>NC_092038.1:125433517-126033517 GCF_003086295.3 Arachis hypogaea
TATTAGCCAATCACATCCTGCACCGTACTGGGTGCATTTAGCATAGAATGTCGTCGGTTCTGACTCATGCACCCGATAATCCACACCTCTGCGGATTGTATAATCTTTCATCGCCTTAATTACTGCCTCCCTAGAACTGAATTCCATCCCCACAGTAAATTCACCATCCGGCATAAGGGGAAGCTCTGCTGCAATAACATCACAAATTTTAGAGTAGTCAGAACTAATAACGTAACACACTAATAAGCGCAGAACAATGGAAAACGTACTTTTCCAAACCGAGCCGGTTATCGAACCGGCCGGTTCGGTCCAACGGGTCGGTTCGGTCCAACAAAACCGGCCCGGTTCAACCTTTAACTCATACGCTAACATTCTGCTATTTGGACCGGCCGATCCGATCTACATGGCCGGTCCTGTCAAATCGGTCAACTGGGTAGACCGAACTGGTGCGGTTAGACCGGCAGCTCCGGTCTGGTCGAACCGGCCGGTCCGGTCTGGCCAACCAGTCCGGTCCGGTCGAACCAACCACCCCTGTTTTAAACAATTACTAATTACATGCTATATTTTGCCTATTTACCCTTGTCTTAAGTATTTGTCCTAAACAAATAACCCATGCACAAATCATACTATCACAAAT
The DNA here is from genome assembly GCF_003086295.3 of Arachis hypogaea. Classification (NCBI taxonomy): domain Eukaryota; kingdom Viridiplantae; phylum Streptophyta; class Magnoliopsida; order Fabales; family Fabaceae; genus Arachis; species Arachis hypogaea. Next base: position 125,434,155 of record NC_092038.1, read on the forward strand.
CTTAACTTAAATTAACGACGCACCTGCATTTAAATATTGAGGATACTCCGGTGCATGCATGGCATCCAAATCCAACGACCGCATGAAACTTGGCTCCACAAACGGCTGCTGATTTGCTAATGCATTTGCCACGTCCGCCACATCTGCCACCATAGCCTCGTCAGCTTCATCTTCGTTTCCACCTGGATCAACGACCTCATAGTTACTTTCGAAGTCTTCTTCACTATCACTGTTGTACTCCTCCAACTCAATTTCTCGGTCCGCTGCAGATTGCTCGAACTCGATATACATTTCGATAAACGTCACTCGCGACCGACTTTCAAGATACACTGAAAACATTTCTTGCATGCTCGCCTCGTCGGTCACGTATTTCGTTTGAAATTGCACGAACCCACCAAAGACAGATATAGGATATCTGTACAGAATACACGAGACTCTCCTAGATATTTCAAAATCCATCTTCTCACATATGATCCCTTTTAATTCTTCAAATGACAGTGTGAATGGAATAACAATATCTAACGGATTATCACACACAAATTTCACTCCTTCTGATGTTTGTAATAAAATATGGCCATCATAATATACTTTTAACCTTACTCTATCATCCATGATAATAGAAAGAAGAGATCTACAAATAGAGAAGAAAAGATATGCAAAGAGGAGATGTAGAGAGTTGTAGCTACGAAGGAGAAGAATGATATGAGCTGCTTAAATTCAGTGGGTGCATCTATATATATATACCACACCCAAATCGGACCATCCGACCGGATGTATGCCCATTCGAATTTTTAAGAACAAAAAAATCGGACGGTCCGATTACCAGAAAGCCCGCCCAGAAAATTTTCCTTACCCAAAATCGGTAGGTCCGATTTGTTGATACAAAATTTTGAAATCTGCCCTCAAATCGGTTGGTCCGATTTCCTTGGCCAAAACAAATCATCTTCAGCGCCCACAAATCGGACGGTCCGATTTGTGACTGCAAGAAATCGGACCGTCCGATTTCTCCCCCTCCGCTGACCGCCGTCACAGCCTGGTTAAACACCACCAACCTCCATAACCGGGTATTACACCACACCTTGCATCATATCCGAAAAAATTAGCCTTGTTTCCAGATGTATCAAGAGCATTAAATTCAAGATGAGAGAGTTTCGACATAATGAAAATTTGTTATTTGAGTCTTCTTGAAATTTGATCAGAGTCTTGTGCTAATAACGTGTTGTAAAATAAATAAATTGAAAAAATAAAATAAAAAAATATAAATAGAAGACTCTAGTATTAATATTAGCTAATATAATTATCTCAATATAATAAAGATAATTTATATATATCTACTAATATATATAGTAACTTATTTGTAAGAGAGAAAGGAGAGAATAGTATATGAAAAAAGAGAGAGTGATTTTTATTGTTGTGTGTAATCCTTTTGTCCTGTATATGTTTTTATAGGCATACAAAATTTTACTTTTCAAACTTTATTAATTTTGTTTTGTCATAAGAACTTGTTTTTTTTAACATAAAAAAACTGAGCCACCTATATTAATGATCATCCACGTCACCATGTTTATCATAATAATTTTCAACAATTAATATATAAATAGTTCTCTAAATGAATAAATATAATTAGATGAAAGTATAAATTTTATACCATTAAATATTTGATATGATACTTACAAAGATTGTTTTAATTATTTTTAAGTAAATAGTTACCAAAATTTTAATTATTTTTCCAATAAAAATTCTTGTATTAATCATATTTTACTATTTTATTTTTATTTAGAATAGACAGTAAAATTTGGACTGGTTATGCAAAAAAATTTATGAAATTCAGACCTCAAACTTGGAAGATACAATTTACTAACACACAATTCCCTAGTTAACTCCTACTGAGTCATAATTTACAATAATGAATGTGGCAATGTGCTACGACCCGTAAGAGACAGATCCCTGAAACTATGCTCCTCTTTTAACCAGATTAATTATATCTTGACAGACTCAGAAAATCAACATGCTTTCAAAGATTATTATGAAGTCTTTTTTTTTATGGCATGAATACTAATACACTGTCCTTATCTCTAGACCAAGCAAGTAATAATATTATAGTATTACAATATAAAATGAGAATTCCATCATCTTTGACTTATATCGCCAAACGTATTGCCCAAGGAAGATCTTTACAGTCTACACCTCTTTCTTGTTGATGAAGTATAAATCTCTTTTCTAATGATTAGAACATCTTAGTGTTCTTGGAGATCAAGTCTATGTGCTTGTTATTTAGGGACACAAACCTTAAGTTCAATCTGATTTCTCAAGTCATAACAATCATCCTATCATTATAATTCCAATGGCTCCTAAGGGGAAGAATAAGAAGCAACAAAATTCAGGTGGCAAAGAATCCAACAATTCCACACCATGGCCTGATCTTCCAAAACATATTTTCAACATAGTAGAAGTAAAGTTCCCAAATCTAGAGAAAAACATCCATTTTGGGGGTGTAACTAAGTCCTGGAGAAGAGCACCAAGAAACTGTAATCCAGAGTCCACACTCCCCTGGCTCCACCTCTCTAATCACCACAGAGAAAACATTGAGAAGTATCGTCAGCATGTTGCGCGCCGCGACTGCATCAGTACTTCATATTCACATTTTGTCTGGGGTTGTTGGTGTAGGCTCTTCTTTAGAAAACCGAAAAGGTATCCATGGAAAAATTATGTAGGGTGTTCCAATGGTATCTTGCAGGCTGAGTCAGAACCGCTTTTTATATACAATTTGTGGAATCCTATGCACAGAGAGTGGTATCATCTACCATTCTGGGATGCTAGGGTGCCAATAATACTTTCTGTGCTTTCTTCATCGCCAGAAGATCGAAACTGTACGGTTATGGTACTAACTGGAATTAGTCATCCGGCTTTTGCATTCTACAAATTGGACAGAGGATCTGGTGCTTGGAATACACAGGAGCCTCAATGGACTAAACAAGATTGCACCGTTACTGAGCCACATTCAAAAGGAAGGTCAGGGACTATTATGCAATTCACTAATGCCATTGGATTTAAAGGTAAGTTTTATGCTCTGAGTTTGCAGGGTACTCTTGCAATTTTAGAGGAGGTTGATTCAGTTTTTAAAATAACTGGTTTGAGTGCAACAAGGGCAATTCCTTCTGTTTCCTCACACCATTTCAGAGAGTATCTACTTGAATCTGATGGAGACATCTTGCTTGTGTATCTTGTATCAAGAAAATCTTCAGTGCATATTGTGGATCATGTTGAGGTTTATAAACTTAGTTTGGCTAGACTCTATTGGTTGAAGTTGGAGAGCCTTGGGGAAAGAACACTGTTTGTAGGGAGTAATTGTAGCATGTCTGTGTCGGCAAGTGAAGTAGGATGCAGGAAGAACTGCATCTATTTTAGGGCCTTTAGGGCTGATGAATGGTGTGTATATGACATGGAATCAGAAACCATATCCCTGGGATGTTCTAAACTTTGGATGGAACCAATAGGAGAAGAATGATATGGTATTTGTGTAACTCTTGTTTATTGTTCCATTTTATATTGAAAGCAATTTTATTTACTGAATAGATGTTCTTAAATGATTAGGATTGCACATTCTCCTTCTTCAATATTGAATATTTGGGGTATGATGACCATCCAATTAAAATCTAGTAGTTTTAGCTTCTTGTTTAATTATGACTGCATTCTAACCCCTGAGTTTCCACCATAGAAGATTCAAGAATTGACGTTAAAGGTATGAACTCTCGATTGAAAAATGTTTAGTCGTCTGTCTTTGAATTCTCAACTTAATTTAGGTTTAGGACATGTCGGAAGATTGAAATTACCCACACATCACACACAATAATGCATATATCATCTGTGAAAAGTACAAGAAGGAGAGAAACACATTAGAATTTAGTTAGATTAGTACATGAATTTCAACATAATTAGCGTGTGTGCAATATCTTAGACGATGGAGAAATGAGTTGTGAAGTTGCACTGCCCGATTGTGAAGATCCAGCAGTGACAGAGCTACTTGAAGTAGAAGGCTGTGTTTGGTTATTCCCAGAAAAAGCAGGAATCCTTGAGAGCAACATAGAGCCATCATGTTCTTGAGATGACAGAGTGGGCAATGCAGCTTCATGGTTAAGCACACGAGCAGCTTCACTAATCTTGGGCCTCATAACGTAATTAGAGTGAGTACACCAAAGGCCAACAATCATTAACCTCTCCATCTCTTCTTTATCAAACACACCATACAATCTTGGATCACCTGCTTCTAGAACAATACCTGTGCCATACAGTTCCCAAACCCAATCCACCAAGTATATCTGATTTTCAATTTTATTTTGTTCAATCACTTTTCTTCCGCATGCTATCTCCAAAATAACTACTCCAAAACTGAATACATCGGATTCTTTACTAGCCTTCCCTCTAGTTGCAGCTTCAGGAGCTAGATATCCCAATGTTCCTGCTAAATCCGTTGTTTTCGAACTTGTCCCGTGGTCCATTAGTCTCGCTAACCCGAAATCTCCGAGCTTCGCATTGAAATTAGAATCCAACATAACATTGCTGGGTTTGATGTCCCTATGAAGCACACAGTGGTCCCACTCTTCATGTAAATATAACAATGCTGAAGCCAAGCCTCTAGCAATCTTATATCTTACTTCCCATGTTAATAGGCCCTTACCTTTGAACAGATAAGAATCTAAGCTCCCATTTTCGACATACTCATAAACCAGTAGCAGATCATTCTGCTCGTGACACCAACCAATGAGTTGAACCAAATTCTTATGCCTCAGTTGACTAATGATCTTGACTTCAGATGCATACTCCCTCACACCTTGTTGAGATCCCTGGGAAACCTTCTTGATGGCAACATGAATGTTCAAGTCTCTTAGGAATCCTCAGTAAACTCCACCAAAACCTCCCTCTCCAATTTTATGTCCGTTTGCAAAGTTGCTAGTTGCTCTAGAAAGTTCTTGATAGGAAAACCTCCTAGGACCAGTGCGTCGTTCAAAATCTCTGTCCATAGCAACCTCATCAGCATTCTCCAAGCTCCTATTCCTCCTCATCAGTTTCCAACTGAAAAGACAAGCTAGTAGCCCCAAAATACATACACCGCCAATGGTCACTCCTATAATTAGACCTTTCTTGCTTTTACCCTTGTGATGTTGTGCCTCTAAGTCCGTAGAGTTGAAGGACCATGATTTAAGGGTATGATACTCGTATGAAAAATCCTTCCCTGGTGCATATCCTGTTGCTGAAGTGAAACCAAATTCAACCCATTCTGTTGTTAAGATTTCCCTCAGATTAACTTCATCACAAGACAGGTGTTGTTCAATTTTTGTGATGTTATCTTTATACCCGGTGAAGTTGACACTCAAATTGTTTGTGCTAGACTTGTAAGTGATAACAACATCATATCCTCTTTCGTCCCAAACCTGGAACCATTGTCTAGAGCAAATACTGTGCAAAGAACCAACATCCACACCCACGTGGGCATACGGAGGATCCCAGTCATTGGAAAAGGTATCAAATTCCACGGCCACAAATGGATGTTGGTTTGTGTAGGTTGAGTTACCCGCTTGGGCACGACTCATGAGGCCAATTCCACTGCCATCTCTAGGATCAGGAAGTGGGAAATCTGGCTTTGCAAGAAAGAAGGTAATCCCATCACCGTAAAAGGATCTATTTGGGGTGTTGGTGGAAAAGGAGAAAGTGGTAGTGAAGTCTGTGAGATGTAGTAGTTTGCTGTAGACGACTCTGCCGAGACTATCTTTGGTATGGAACTTGGTAAGTTGGAGGACTCCGTTGTCCTGATAGGCCTCTCCTGAAAGGGTCAAGGTGTATCCCGGGTTACTGAAATCCGGGTAGTTGAAGGATAAGGGTTCTGCCTCTACTTCTGCATGGTGATCATAATATATCAGGAGTGTGAATAATGTTACGTGAAAAGAAAGATGAAAGTAGCTTTTGTGATAATACTGATGACATGTTGTTGTGGCCATGGATAGTGGCTTGAGAATGCTAGAAAGGTGGAGAGCAAAAGGTAAAGCGGGACATTAAATATGCAATTCAGTTTATTGCGAGACGCGTAAGATCTCCACGGAGGAGGATTTCAGCTCTTCACGTTGCCAAAGCCAATTGGTTAACATATCCTATTTCTTTCCCTCATTTTCTGTTGTTTTTGCTCTGTTGTTTCCTCCCTGAATTTGCAAATGAATTCGTCTTCTTTCTATCACTAGATGTGAAACAATACCTGTCCTAGTTTGACTTCATCCGTTAATTTCTTTGTCCTGATCCTATTGCTGCTGTTATTATCTAAGATGGTCCAAAGTAGTGTATTTGGGTGGAGGATTTCCATTGACTATTTAATGATATAGGACTTGTAGGGCACAGATAAACCGATTCTATAAAGAGAGAAGTGTTTGCATCAAGCTAATTAAGTAACTATCATCCCCACATCCAAGAATTCTGAAGTCTTCTACTCCCACGGAACCTCCACAATCCATATCATCACCTGAAATGAATCAATATTATATATATATATGGAATGTATCTTCTCATGAGAATGAGATTTTTATAAGAGAATGAGAGAATGAGATTCTTATATTTTCTATAATTATGTGAAATATATTATTTTAATTTATTTATTAGATATATTTTAATAATTATTTTTATAGAGATGTTAAATGAAAGTAGCCTGCAATAATTAAAGAGAGTATTTCATTTGCTGGTATCCGTAGAAGAGTTTCACTACAGTGCGGTAAAAAAATTAATTATTTTATTACGATAAATTTGATTATTTTAATAAAAAATACATAAAATAATATATATTGTTATATATATAAATAGTTGATTTAGTGATTTAATAATATATTTTAAAAATTATGAATTTATTTTTAAGAGTATGCATAGTAAAAGATATGTATCCTAATTTATTATTGAAAATATTAAAAATAATTTATATTCATTTATAACACTAAATAAACAATTTTTTTCATAATAATTGAGTATAATATTGTTGAACATAATATTTTTTATAATATAATTTCTTATATTATGTTTTTATAGTTATGTAAAATATAATTATTTTAATTTATTTGTTAGGTATATTTTAATAAAAATTAAAGATAAGAAGATTCAAATTCGCGACTTCTTAGATGAGTACAGAAAAATTATGCCATTTGAATTATAATTCGTTAGCAAATTTAATGACTATATTAAATACATTACTTGTATATTATTTATTAGACACATTTAATTTCAACCATTTAAATCAATCCAATGATCAAAAATATAATTTCATAAGATACATTCCCATATATATATATATATATATATATATATATATTCTCAGTCACCTGCTAAATTTTGTGAAGGACTAAAATTGAATGACTGGTGGTCTCCTATGTCGCATATCCTATTATTTTATCTACATAACTATTACATTAAAATGTAATTTAACATTAATATCTAAGTAATTATAAATACTAAGAGTATTTAGTAAAATTAGGGCTTTATGTCGTTAGGCATGTCTAAAAAATTTAGATATGAAAGTGGTACGAGTGATATATCTTAATACAATAATTTTTGGTATTTTTTAAAATTATGGAAAATATATAAATAACAAATTAGATGATTTAATTTCTGTACTTTTAACAAATTAAATACCAATTTTTATTTCTCTAACTAGTATATGTTTTCATACCTTATACGGAATAATACATAAAATTATATTAAAAATTTTATTTAAAAAATTAAATAATATATATAATAATTATTATTATAAATATTTTATAAAGTTATAATTAAAATCAAACTCTTAAAATTTTTAGTATTAAAATATTAAAAATAATTAGTATTTATCTTAATCAATTTGAGTTTGTTAAGTGATAATCTCACTCGTCCGCTTAAACAACTATTAGGACTTAGAATCTCGCCTTGTGTATATAGCAATCCATTGGCTAGCGATAAACCCTTAATAAAAGGAGTATCAATACGTGGTTAGACTTGGCAGGAGTTTTCGAATACGCAGGTACCCGACCCGTCTATACCCGGATGAAAAGGGCAATAACTTGACTCGAGTCGGGACAGATTTTGCTTAAGACAGGTATCGTCGGGTTTAGGGTGTACCCGCCCCGAATATATACATATAAACACTTTTTAGTAATTAGGATTTGCCTCACATCACACATGATTCATAGCTTCAGTCTGTATTCTATAGCCATGCAAGATAAACTCAATCATCCTCACCTAAAATCTTCTTCTTCTCGACTTTTTCACAAAAAAACCGCATAGCTCCTGTCATGTTGTTGCTGAGTCCATCGCCGCTTACCTATTCACAACTCCCATCTTCCTTCACAACCAGAGACGAACCCACGTTTAATATAGAGGGGGCATTTGCCCCCATAAATTTTTTTGAAAAAAATTAATACTTATATACATATATACCACTTATTATATTATATTTGTCTCAAAATAAAATATAAATAGTTCTTTTGTATTTTATGTTAAAAAATATTTTATTAAACTTAACACATAATAATTATATTGTTAAATTTGATTTAGTATGAAAATAAATAAATACACTCAAAAATTAGTGATAATTAATTATATTATATTAGTTAATTAATTAATAATTAAATTAAAACTTAGTTTTCTAATTAAATACAACTTAATTATTAGTGATTTTTTAAAAATTGTTTAAGATAAAAAAAATATTATCTATGTATTAATATACTGTAATTATTTTGGTTAAAAAATTTATTTATACTATAAAAATTATAATAAGTAGATTTGACAATTAAGTAAAATAATTGTTTAAAAATATATATAAAAAATAATATTTAATCATGTTAAAAATAAAAAAGTCCTTCTAAATATTTTTTTGTTATTTTAAATATTATACTATGTGTATGAAATTATATTTTTATTATTTTAAATATTATAATAATGATTGTGTGTATATTTCTAGTTCTTATCAATATGTATTAGATAGTTCTAATTTTAAATTTTGAATATATCTAAACCAATTTAGATTGATCAAGTGATCAACTTAGTCGTTCGTTTAAATAAGTATTGAGGGTTCGAATTCTGTCTCGTATGTATAGCAACTCTTTGCCGGCCAATTGTAGATTCTTAAATGGAATTCAAATTCATGACGGATTAGTCCTTAACTTGTTGAATATCGTGGGAAGCAAAAAAAATATCTATACCTAAATTTTATTATATTTTTGTTCCCATTACTAAATTTTTCTAGGTCCGTCACTGTTCACAGCTTATGTCATCATCGCTGCTCATCCCGTTACCGTCGTTGTTGAGCCCATCGCCACCATCCTCATGCCGATTTTCTTTTCTCTAGGTAAATTCCCCTCTCTCTCTCTCATTGTGAGTCTGTTAAGTTCTTCTATTCAAACATTGATATTGAAAATATAAAAAAATTGATTTTCATATTTTATAAAATATCATACTGGCAGTAATTGTATATATGACGCTACTTAAAATTAAATAAAGTAACATAGATAAAACAAATAAAAAATAAAAAATTACTTAATCTTGTATAAAATTTACCTATAAAATTCTGTACCAAAAAATGAATTTAATTTTAGTATATTAATAATATAAAATATTTTATATAATCATTCAATTCAATTAGATTTATCTATTTAGGTCATTATTGAAAATAAATTTAAGATACTAACATACAATTACTTTAAATTAAGCAACAATTATCAATACTATATAAAGGACACACTATTCTTCTAAGAATGATTGCCATAAGGAATAATTTTCCAATTTTCTATACTAACATTAGAAAGTTTATATAATACTATATAATAATGTTATCATTATTAATACCATATGATATCAAAACAAAAAAAATCACCGTGCTAATATAATATTATTAATATTATATAAATCATCTTTGTATTTATTTTTCTGTGCGTATATAATATTTAATTAACACATTAAGACATATATAATATTTTGTTAATACATATATAATATAAAGTGATTTACAAATTATTATTAATTCGTATATAATGTATAATTAAATTTAATAAATTCAATTAGAATAAACAATAAATTATTTATTTTATTTCAGACTTTATAAATAAATAAATTAATTAACTAATATAACAAATTATAATTAATGCAGTAAAATTAATTAAGTAATATATATTATAATAAAATATTAATATTTAAATATCTAATCAAATCAATTAGCTGATATAATTAAGTCATAGTAATAAATTGTATTAAATGAATTAAAATAATTAAATCAAAAAACACTCTCCAAAGCATGCCACGTCAGCTCCATCATTAAGTGCAGACATTCGATTTTTATATAATAAAATAGATTAAACAGTTCCACATTTAAAAATAACACTCTAATAAACCACGTTTAAAAAAACACCGTCACCATTTTAATATCAAAAACAAAAAAGTGTAATGGCAATGATATATTTACACCCATGCATAGGGTAGCAAATAGCAATTGGCAAAAGGATTGTGTTGCAATGAGTTTAGGCTAATGATATATGGCAATAAGAGTCTAAATCTTTAGGGTGCGTTTGGTTTGGTTTGCATTTTTATTTTTTATTTTTTATTTTCAGTATTTTTTATCTTTTAAATTTTATGAAGGAAAAAATAAAAACAAAAAATAAGATTTTATTATTTTTATTATTTTTACTTTTTTTTATACAAAATTTCAAAAAATAAAAAATACTAAAAATAAAAATAAAAAATAAAAACACAAACCAAACACATTTTTATGTTGCAGGAAAAACAAAAAAGAAGAAAAAAAAAACAGAGCATTGGATTAAACATATGTAAGAATTTTCCTTACCCTAGAGCCAAATTTCGTTTTAGGAGAATGACTGGATGACATACAAGCGATTGAAGAAATGAATTGGGTCAAATATAGAAAAGCAGCAAATGTCAAACATTTATTTACAATTTCATGTTGAAAAGAAAGAGAAATAATTATAATAATTGCTAAGAATATGAACATCATGTTCCTAGAAGTTTAGAGGATTCTGAAGTTGCACTGCTGCTAGACGGTGAAGACCCCGTGGTGAGAGAGCTATTGCTTGAAGTTGAAGGCTGGCTCTGGTTATTTCCAGAAGCAGAACTAGTCCTTGGGACGAAATAGTTGGAAGAATGAAGCTGTGATGGGAGAGTGGGCAACGGAACTTCAGAGTTAAGCACAAGAACCACTTGTCTTATTGTAGGCCTCATAGTGTAATCAGTTAGAGTACACCAAAGTCCAACAATCATTAACCTCTCCATTTCTTGTTTATCAAAAACACCATATAATCTTGGATCCGCTGCTTCTTGAAGATTACCTGTGGGATACAGTTCCCAAACCCAATCCACCAAGTGGATCTGATTTGCGATTAGATTTTGTTCAATGATCCTTCTTCCACAAGCTATCTCCAATGCAACAACTCCAAAACTGTACACATCTGACTCTTTGCTTGCCTTACCTCTTGTGGCAGCTTCAGGAGCCAGATATCCCATTGTTCCAGCTAAACTCGCCGTTTTCGATTCTGTCCCGTGGTCCATCAGTCTTGCTAACCCGAAATCTCCAAGCTTCACATTGAAATTAGGATCCAACATAACATTGCTGGGTTTGATGTCCCTATGAAGCACACATTGTTCCCACTCTTCATGCAAGTACAATAAAGATGAAGCCAAGCCTCTAGCAATGTTATATCTTACTTCCCATGTCAACAAGCTTTTACCTTTGAATATATAGGAATCTAAGCTTCCATTTTCCATGAACTCATAAATCAACAGCAGGTCATTCTTCTGGTGACACCATCCAATGAGCTGAACCAAATTCTTGTGCCTCAGTTGGCTAATAATCTTGACTTCAGATGCATACTCCCTCACCCCTTGTTGTGATCCCTGAGATATCCTCTTAATGGCAACATGAATGTTCAAATCTCTTAAGAATCCTTTGTAAACTCCACCAAAACCTCCCTCTCCAATTTTATGTCCCTTTGCAAAATTATTAGTTGCTCTAGAAAGTTCTTCATAAGAAAACCTCCTGGGTCCAGTGCCTCTTTCAAAATCTCTGTCCATAGCAACATCAAAACTGTCTCTCCTTTTTCCGCTCCTCAGCTTCCATCCCATAAAACTAGCCAGCACTAAAACACATATTAAAACACCTGCACCAACACCTAGCCCTATCACCAAGCCTTTCTTGCTTCTATTCTGGTCATTTGCTTCATGAGTGCTCAAACTAGTGTTGAAGGACCATGAGCTGAGGGTGTGATACTCAAAGTAGAACCCTGTTGCTGAAGTGAATCCAAACTCAACCCATTCTGGCAGAACATTTCTCAGATTAACTTCACAAGACAAGTGCTGCTCAATTTTTGTGACATTATCCTTGTACCCTGTGAAAGCCACACTCAGATTGTTGGAACTAGAATTGTAAGTGATAACAGCATCATAACCTCTCTCATCCCTACTACTGAACCATTGTGTTGTGTAAGTACCCCTGATATCTCTGATATCAATACCAACATGGTCAAACGGAGGATCCCAATCATTGGAAAGAGTGTCAAATTCCACCGCCACAAAGGGATGTTCTTTTGTGTAGTTTGGAGTATAGAGTTGATCACGGCTGAGGAGACCAATGCCACTGCCATCTCTTGGATCAGGGACTGGCAAACTGGGCTGTGCTAGGTAGAAGGTGATGCCATCGCCATCGTAGGATTTGTTTGGGGTGTTGATGGAAAAAGTGAAATGGGTAGTGAAATCTGTGACCCTGCCTGTGTTGTTGTCCCAAAGGTGAAACTGTTTGTAATATGTGACTCTGCCGAAGCTATCTTTCTTCTGCTCCGTGAGTTGAAGGGATCCATTATCATCATAGACATCACCGGAAGTATACAAGGTATCTCCTCTGTCTGCGAATTGATCGTAGTTGAAGGCTAGTGGTTCTTGTGCATGTGATATAGTTGCAATACTTGCAACTAATATTACATGGAAAGAAGCAAGCAAGAAATTCTTTTCACAATAGTACTGAACCATGGATCTTTTTTTTTTTTTTAAAAAGTTGTTTGGTATTTCAGGGTAAGGGGTTAAGATCTTGATATAACATTTATATTGGTGATATCATGTATTTTTAAGTTATCCACCGTCCTCAGCAACTACTACTAATTAAAGTCTTCACTTTTTACCCACCTTCTTGGCCTTCTTCAGTCAAAGACAGAAGGGTTATTCGTACCAATTACCAAGCAGCTACCTACATAGATATTGTATATGGTCCACACGCAAAAGCTGAAAAGGACCACTAATAAACCAACCGTGTTCTTTTTATCACTATCTTCTTGTTTGGCATATAAAGTCTTTGCTATTACATACTGTGTCACTTTTGACCTGATATTACTTAAATATTTTTTTTTTATTATTGTTACCTTATTTTGCTTTATTTTATGATTCAACTGCTATTGTCTAGCGGTAGCGATGACTCTTCAACGTAAGGACTTGAAAGGTCGTTTCGTGCTGAGGTAGAGAGGAGAAGAAAGAAACCAATGGCCATCAGGACTTTTTTATGGTATCAATGAACATGATTAAATTAATTTTTATATAAATATGATAATTGAGATATGAAAACATATCATGTTAAATAATTGAATTTAATTTTGATGCAAAATAGTTTTACATGTATATCCAATTACATAATGTCACATTAATAAAATTAACTCCCTTTCACATTCATTGTGTGAATAGTTATCCGAAAAAACGGATGTAATTGCATGACTGTGAAACGTTTTACGCCGACAGTATCAAAATTAAACTCTAAATAATGTAGTTAAATATATTACCTTAGTATCTAACAATTTTTAGCTATGGTTTTTGCATGAAAATTACTCTAACCAATTTCTTGTAAATACTCGCCTTAACAAAATTGGCGAAAGTCCAAAGCCAAAATACCAACTTAGTAAGGGATGTCAATGGAAGCAAAGCTTTTAGCAAGGCCCTAAAAAAGTTGAGAAGAAGCCATTCTTTAATATATGTTTGTTTTTTCCTGCTAAAGGTGTTAATCTGAACATTATCTTACTGCAATACTACTATGAGTATAAAATTGGGTGGTACATGAAGAAGCAAAACATCAGAACAGAACAAGACATTTACCTTCATTTTATTTTGTGAAATCATTTAACTCCCTCCCTATATGCTGTTGTTATGTATATATAGGCATGTTTCCGTGATAAATTCTCAAGTGCTTCTTCCTAGTCCAAACTGGAACTAAAGGACCATGAGAAAAGAGTATGATACTCATAGAACAACCCAGTTGCAGAAGTGAACCCAAATTCAACCCATTCCGGTAACACATCTCTCATATCCACTTTACTCCATAAATTCTGCTTGATCTTTGTCACGTTATCCTTGTACCCAGTGAATGTCACGCTTAGATTGTTCGTAGCTGCATTGTAAGTGATAACCGCATCATATCCTCTCTCATCCCTGCTACTGAACCATTCTGCAGTGAAAGCAGTGGCAATAGATTTAACATCGATGCCAACATGATCATAGGGAGGATCCCAATCGTTGCCAAAGGTGTCAAACTCCACCGCCACAAACGGGTGTTCGTTTGTGTAGTTTGGATTACTCAACTCATAACGGCTGAGGAGACCAATGCCGCTACCGTCTCTTGGAACTGGAAGTGGGAAATTGGGCTCTGCTAGATAGAAGGTGATGCCGTCGCCATCGTAGGATTTGTTTGGAGTGTTGATGGAGAAGCTGAAATGGGTGGTGAAATCTGTGACCTTGCCGGTTTTGTTGTCCCAAAGATGGAGAGGTTTGTAATAGGTAACTCTGCCGAGGCTGTCTTTCTTGTATTCAGTGAGTTGGAGGGCTCCGTTATCTTGATACACATCTCCGACAATGTTTAAAGTGTTTATGGTGTCACTGAATCGCTTGTAGTTGAATGCTAATGGTGTTGCATTAGATACAAGAGCCAACAGGATTATGAATGTTACATAAAAACACGCAAGTGCGTAATTTGCTTCTGGGGATGTCATGTTTGTGGCTAATTCTGAATTCTGTGCTGAGAGCACTAGATTAGATATTTCTTATAATCTTCAACAGTTCAACATCGTTTTTGCGAGATTTGACTTTAGGCGAATGTGTGATGTTAAAGTGTGAGCATCCATTATTGACTTTGATGTTAATGTATGATAATTCTTTCCTCGTAATTAATTCTCCCGGGTCGATTTAGTTTCTTGTAACTCTAGAAACAAGATTTGCGATTTACCTTAAAGTCTACACTAAAAAAAAATTACGCATATTCATTGAATTTTTTTATTATATATATTTTTATATTCAAAAATAAAAGGCATATATAAAACATGTACTTGAAAAAGTAATATAAATAAGGTGAATACTATGGTGTCTAAAAAGTGGTGTCTATTTACTAAAAAGAATTAAAAATTATTATTTAATTTAAAAAATATAGGAATAAATAATTTTTAAAAAATTAAAATTTATTACAAAAAGTAAATTAAGCAAAGTTTAGACAAAAATTCATAGACACTATAAAATTGGCCTATAAATATGATGGTTTTAGTGGCTAAGAGAAGGAGGGTTGAATTTTAGCCCCTTTTTTGCTTGCTAACACTTGCTGGATTTAGAGGAGACTTTTCTATTTTTATCTCGTCCCTAGCCACGAGACCTTTTCATTTTGTCTCGTCACTTGGCACAAGACATTTTTTATTTTTAGCTCCTGTGCAGTAGAAACAGAAATGGAGTAGGAGAGAGAAAAGATTACACCCAGATATATCCTGGTTCGGCTGCTAAGTGCAGTGCAGCCTACATCCAGTCTCCATCACAAACATGAAGGAATTTCACTATAATCATCCAGATTACAAATTGTAAAGTGCTAACCCAACTTACAAGGGGATTCCCACAGAATCATGAAACACAACATAGATGAACAAAGGAACTCTAAGACATCTATGGCTTTTTCTTTTAATTTTGCACTCTCTGCCTTTTTCCGCTCTATGCCTTTTTCATACAAACCTCATTGTTTGCCTTTTTCCATGAGACTCAAGACATGACAAAACTAAACAGAAAAATTACAAAACAGAATACATTGAAGGAGAAGAGAAAACTGTTAGCTCAGGTAGCTCTAAGAACTCTGTGCCTTGCACTCTCAAATTTTCTCCTTGAATCAAACCATGACTGTTCACCCCTTTTATAGAGAAGTGAAGCCTTCACAGTTGAAACACAAAACCGAGCTTAGCTTCTTTTCCTTCAAAGCAAACCGGTTCGGCCACAGAGAGAGAAGAGGAAACTCATGCAAAAACCAACATGCAAATACCTCTAGTCCTTCCTTGGTCATCACTCTTCATCAATCTGAGCGCTCCATCCTTGGCTTCCTCTCCAAGATGGATTTCTGGCCCTTGATGCTTCATGATGATGATGGCTTCATCTGCTCCAATCTCTGCCTCTTCCATCACTTCGCCACTCTAGCTACTTCCTGTGGTGGTTGAGCAGAATCAGAGACAAGCCATGCCTCCAGGAATCTCTTCCTTGCTGGCTGAATCTTCTTCTTTCTTTTTGAGTATGAAGGATCCGAGATTACCTCACCAAATCTTACTATATTTGGTGATTATCTCAGCCACAACATACTTTTGGTTTTCTTTTTCTTGCCATCATTAGCTTGATGGTCTTGATGCATGCAACTTCTTCTTTTCGGTGAGTGTTGCTTCCATGGCTTCCTGGTTAATGACCGAAGAGAAGAGAGAAAGAGATGAGAGAGAATGTAGAGTTAAAGTAAAAGCAACTAGTTGTAATGAAATAAATTAATGTGATTTGCTTTTACTTCCCTTGCTTGAGTGGCGTGTTGCATTGATCCCATCAATCATATCACCCATATTCTCTCACTTATGTTTCCATTGCTTGTATATTAAAATTTGAAATCCATCCCAAAGAGAAGAATGGAATCCATTGGAAAGCATGAGGCATGTGATAACATTTGCTTTCCTGATGCATTTTAGATTCGGATCATGCATGAAACATTCATCAAAATTGAAATTGGGCTTTGTAGCAATAAAGCTTAATCTGACCCAATAAAATTTTGATTCATTTAAACTAATTGGGCTTATGATAATGTTTGAGTTCTGGCCCAATTATTTTAGCAACCAATCCAGCCATGTGAATTAGGAAATTTTGTATTAATGCTGAATGTTGCTTTTTAACATGGGCTTGCAACAATTTCTTTTATTTTTTTCGACCCAAATAAAACCTGCACAGCAAAATTAATTTAATTAAACTATATAGATTAGATTAATAATTTTGCTGTTAATAATGTTTGATCATCATCAATTTAGTTTAGAGTTTTCCAAACTCATCAATCTCCCCCTTGATGACAAACATTATTAAAATTGAAATAGAAAGAAATTTAAAGATTGAGTAAAGAATACTCCCTTTGAATTTGAATTTCTCCCCCTTTCTAAATGTCACATGGCTCCCCCTTAACGTATGCTATTTTACCAAGGGAAGCATAAACCTGTAACATTTTAATCAAGCTTCAAGTAACAATGTTATTTAGCATATTTATTTATGATGCTAAATTCTTGATTTATGAGCATATTTGAATGATATACAAAACTCATTTGTTATCAGTAATCTGATTTTCTGCTCAATATCAACTGAGCACACAAAAAATTTCAAATATTTTCCAGTCAAGATATCAGATCCATATTATTCAAGTAAGGAAAATATTTTTGAATTACACTTAATCAAAGTATGGCAGCTATTAGATATCACAGTTTTAAAGGAACTGCCAAAAAATAAATTTTCAGGCTAACATGTTTACCAAGATGAATAAGAATATTCCTATAAAAGCATGTTCATCAAGATAAATCAACATTCAGGCATTTATATAATCAGACATCATCAGTGCTAAACAACATCATGCGTTCTTTAAACAAGGGTGATCATAAATTTTCAATTGTTTGAAAATTTCATCCCCTGTTTCAGCAGATCCTCCCCTGTTTTATTAGTTTCAATTTCAATTTTGGAAAATTTTCTTTTTCCTCCCCCTTTTGTCATCAAGGAAAACCTGCACAAAAGATGAGAGACACACCAAAATATCCATAATAAGGTAGCAAGAATGTATCAAAGTATCACAGAGCAGTGAGTATCAAGTCATGCTCATACAAAAAATAGATTGAGCCTAATGGAGCCAATATCAAATAAACGTAAAAAAAAATCATCAATCATCAGAAAGAGTGAACTCTGAACCGGAATCATCTTCATAATCCCCTGTTCCCATTTCATCTTCAAAGCTCTTAATCATGAAGCCAACTCTTTCGTGACATTTCTTCCAAACCCTTTCCTGTTCATATTCCAATTTCCGGGCAGTCTTGTGGGATTTGAACATCAACTTGGACATGTTACGCATCCCATTGAGAACCTCCCGGATTGATGCAGTAACATTTGAGGGTTCAGGATGGCTCTCCAGATCACTGAGAGATGGTTCAGAGGGAACAGATCTCTTGCCTTTCTTGCCCGAAATGCCTCCTCCTTTAATCATTGAAACCTTGTTCTCAACAGATTCATTAGACAAATCAACCTTAAAATACTCAAATATACATGTGAGGAACATGCCATATAGAAGATTAGCCTTTTTAGTACTTTTCACTGCTTCCCACATATGACGTATCATAATATAAGCAAATGAAATTTGGGAAGAAGTAAGAAGAGCAAATAGAATAATAGAATCAGAAACTGTTACTCTATGGTGAGAACCGCCTTGTGGAGTGAGGATGTGAGTGATGATACGGTGCAACAGAGAGTTCTCAAGGCCGAGTGCTCGATGAGTTGGGATTAGTCCATCCAACCAGAGAGATTTGCACATATGTGTTGCAAAACTGTTTGCTGTGCAACGCCAACTTGATCATCCCATTTATCAATCATGTAAACTTTTGGTCCTTCATCTTCATACCCAAGGGCAGCACCTATGGTTTGAGGATTGAGGGTCATGTAAACACGCTTGACGTAAGAGTGGATGGAGCCATCAATCAAGCGCATGTTTGCATAGAACTCCCGGACCAGCCCCGGGTAAATAAATTTTTGAATGTGAATCAGTGGAGTCCATTTCAGAGCATCAAACATGGAAGTAAAGTTGATTCCTTTGGTGGCCAATTTTTCAAGATTTACCAAGTAAGAGAGGCAGAGAGGACGTTTCAGCAAAACCTCTTTGTGAAATTCATAGAAAGCACATGAATAGAACTGAGAGGGATCAAAATGGGAGTGAGTTTTGTGAAATTTATTCTTGAAATCTAGTGACTCCAAATTTGCAGGTTCTCTTGTATCATGCAGTACAAAGCTTTTCTGTCTTTTCTGAGAGCCTTTTGTATGAGGGGTAGATCTCTTCGGCGGTGATGGACGTGGCGAGGTATGTGATTCCTCTTCTTCTTCTTGAACACTGGATTGCTTGCTCTTTCCCATCTTTCCTCTCCCTAAAGTTTTCTGAGCAATAACCTTGCGGCGCATGGTTTTGGTTCTTTTGGAAGGAGGTGAATGAGTAGAAGAGGAAGTAGAATGAAGATGAATGTGTGTATGAGTTTGAGGTGATGAAAAAGGTGGACTTTTTGGAATGGGGGTTCGGCCACTTCTCTTTTGTGCCGTTTTCTTTTTCATGGTAGGATGAATGGAGAAGTTGAATATGAAAGGGTGGGAGTGCCGAGAGAGAGTGAGGAGGGAAGGAGGTTAGTGGTGCAATAAATGTGGATTGGAGAGAGATGATGGGGAAGTTAATGACCATAATGGCGCGGTTATTAACTAAAGGGCTTTTAAAAAAGGTGGTTTCCTATAATCAAGGGATTAGTTGGAGAGAGGGATTTGATTTGACAATAGCCACTTCCAATAAGATTTGAAATAACATACAAAAAGATTTTGATCATCATAAAGTCAATGATCATTAAAAAAATCAAGGTGGGGTCAAATAAGATTTTGTGGGACCCATGGAAAGCAAAGTCTGCGCAGCCTCCCCCTTAATCATAGCTCCTCCAGCATGCCTTATTTTTATCTCATCCATTCCTACGAGATAAAACTGGACAGAATAAGACATTCACAAATTTTCAACATGGCTTAAATCAAACATTCCCAAGCTTTTCCTTAACAAACAGAATCTATCTTCACAGAGGGGTTTTGTAAAAATATCAGCAAGTTGTTCTTCAGATTTTACAAATTGAATATCAATAGTACCCTTTTGCACATGTTCTCTAATAAAATGATATTTGATTTCAATGTGCTTTGTTCTTGAGTGCAGAACAAGATTTTTTGAAATATTTATTGCACTCATGTTATCACAAAATAAGGGTATACTATTGATCTTTAATTTGTAATCTTCCAATTGAGTTTTTAACCAAATTAATTGTGAACAACAAGCAGATGCGAATATATATTCAGCTTCAGCTGTGGATAGAGCCATTGTGGCTTGTTTCTTGCTTGACCACATGTTGAGTGAGCTTCCAAGGAAGCAACACATGCCGGAGGTGCTCCTTCTATCCACTCTATCTCCCGCATAATCTGCATCACAAAACCCTACTGCACAAAAATCATCAGATTTTGGATACCATAAGCCATAATCACATGTTCCCTTAATATATCTAATGATGCGTTTAACGGCCGATAGATGAGATTCTTTTGGGTGAGATTGAAATCTTGAACATACACCCACACTTTGAACTATATCCGGTCTAGAGGAGGTAAGATACATTAATGAACCAATCATTCCCCTATACCGTGTTTCATCCACATCTTTGCCATTATCATCTTTTTCAAGTTTATTGTTTGGATGCATTGGTGTTCCCATTGGTTTGGAATTTTCTAAGCCAAATTTCTTTATCAATTCTTTTGCATACTTGCCTTGGTGAATAAAGGTACCACTAGAAGTTTGTTTAATTTGGAGGCCAAGAAAGAAAGTTAGCTCTCCCATTAAACTCATTTCAAACTCACTAGTCATGAGTTTTCCAAACTCTTCACACAAGGACTCATTGGCCGATCCAAACACAATATCATCCACATAAACTTGAACAAGAAGAATATCATCATTAGAAACTTTAATGAACAAAGTAGTGTCGGTGGTTCCCCTTTGAAAATGATTTTCTAATAGGAAGGCACTAAGCCTTTCATACTGACAAATGAATTTTTGTCGGTATAGAAAATTTTCAAGTAATCGATCGTAGTATAGTCTAAACCGACGCAAAATCCATCATCAAACAATTCTACAATCTATAATCGAGAGTATTAGTCCCGAGTCGTTCTTCCCTAGGAATGCTACAAGGATGCATGCTATTGGTTAAGTGGTCTTTTGTGGTTTGAAGGGTGTGGCATAAAAGTGTGAATAAAAGAAAACAACAAACAATCAATATTAAAAGCCTTGGCCAAGGTTGAACATTGGAAGTCCCATCACTATAGCTTCATTCAATTGTGATAACAAAAGAGTGTTGCTTTACTTAGTTAACCCCTAATTATAGAAGAAAGTCAAGTAAAAGTAACTAACTTGAGTCACAAGTTCTAGTCTTACCCTAGGGAAGTCTAGCTTTAGTGCACTCTAAGTCAATTAGCAATCCTCAATTCTTAATCAACAATTGACATCCATTATTCAAGTGTCTCCAATGACTCAACCACTAGGCCAAGTGAGGGAATACTACTCCATATCTAAAGTTGGCATTTTCTCAAACACTTGGAGAGCAAGAATGAAAGACATAGTAAAATTGAGAGAAAAGAATTAGAATCAAAGCAATCCAACACAAGAGATCAACAACAATCAACAATGAACAACAATGAAAATGAAATCTTCAATGAATCAATAGAATCCAAAACAACAAAGTCAAATCTAAGATTTACAAGAATTGAACAATTACAAAACACTAATGAGATTAGAGAAGAGGATCTACAACATGAGCAAAGTAAATTGAGTGTTGTAATAGATCTCACCAAAGAATGGTTGAGAATTGAGAAGATGAAGATGAATCCTAGAGAGAAGTTGGAGTTTCTCTCTCTACAAATGTAACTAACTAAAAATATCTACCTAATGATCTAAAATTAGTCTATGGGTGTGAATGTGTGTCAATGTGTGAATGAATGAATGAATGAATGAATGAATGAATGTCAATCCCCTTCAATCCTTGGCTCTTATATGCATTTTGGCGCCAAAGTTGGTTGCTGAAACCTTCCAAAATCGCCAGGCACGTGTTGTAATAAAAGAATCACGTGCGGGATTCAACGCGTGCGCGCACGGTACGCGTGCGCGTCCCTGGCCAATTCTGCGATGTGCGCGCGAGCGCCTTGTGCGCGTACGCGTGCTTGGCCGAGATCAACTCTTTGGCTTTTTGTGCTTCTCTCCACTTGCATGCTTCCTTCCTTGCTTCCTTTGATCCATGCCTAGCCTATTTCAATCCTGGAACTACTAACAAACACATCAAGGCATCTTATGGAATCAAAGAGAAATTGGAATTCATCAAAATAAGGTTTAAAAAGCATGTTTTTACACTTAAGCACAAATATGGGAGAGATAACAAAACCATGCTAATTCATAGGCTAAATGTGGCAAAAGGTTATCAAAATACTCTAAATTTAGTACAAAACAAACCGTCAAATTGGGGTTTGTCAACCTCCCCACACTTAAGCCTTAGCATGTCCTCATGCTAAAATAAGAAGGAATTAAAGGTGATGACATTTAATGCAACTAAACTACATGAATCCTATCTAAATGCAACTACCTAAAATAAATGGAAATGCTTAATTCAAACATGTCAAATTGCCAAGAGAGCATGTGTAAGCACAAGGGCTAGGCAATAGGAATTGATTCCAACCACAATTGTATTGAATTATCAAAAAAGAATTTAAACTTGCAAGAATATAGATAATATGGGTGAGCACATGTGATTGAACTTTTGAACCCTCACCGGATATGTGTATCCGCTCTATTCACTCAAGTGTTTAAGGGTCAATCACTCAATTCTCTTCTAATCAAGCTTTCCAAAATTTGATTTTCTTCTAACAATCAACATTTATTCAATGCATGTATACATTTATCATGAGGTCTTTCATTTAGGTTGTAATGGGGTTAGGGTCAAGGTAGGATCATTTATGGTTAAGTGGGCTAAGGTTTGAATCTTTGATTAGCATAGACTTTCCCACCTAACCTATGTAATGACCTATACAAGTTCAAACTATCCTAACTACCCATTCTTCACTTTTTCTTACATATTCATGTATCCTTATTTGATTCATAACACTTATGCATTGATCCCTTTTTATTGAATTCACTTTGGGGCATTTTGTCCCCTTTATTGCTCTTTTTTTTTTCTTTTTTTTTTCTTTTTCTATATACATTTTTTTTTCTTTCACTTTTATTTCCTTTTCCTTTCATCATTTTTTTTTTCATTTCTTTTTCTTTTGTCAAACTATATACAAGAACATCAATGCATAAGGTCTATTCATTTAATCAATACATGAGTATGTACCCAATTCCTAAACATAAAAGTGTACTACCCCTTTTATCCCCTCCAATGTTCCCAAACCTCACCAACTTTGAATAATAAACACTCTCACTAGCCTAGGCTAATCAAAGATCCAAACAAGAACTTTTATTGGTTTTTCGCCTTAGGCTTGTAATGAGCTAAATGGAGAACAAGTTGGTTAAGCATAGGCTCAAAATTGGCTAACAATGGAGAATAAAGGTTGGCTATTTGGGTAAGTGGCTAATGAAGTAATGGCCTCAATCATATAAACGCATAAATACAAGAAATAAATGGACATATAGAATCAAGCAAATCAAGGATTACAATCATAGAAAGAGAACAATTTCACACAAGAATGGAAAATAAGTGGCTATAAAATGTAACCACATCAATAGGCTCAAGTCTCACAAGCTTGTGTTCTTAGTTCAACACATGCTTCACAAAGTATGAAATTCAAGCAAGTTTTACCAAAAATTTTCCTTTCAATCAATTGGGTTAATGCCCTATATTTAAACTCTTTGGAAAATTTCAATGTTTGCATAAGCATTGTTGTGATTGAGAAATCCAAAGTTTTTTCTTAGTTCACCCTTTTTCTTTTTCACTTAAAACCAATTTCTTATGCAAAAAGGGTGACTAAATATTTACAATTCAAGTATGATTTCTAATCACAACCACGAATTAAAAAGAAAAGTATGCAAAAACGTATAAAGTAAAAGTATGAAATCTATCATCTAAAACATCTAGAGATATCCATAAGCATCAAAGTATCTAAATCCAAAATAAATCCAAAATAAGCAGTAAAAGTATCAAGCAGTAAAAGTATCTAAAATGAACTCAAAATACATCAAATGTATACAAAAAGTGTGCAAAGTAAGATAGCTAGCAAAGTGTTCACCGGTATCTAATGATGCCACCGGCTACCTCCCCACACTTAAGATCAAGCATCGTCCTCGATGCTAATCCTGAGGATCAGGGATAGGTACACCGGTAGGCTCTGGCTGTGGCTGTGGTACCGGCTGAGACTCCTGTGTCTGAGGTGGTGCATCCATATGTGCTGGCTCATCCGCAGGAATACCCTCAGTCTGTAAATCTGTCTCCTCATCGGAACCGGAAGACTCTGGTAGAGGGGGCAGCTCAAGGCCCTGAGCCACAAACATCTGGTCAATCCGATCCAGGCGACGCATGATCTGGCGCTTAGTGCGCTCCATGTACCGGAAGAGACGCTGAACTAATAAGTACATCGGCTGAGGTGCGGCTGCGGTAGATGCTCCCGCAGGGGCTGATGATGAAGAGGGTCCAGCTCCCTCAACTGCTGCTCTGGCTCGAGATCTCCGGCGCGAGGCGGGCCTCTCGTGCACCCAGGATCCCCATGGAATAGTAACTGGCTCCTTCTGAGGGAGCGGTGGATTGACCCAGAAACAAGATTTTTTTGACGAATGAATTTTTTTTTTTGAAACAAGATTTTGGTTGGAGCTTGCCTAAGGCCATAAAGGGCCTTTGAGAGTTTAAAAACAAGATTTGGGAAATCTTTATGTTCAAAACCGGGAGGTTGAGCCACATACACTTTTCTATCAATAAAGCCATTACGGAAAGCACATTTGACATCCATTTGAAACATTTTGAAACCTTTATGGGTAGCATAGGCAAGAAGCAACCTAATTGCTTCCATTCTAGCTACCGGAGCAAAAGACTCATCAAAATCAATTCCCTCTTCTTGATCGTAACCTTGGGCCACTAATCTAGCCTTGTTACGAACAACTTGTCCATCCTCACCAAGTTTATTTTTAAATACCCACTTAGTACCCGTTACCTTCTTACCATCCGGATGAGGTACTAATGTCCAAACCTCATTCTTGTCAAATTGAGCAAGCTCCTCTTGCATGGCCTTGACCCATGATGGATCTTCAAGAGCTTGTTTGACATTGTTGGGCTCCATTTGTGACAAGAGAGCAAAGTTGCTAGGTTCGGTTTGCCTTTTGGTGGAGGATCTTGTTGTTACACCTTGAGAGGGATCACCAATGATGAAGTCATGAGGATAACCCCTCATAGACTTCCATTCTCTAGGCTTTCGGACAGGTGTAGAGCTTTGATGAACTTCTGGTGGTCTCACTGTTTCAGTTGCTCGTGCTTGCTCAGGAGACAAAATGGAAATATCTCCTCCAATCTGATGAGACAAAACTGGACTGGCAGATTCTTCATTCTGTACAAATTTGGGATTTTCTTTGCTTGTTCCAGCTTCTTCACCATCCGAATCATTATCTATCACAGTACTGGGAATTAAGTTAGAATCATAAAAAGCAACATGTATGGATTCCTCTATGGTTCTATGCTCTTTGAGATAAACTCTATAGGCCTTGTTTGTGGTGGAATATCCAACAAACATTCCTTCATAGGATTTTGGATCAAACTTACCAAGATTTTCCTTATTGTTAAGAACAAAACATTTGCATCCAAAAACATGAAAGTACTTAAGATTTGGAGGGGTTCCTTTCCATAGCTCATAAGGAGTTCTTTTCAACCCTTTTCTAATGATTGTTCTATTCAAAATATAACATGCTGTGTTTACAGCTTCAGCCCATAAAAATTTAGGAATCTCATTCTCACATAGCATAGCCCTAGTCATTTCTTGAAGGCTTCGATTCCTTCTTTCAACCACCCCATTTTGTTGGGGGGTTCTAGGGCATGAAAAATTATGAGAAATCCCTAAATCATCACAGAATTTTTCAAAGTCTTGATTTTCAAATTCTCTTCCGTGATCACTTCTCAAATGGGCAATTTTCAAATCTTTTTCATTTTGAATTTTCTTGCAAAGGGTGGAGAAGGCATAAAATGCATCATTCTTATGAGCAAGGAAAAGTACCCAATCAAATCTAGAGTAATCATCTACCACCACAAGACCATAGTGTTTACCTCCTAAACTTTGAGTTCTAGTAGGACCAAAAAGATCAATATGTAACATTTCCAATGGCCTTTTGGTTGAGATTCCATCTTTTGATTTAAAAGAGGATTTTACTTGTTTGCCCAATTGGCAAGCATCACAAGTAAGATCCTTATCAAACTTGATGTTTGGAATACCTCTAACCAAATTCTTTTTGACTAGCTTAGAAATTTGGTACATGCTAGCATGACCCAACTTTCTATGCCAAAGCCATTTTTCAGATTCAAGAGATGTAAAGCATGTTACATTTTGTTCCTTTAAATCCTCAAGAGTTAATCCATACATATTGTTGCATCTTTTAGCTTCAAATAGAACATCCCCAGTTTTCTCACAAACAATTAGACAAACAAACTTCTTAAAAAAAACTTCAAAACCCAAATCACATAATTGACTAACACTAAGTAAATTATGTTTCAAGCCATGTACAAGGAGAACATCATTTATACAAGATGAGAAATTTTTACCCACTTTCCCAACAACCACTATTTTTCCTTTTGCATCATCACCGAAAGTGACAAATCCTCCATCATATTCATCAAGCTTTATGAAGAAGGTTGTCTTTCTGGTCATGTGCCTAGAGCATCCGCTATCCATGTGCCACATATTTTCTTTCTTCTTGGATGCTAGGCATACCTACAAATAAGCTCAAGTGACGTTAGGTATCCAAATTTTCTTGGATCCTTTCACGTTAAACCATCTCCTATGTCCCAAATCATTGTAATAAAAAACAACTTTATAAACTTTATCACCAATCATTCTTTCACCAAAGAAATATTGAACTGGAAAATGACCACTTCGGTTACACAATCTACAAAATCTTGGAGTTGCTGTTTTGTTAAAGTAGGTGGGATCTTGAAACCTTGTGTCATTGGATGAAGAAGGTTTATCTTTGAAAGAGGGTTTCTCATCAGATTTATAAAATCCCAATCCAGCTTTATCAAAAAGTGGTTTTTGACTAGCCAATATTTGATTTAGATTTTCAGAACTGAGAGTAAATTTGGCTAAGTCATTTTCAAGATTTTTAACCTTTTCACGCAACTCTTCATTTTCCTTAAAACAGTTTACATACGCCACTACCAAGTGATCACTTTCACAGCTTCTAAGTTGGGCTTTCAACTGCTTATTTTCTTCCACAAGATCACAAGCAGTTTCGGCCTCCCTTAGTTTTTCTTTGAGAAAATCATTTTCAGCTTTAAGAATGAAAATTTGTTGTTCAAGATCTTGATTATCAGTCAGAAAACATCTTATTTTTTCAGAGAGGTGATCTATCATGAGATGAAGGTCTTCGGTGTCAGGATTTTGAAAAAATACCTAATCTACATGATCTGCCATGAGATAAGGCTGTGACTTAGTCTCAGATTCTTCATCACTGTCCGAGTCATTTTCTAAGTCTTCCCATGATGCCATCAGACCTTTCTTCTTTCCTCCTTTTCTCTTCTCCTCCCTTTTTAACTTGGGACAATCGGATTTGTAATGCCCCATTTCCTTGCAGTTGAAACAAGTTAATTTGCTAAGGTTTTTCTTCATTTTCCTTGAGCTACTGCCTTTGCCTTTGAACTTCATCATTTTCCTGAATTTTTTGGCAAACAACACAAATTCATTTTCAGATGAGTTATCACTGGATTCATCATCCAGAGGGTGAGTAACAGAAGAAAATACAATTCCTTTCTTTTTTGACTCTTTTTTCAAATAAGTGTTTTCAAAAGCAAGAAGATTTCCTCTCAAATCATCAAGTGTCATGGAATCAAGATTACTGCTCTTAGAAATAATTAAAGCTTTTGTTTCCCACTCTTTAGTGAGACATCTCAACACTCTTCTCACAAGCACAGAATCAGAATGTGTTACTCCCATAGCATCCAAGCCAACAGTAATGGTATTGAACCGTTCGAACAGTTCATCAATAGATTCTCCTTCCTTCATTATAAACATTTCATATTCCCTGTTTAACATGTCTATCCGAGTCTTCTTAACAATGGTGGTTCCTTCATGAGTGATTTGTAATTTATCCCAGATTTCCTTTGCCGTTGTGCATCGTGATACCCGTCGGTACTCCTCGAAGCTGATGGCACAGTTGAGTAGATTTATGGCCTTGGCATTTAGTTCCACTTTCTTCCTATCTTCCTCGGTCCAGCTTGCTTCCGGTTTAAGAGTGACTACTCCTTCAGCACTTGTGTTAGTAGGGAACTGTGGTCCTTCTAGGATGATCTTCCAAAGCCTGTAGTCTACTGCTTGCACAAAGATCTTCATTCTCTCCTTCCAATAGGTATAGTTTTTCCCATTGAAAAGAGGCGGTCTGTTGCTTGACTGGCCTTCTGTAAGATTGTAGGACACCAGATTTGAGCCACTGCTTTCTGCCATGAGGATCTTTTCTCCAAGCTGCAAAGCTTGATCTCTTTGAGACCAAGCTCTGATACCAATTGATGGTTTCAGTGGCTAAGAAAAGGGGGGGTTGAATCTTAGCCCCCTTTTCTGCTTGCTAACACTTACTGAATTTAGAGGAGACTTTTCTGTTTTTATCTCGTCCCTAGCCACGAGACTTTTTCATTTTGTCTCGTCACTTGGCACGAGACATTTTTTATTTTTAGCTCCTGTGCAGTAGAAATAGAAATGAAGTATGAGAGAGAAAAGATTACACCCAGATATATCCTGGTTCGGCTGCTAAGTGCAGTGCAGCCTACATCCAGTCTCCATCACAAACATGAAGGAATTTCACTATAATCATCTAGATTACAAATTGTAAAGTGCTAACCCAACTTATAAGGGGATTCCCACAGAATCATGAAACACAACATAGATGAACAAAGGAACTCAAAGATATCTATGACTTTTTCTTTTAATTTTGCAGTATCTGCCTTTTTCTGCTCTATCGCTTTTTCATACAAACCTCACTGTTTGCCTTTTTCCATGAGACTCAAGACATGACAAAATTAAACAGAAAAATTACAAAACAAAATACATTGAAGGAGAAGAGAAAACTGTTAGCTCAGGTAGCTCTGAGAACTCTGTGGTTTGCACTCTCAAATTTTCTCCTTGAATCAAACCATGACTGTTCACTCTTTTTATAGAGAAGTGAAGCCTTTACAGTTGAAACACAAAATCGAGCTTAGCTTCTTTTCCTTCAAAGCAAACTGGTTCGGCCACAGAAAGAGAAGAGGAAACTCATGCAAAAACCAACATGCAAATACCTCTAGTCCTTCCTTGGTCATCAGTCTTCATCAATCCGAGCGCTCCATTCTTGGCTTCCTTTCCAAGATGGATTTCTGGCCCTTGATGCTTCATGATGATGATGGCTTCATCTGTTTCAATCTCTGTCTTTTCCATCACTTTGCCACTCTAGCTACTTCCTGTGGTGGTTGAGCAGAATCAGAGACAAGCCATGCCTCCAGGAATCTCTTCCTTGCTGGCTGAATCTTCTTCTTTCTTTTTGAGTATGAAGGATCCGAGATTACCTCACAAAATCTTACTATATTTGGTGATTATCTCAGCCACAACATACTTTTGGTTTTCTTTTTCTTGCCATCATTAGCTTGATGGTCTTGATGCATGAAACTTCTTCTTTTTGGTGAGTGTTGCTTCCATGGCTTCCTGGTTAATGACCGAAGAGAAGAGAGAAAGAGATTAGAGAGAATGTAGAGTTAAAGTAAAAGCAACTAGTTGTAATGAAATAAATTAATGTGATTTGCTTTTACTTCCCTTGCTTGAGTGGCGTGTTGCATTGATCCCATCAATCATGTCACCCATATTCTCTCACTTATGTTTCCAATACTTGTATATTAAAATTTGAAATCCATCCCAAAGAGAAGAATGGAATCCGTTGGAAAGCATGAGGCATGTGATAACATTTGCTTTCCTGATGCATTTTGGATTCGGATCATGCATGGTAACATTCATCAAAATTGAAATTGGGCTTTGTAGCAATAAAGCTTAATCTGACCCAATAAAATTTTGATTCATTTAAACTAATTGGCTTATGATAATGTTTGAGTTCTGGCCCAATTATTTTAGCAACCAATCCAGCCATGTGAATTAGGAAATTTTGTATTAATTCTGAATGTTGCTTTTTAACATGGGCTTGCAACAATTTCTTTTATTTTTTTCGGCCCAAATAAAACCTACACAGCAAAATTAATTTAATTAAACTATATAAATTAGATTAATAATTTTGCTGTTAATAATGTTTGATCATCATCAATTTAGTTTAGAGTTTTCCAAACTCATCAAAATAAATAACAACTTTTTTTTTCCAGACGTAAGTGTAAGCTTCGACGTTAGTTTTTATTTTATTTTGTGATGGTGGTATTGAGGATCAGTCTTACTAAGCAGTGAAAAAAAACAGAGTCTGCAATATAAAGAGAGTTAGGGTTTACCGTTGAGAATAACAAATTCTTGTTAAAATTCTGTTGAGCCTGTTTAGTATAAGTAGTAGCCTTACCTCCTATCTTGGTGGGTTAGTTGAGATTTGTAATTCACTTCCTCAAAATATTGAGTGCACTCAAAGTTAATAGTTGATTAGTTTTTTTCTGGTGAAGAAGAGTTCTTCCTCTCTATACACGTTTCAACTTTATGGTCTTTTGTTCTCTGTTCTTCTTTCTTCTTCTCTCAAACAATCTCATTTGAGTTTCTATATGGTATCAAGAGCTTCTGGATTTTTCAATCATGACAGATGGATCTGTCAACTCTAATCCTGGGAATTCAAATTCCTCAAATTCTGCAAATTCAAACCCTAACAATAATGTTCTTGCAAACAATTTCTCTTTCCCATAACATCTACTAAATTCGAGACCTTTCAACCCCATTAGTGACAAGTTTGGAGAAAAGAATCACAAGACTTGGGAATAGCAGGCATTAGCAGCTATTAGAGGTCAAAAATTAGAGGATCACCTATTTCCAGATCGTGTTCCACCTCAATATGCTTCCACTGAAGATCAGCAAAATTTTCTTGAATTTGTTACCTATCAACATTGGCTCCAAGATGATTATAACCTTCAATCATGGTTGCTTGCTTCTATTAATCCTGTGTTCAAGAACAAAATGGTTGGCTGCACACTTAGTCATCATATTTGGACAACGATTGCGGAGTACTTTGCTGAATCAACAAGATTTCGAGTGAAGCAGCTAAAGACTCAACTCAAGGCCATCAAGAAACAAGGTCAAAGCCCCACTGATTATGTTTTCAAAATAAAAAATATTGCTGATTCATTAGCTGCACTAGGATTTCCCTTAACCACAGAAGAACACAAAGAAGCTCTTCTTGAAGGATTGAGTGAAGAATATCAAATGATTCTCACTACAGTCAATACAAAACCAGAATTATACAGTCTATGTGAAGTTGAAACCATCATCATGTCTTATGATGATATGCTGGACAAGTTTCGCAGATCTACAAACCCTATGGTACAAGCTAACTTCACCCAATCCTCTTTTCCATCAATCCCTAATACTGGCAGAGGTTTTAGAGGTCGAAGAGGTCGTGGTGGTAGGTCACAAAGGGGTGGCCGATCCTTTTATTCCTCACCAAGGCCACAATGCCAAATTTGTGGACACTTTGGCCATATTGCTTGGCATTGTTTCAATCGTTTTGATCAGAATATTCTTCCACTATCACAAACCTTCCAAGAAAATCATCTTGGACAATTTTCAAATGCTACAAATATTAATTCTTCTACAACTAATCAGAATTCAGCCACCACACCACCACCACCACCTCCCCCATCATTCCATAATCCTACAGCATACATAGCAGCCCCAGGAACTATTGCAGATCCTTCTTGGTATCCAGATACAGGGGCTTCTCATCACGTTACACAAGACTCATCAAACTTCATTTCCTCTTCAGATTACACTGGTCCTGAAAAAATACAAATTATTAATGGTGCAGGTTTGCATATATCTAAAGTTGGAAGTTCTTATCTATATGCATATGACTCAAATAGATTTTTTCAATTGCAAATATTAATATACTCACCTGAAATCACTAAAAATGTGATTAGCGTTTTTAAATTTGCTGAAGATAATAACGTGTATTTTCAATTTCATGCTCATGTGTGTTTTGTTAAATGCCAGTGGACTGATAAGGTGCTGTTACAAGGGTATAGAAAAGGAGGAATCTACAAATTCTATAATGTTGCTGCCCCTAACACATCTTCTATTTTACAAAAACCATGTGTATTTACTGCTTCTAGGATTTCTTTAGACTTGTGGCATAAAAGAATGGGCCACACGGCCATGAAAACTATAATTTCTGCTCTTTCAAATTGTAATCCTGACTTGGTTCATAATAAAGAAAAGTTGAATTCAAAAGTGTGTGAGAATTGCATGAATGCCAAGATGCATAAATTGCCATTTACTTTATCCCTTACTGTTTATACTACGCCTCTACAAGTTGTTTATTCTGATGTTTGGGGTCCATCACCCGTGATTTCTCATTTGGGTTTTAGATACTATGTAATGTTTATTGATGCTTTCTCTAGATATACATATTTGTTTCTTCTTGTCACTAAATCTCAAGTATTTCAGGCTTTTAAACTCTTTAAGCAACAAATATAGAATCTCACAGGACATAAAATCAAGGTTCTTTAGTCTGATAATGGAGGTGAGTATACCTCTAACCAATTCACTCAATTCTTGGCTGAACAGGGTATTATCCGAAGATTTAGTTGTCCATACACCCCTGAACAAAATGGCAGGGCTGAAAGAAAACATAGGCATCTCATTAAGATGAGCATTGCTATGTTATCTACAGCCTCTATGCCATTAACATATTGGGATGAAGCTGTGCTAACAGCCACTCATATTATTAATCGCATTCCCACCCCGATTTTGGATAAGAAATCTCCATATGAAATACTATTCAAATCCACACCTGACTATGATCAATTTAGAGTCTTTGGTAGTACTTGCTACCCTCTTCTTAGACCTTATAGCAAAACAAAACTTGATTTTCGATCTCATAGATGTATTTTCATTGGATATGCTCCAAATTCAAAAGGCTATAAGTGCCTTTCTCCTTGTGGCAAGATTTACATCACAAGACACGTTCAATTTGATGAAACATGCTTCCCTTACAAAGACTTATTTTTTACACCTTCATTCCATTCTTCTACTACATCGGATACTTCTATACCTAGTATAGGTTCTGTTATACCCTCCACTATTTCCAGTCACTATTATACTCGCGATACCAATTCTGCTTCTCTCTCTACTGATTTTAACCTTAACAAATCCAATACAATACATGTTAGCAGCAGTAATCAACCTCACACTAATAATTCTTTGTCCAACAATTCTTTTCCTAGTGTTGTCTCTAATACTAATCTTGCTAATTCTAGTAATCTTCAATCTAATATACTAAATACCACTTCTGTCTCAGGACCACAGATAAGCCTCCCCCTATTGATCCTAATGGCAATCCAAATCAACTTCATAAATCCCCTCATGCTAATACCTCCCCACCCTTAACTGATAATCGTCATCCCATGCTTACAAGGTCTAAAACTGGAAATTCTAAACCGAAAGCCTATATCACTAAGACACCTTCTGATGCCTCTGTAGAACATCCACCTAAGAATCCCTCTGCTGCATTAGCCATTTCACATTGGAAGAATGCTATGCAAGAAGAATATAATGCGTTGATTAAAAATCAAACCTAGACTTTTGTCCCCAAACCTGATAATGCTAAGATCATCGGCTGCAAATGGATCTACACCATCAAAAGACTCCCTGATGGTTCCATTCAAAAGTACAAAGCTAGATTGGTGGCACAAGACTTCCACCAATCTGAAGGCTTTGATTTTGAACAAGTTTTCAGCCCTGTTATTAGACCAATTACAACCAGATTAGTGTTGAGTATTGCTTTATCAAAAGATTGGATTATTAGACAATTTGATTTTAATAATGCTTTTCTTAATGGTGATCTAAAAGAAACTATTTACATGCATCAACCAGTTGGCTTTTCTCATGATTCAGACAACATTGTATGCAAGTTAAACAAGTCCTTGTATGGTCTGAAACAAGCCCCTCGTGAATGGTTCTTAAAGCTTAGCAAAACTCTAAATCTGTTTGGTTTTTATAGCACAAAATCAGATACATCGTTGTTCATTAAGCATGGTTCTCATTATGTTATGTTTATTCTTTGTTATGTTGATGATATTATAATAACGGATAATGATTCCGTTGAAATAAATGCTATGATTCAGAACTTAAACAAAATCTTTACTTTAAAAGACCTTGGTGAATTATCATATTTCCTTGGTATTGAGGTTCAGCGAAGTAAAGCTGGGCAGCTGCACCTTTCATAAACCAAGTACATTAAAGATCTCTTATCTAAACTAGGGATGAGTGAGGCTTCTCCTATGCCAACTTCTATAGTCTCACCCTTACAATTATTGTCTACTGGATCAGAACGTTTTGAGGATCCCAAACTCTTCAGGTCAGTTGTAGGAACTTTACAATATGTTACTATAACTCGACCGGACCTAAGCTTTGCTGTTCAAAAGGTCTCTCAGTTTATGCACAGTCCTCTTTTGGCTCACTGGAAGGCTGTGAAGAGGATACTCAGGTACCTACAAGGGACAAAAGACCATGGTTTACTTCTACATAAGTGCAGGGATTACAGGTTGTATGATTTTTCTGATTCAGATTGGGCAGCAGATTTAGAAGACAGGAGGTCTGTTTTAGGTTATTGCATTTACTTGGGAACTAATCTGGTTAATTGGTCTTGTAGGAAGCAACCAACTATAAGCAGGTCATCTACTGAGGCAGAATTTCGAAGCCTAGCATCATGTGAAGCAGAAGTGACTTGGGTCAAAAATATACTTGATGAGTTGAAGATTCCTTTGGCAACTGTTTCAATGATTTTTTGTGACAACATGAGCACCGTTATGCTCACAGCAAATCCTGTACTACATGACAAAACTAAGCACTTTCAACTTGACATTCAAGTTGTTAGAGAGAAGGTGAATAATAAGGCTCTCCAAGTGGTTCACATACCTGGAATAGAACAAGTCGCTGGCATTCTGACAAAGCCATTATCTATTGCTAGTTTCGAACGGCTCAAGAACAAGCTCAGAGTTGTGCCAAGGCACACCTTGAGCTTGAGGGGGGTATTGAGGATCAGTCTTGCTAAGCAGTGAAAAAAACAGAGTCTGCAATATAAAGAGAGTTAGGGTTTACCGTTGAGAATAACAAATTCTTGTTAAAATTCTGTTGAGCCTGTTTAGTATAAGTAGTAGCCTTACCTCCTATCTTGGTGGGTTAGTTGAGATTTGTAATTCACTTCCTCAAAGTATTGAGTGCACTCAAAGTTAATAGTTGATTAGTTTTTTTCTGGTGAAGAAGAGTTCTTCCTCTCTGTACACGTTTCAACTTTATGGTCTTTTGTTCTCTGTTCTTCTTTCTTCTTCTCTCAAACAATCTCATTTGAGTTTCTATAGGTGGAACAAAAAAATTTATGTATCACAAAAAGAAAGTTCGTTTTATTAAGGGTCTTTTATTTGATAATGAATCTTACGCATTGGAAGTATTTTAAACAAGGGTTTTGATATCCTGTATCCAAGGGTATTGGTTGAGTATATTATAAAAAATATTTTAATATTAATTTTTGAAAAAATAAATTTTTTTATATTTTCAATATATTGAATATATTTAACATATTAAAATATTCTTTTTATGATATGTTTAATCAATATAAGATAGTAAAATTCTTAAAATAATTAGTATCAAGGACCACGTAGAATAAGAAGTAATCAAAATAAAAAAGAGAAAATATCCTAAATAAAATTATTAATCAAATATGAAGTATGGATATTTCATTAAGTTGTCGTGTCTGCGTGTCGAACATATTTCGGACACTCGTCTGATACGTGTTTACTGTTTCTAACCGTATCTTAATAAAAAATAAAAAATTCTTCTCCAAACACATTTGGACACACCTAAATATCATCACGTATCGGCGTGTCCAGTCTTATTTTTAACATATATTCTTAAAATAATTTTAAATACAGTATATATTATTATTTATTAAAACAAAAATATTTTAAATACTTGATATAATTAAAATAAGACATTAAAAATAATTAAAAATTTTAATTTATATTTTAATATCAATAAAATATCAAAATATCATTACAATTTATCTAAAAAAATACTTTATATTTTATATGTATGCATGTCCCCGTGTCATATAAGATCTTAAAATTTGCCTGTCGACGTATCCCTTAGGTAGCGTTTGTTTTCGGAAACAGGACACGGAGACATGGACAGCACATTCTTAAAAAGCGTTTGGAAGTAAAGACATGGACACTGAACATATTATCTCTGAGACAGTTTTTTATATTTTGTGTCCACTCTTTTATGAAGGACAATGATGGACACGGGATTTAGAAGAGGGACACGGACTGTTTTTATGAATTTTTTTTGTCCATGGTGCTATTTTTTATTATTCCACTGTTACCCCTTCTTATTTTTTCTATTTTGCGTTGTTCTCACAAAATACTTTTTTTACTCCATGCTCTTTTTCTATCTCTACGTTCTTTTTCTTTCTCTTTTTTTCTCAGGTATTCTCTCCTTTTTATAAAAATTTTTATTAAACTGGATAATTTCTTTTTTCTTATCATTCTTACTTCAACATCATTTTAACCTTATATTATATTATTTGATTTGTAATAAAAATAATAACAAAAATAATTAGTCTGGAGACTTTTAAAAGATAAATATTATAAAGGTAAAATTGATATTTTAAAATGCTAAAAAATAATTTATAAATTGTAATTGATTTTATATAATTTAAAGAAAAATTAATTTTTTGAAAAGAAAAATAAAATTTTAGATAAAAAAATTAATTTTTTAAATAAAAATAAATTTTTATGTGCAAAAATTAATTTTTTTCCATTTAAAAATGGATTCTTTTTTTAAAACTGATTTTGTATTTAAAATTAATTTGGCTTATTAACCTAAATGAAATTTTTTATTAATCAAATTCAGATTTTTTTGTTAATATTAACCATATGTATTCCTACATATTAATAATAAATTTAAAAAAATAATTATATTTATAAATTTTATTTTAATATAAATACTATTATATAATTTTTTATTAAAATTTTTGACTGCTTTAAATATTTTTTTCAAGTTCCCACTGTCTACTCCTACGTACTCTTATTATTTATTAAATTAGTTTATACTAAAAAATTTGGAATCACATGGCTATTTTAGTCATTTTATATAATATTTTAGTCTTATCCATGTGTATCCAAACATAATACTGAACATTACATTAGTGTCCTATCCATCGTATCCAAACACAATACACAAAACATAATTTTTAATGTGTCTGTCCTATTGTCTTTGTCTCAGTTCCTGTTCTGTTGTGTCTCTACTAACAAACACTACCTTAATGTCACGTGTCAGTGTCCGGTATTAATCAATGATTGGGATCCATGGATATCAACAACTTGTGGTCTATTGAATATATGAAATCATTGCCTTCAATGCTAGTTACAGTAACAGTACCAAAGTGTTAGTTGCAAATCTATCTGCACTAGTTGAAAGATACTTCTCATGATGACGAATACGCTAGAGCTGTGGTTTTTGCAAAGTCGAGTTGAAATCCCATGAAAGAATTTGATGTATAGCAAACAAATGTCCTGTGGCAGCCGAGAATCCAATGGTAACATAGTCGGGAAGATAAGTTCTCAAGTCCACCATGGCAGATAGATGTTGCAGCAGGTGGTGCCATTGTTACTTAGCACAAGTGCTGTGTGAGTATGAGAGTTGTGATCTTGGTGGGTATAAAACCGTTAGGGGCTGCTCGCTGCTGGTTAAACAAATTAAAGACTTGGTTTTACTTGATCTTCTTCAGTAACTTGTATATAATTCATTAACTTTTTCAGGTAGATTTGGTTTTGTGACAAATGGCAATCAAAGGCACTTTGTTCTTAATAATAGTTGACTATTTCTTTTACAATGACTTCCAATCCGTGGCAGATATTAATGACCCTGAACATGGATTTGTCAACTACTCCAATTTAGAAAGCCTTTCTCGATCACATTGACAAAATAAAATGTGAGAAATGTCTTCCATTATTCTTAATGTACACATCCTAAAACTCCTTCAGTTATATTCCATTGCATTAGTAGATCCTTTCGCACGTATTTAAACCTCACAAGAAAAGGACTACTTGGTGCCCAAAAAGTTACTAATATTCTTCTTTTTTATTTATCGGGTAAAGTACTAAATTGATCCCCTACGTTTAGGCATAATTCTGTTATGATCCTTAAGATTTAAAGTGTTCTATTTGAATCTAAAAAAGTTTCATTTAGCTTCAATTTAGTCCTACCATGAGCTCAAAGTTAAATAATTAAGGAAATATCCTACAAAACAGCAGTACAAAAATAACATCGATAACCTGAAGAATGAGTAGAAGCTCCAGAGGCACAAAATCAACCGTGGATGCATCAATACATTTATTTATCATTTTTCTTATAATTTAAATGAAATATTTTCTATAAAACTAAGGAAAATGATAAATACATGTTTTGATGTATCCACAGTTGATTTTGTACTTCTAGAGCTTGAACGTATTCTCTAAATTATCAGCCCTGTCTTGTACTACTGTTATGTAGGACATTTCATTAATTATTTAACTTTGACCTCACGGTGGGACTACATTGATGCTAAATAAAACTTTTTTAGATTTAAATAGAACACTTTAAACCTTAAGGATCAAAACAGAATTACACCCAAACGTAAGATACCAATTTCGTACTTTACCCTTATTTATTTATATATAGCTAAAGGATGTGGCTCAACTTTACCAGCCACAAGGCAAGAACGTTCCCGGCAAGGGTTGGCTCATTCAAGTACTTAGAGAAAACAAACAATTCCACTTCTGCTACACATAAGTTTTTATTACAAATGGCAATTATATCAATTTATGTTTCATAAGACCGAATTGAATCAAAGTTTAATAGAAAACTCAAATAATGTGAATGAAAACATACTCTAAAGGAAACACTGAATTTATCAGAAGCAATTTAGAGGGAGGCACATCATCAGGAGCTGTGATGATACCAGAAGAACTTGTGTTTGTGTTTGAACTAGAACTTATGCTCTGATATGCACTGTTCACCCATCAAGATAGGTTGGTACTGGCAACTTTGCTGGAAGAGTGGGTAAGGGAGCTTCAAAGTTGAGAACTTGAATGGCTTGTCTTATTGAAGGCCTATTGTTGTGACATGGGTGAGCGCACCACAGCCCAACAACCATCAAGCATTTCATTTGTTCCTTTACAAAATCTCCATCTAGCCTTTCATCCGCTGCTTCAAGAACCCTTCCACTTCCATAAAGACCCCACACCCATTCTACAATATTGATTTCACTTTCCGGAGCCTTATATTTGATGGGTTTCCTTCCACATGCTATCTCCAATGCCACCACTCCAAAACTGTACACATCTGATTCTTTAGTAGCCCTCCATGTGGTATTGCATTCTGGAGCCATGTAGCCCGGAGTACCGGCTAGAGCCGTGGTTTGCGCGCCTTTTGCATGGTCAACAAGCCTTGCTAGCCCAAAATCCCCAAGTTTGGCATTGAACTCTGAATCCAGCATGATGTTGCTTGATTTGATGTCCCTATGCACAACACATTGTTCCCATTCTTCGTGCAAGTATAGCAGTGCGGCCGCCAAGCCTCGAGCTATGTTGTATCTAACTGTCCATCCCAGCAGATTCTGCTTCTTGAAAAGATGAACATCTAAACTTCCATTAGGCATGTACTCATATACAAGCAAGAGCTTCTTCCTTTTCGGACACCAACCAATCAGTTGGACAAGATTTCGGTGCCTAAGCCGGCTAATGATCTTTACTTCCGATGCGAATTCCTTTATTCCTTGATGAGAATGTTCTGAAACCCTCTTGATGGCAACGTAGGAGTTGATATCTTTGAGATACCCTCTATAAACACCTCCAAATCCACCTTGACCAAGCTTGTTCTCATCTTTGAAGTTATCAGCTGCAAACGCTAATTCAGAAAATGAATACTTTTTGGGTCCTGCTCCTCTTCCGAAATCTTCCCCCACATACTCCTCAAAATCTTGATCATCATCTTCCTCTTCATCACTTCCTTTCTTCCACTTTTTCCACAATCCAACCAAAACCAAACACAACCCAACAAACACAACAACTCCACCAATTCCCAATCCCACTGTTGGTCCGGTGTTGCTGGCCTTTTTCTCCTGATTTGTTAAAAAATTAAATCAAGAATATTTAAGAAAGTAGTATAACTACAATATATTAGAACATTGAAGAAGTTCAAAATCAAATTGAATTAGAATTAAATACAAGATCTTCATATTAGAAGAATGAAGAATCATGAATTAGAAGCTTTAAGATTGATGATTAAGAATTTGAAGCAAAATTGAACTAGGAATTGACTAATCAAAATTTCTACATGTTTCTTGAATTATGACAACTAGTGATTAGTTGTTATAAGAATTATTATTTTATTATGAAGGTTTGCCTATATAAAGGCTTCATATGTATGTTGTTATCTATCTCTTTATGAATCAAAATACTTAGTGTTTGTTTCAAAAAATTATCTCCTTATTATTATGAGTGTTAGTGAATTTGAGAGATGAAAAATATAATAGCGTCATTTATAGGAGTGAGTGATTCTAGGACCAATTAAGTGTTGGTATTTTACTTACATTTGGTATCAGAGTTGGTTAATCCAGCACCTGATGTTTGAGAGTTTGTGAGGTGTGAGAGAGTTCTCACATAGTTGTTTATTCATAGAGTCGGTATGGCAAACACTTTCAATATTGTGTGTTCGGGCACAAGTTAGATGAGAAACTTGATTATAGTTATTAAGAGACTTTGATGTCCACCCATTTGAAGGCCCAGAACCTATGAAATTTTATTGAACCGGGTTTGCAAGAAGAAACAGATGCTGGCCAACAAAGGAGAGATCAATTGGCGCTATCTCAAATTCATTAAGGAGTAGATTATATGGTATTTGACAAAATAGCAAATGCCAAAAGTGCAAAGGAAGCGTGGAACACGTTGAAGCTGACATACAAATGCATAGATAAAGCTCAGAAAGCAAAGCTACAATCTTTCAGAAGATAATACGAAAGGTACGAGATGTATAGCTCAAAAACTATTGAGCAATATTTTACTCGTGTTACAGATCTTGTCAATAAGATGAGAGTCTATGGAGAAGATATGTCCGATAGTAAAATGGTGGAGAAAATTCTTTGCACCATGCCGATGAAGTATGACCATATGGTGACTACGATACTAGAGTCCCACGATATAGATACTATGACGATTGCAGAGTTGCAAGGAACCATGGAAAGCCACATCAGCAGAATACTGGAGATGTCAGAAAAATCAACTGAGGAATCCCTGAAAAGTCGAGTGAATTTAAACAATGTTGCAGCATCAAGTTATACACAAGAAGGACGAGGTCGTTGTTTTAATTTTCAAAGAGGCAGAGGAAGTTTTAGAGGTAGAGGTCGTGTCAATTACAACCAAGGAAGTTACAATAATTTTACACCACCTAATCAAGGAAGAGGTGGAACGAATTTCAGGCTTGTCAACCGAGGAAGAGGTTGAGGCAATTTTTATCAAGAAATAACCAATTTCAACTGCTTTCATTGTGGAAAGTATGGACACAAAGCAGCAGATTGCAGATTCAAAATGGTGAATAACAATCAAGCACATGTTGCAGAAAATCAGCATCAAAATACTGATGACAATCTGGGTATTCAAACTTTATTTTTTATAAGTAATTCATGTGTTGAAGATGAAAATATATGGTACTTGGATAATGCTTGTAGTAATCATGTCTGGTAGAAAGGAGTTATTTTCTTCATTAGATGATTCCGTTAAACTATTATTGAAGTTTGGTAATAGTACAAAGATCCCTATTGAAGAAAAAGAGCACATACCAATTAGATTGAAGGATGGTTCTCTGAGTTATATTTCTGATGTTTTCTATACTCCTGAACTTGATTACAATTTACTGAGTATGGGACAATTATCTGAGAAGGGATATAAGATGATAACTTATCATGGATATTGCATTGTGTTTGACAACAACGGAAGGTTCATAGATAAAGTAAAGATGACTTCAAACAGAATGTTTCCATTAAAAATTCAACATGTCTATTCCTCTTGCATGAGCTCTGTGATACTTGATGATAACTGGCTGTGGCACATGCGGTTTAGACATTTTTATTTTTATGGCCTAAACTACCTGTCAAGGAAAGGACTTGTTTCTGGCCTACCATGGATTCATATTCCCAATTGTATTTGTGAGATTTGTCAACTGAAAAAGAAGCACAGAGATCCATTTCCTACAGAAAAGTCATGGAGAGCTAGAAGATTACTTGAAATTGTGCTTTCAAATCTCTATTCTGTAGAAGTTCCAACTAATGGTGGTAGCAGGTACTTTATCACTTTTATTGATGATTTTAGTAGATATACATGGTATACTTTTTGAAGCAGAAATTAGAAGCATGTGATTTCTTTAAGACATTCAAGGCATTTTTCGAAAAACAAAGTGGCTGTAAAATCAAATTCTCATAATAGACAGAGAAACAGAGTATCTTGCGTGTTCAGAATACTTTAAGCAATACGGAATTCAACACCAACTAACAACTAGATATACTCCTCAACAAAATGGAGTTGCTGAAAGAAAGAACAGAACCATCATGGATATGGTCAGATGCA
This sequence comes from Arachis hypogaea, assembly GCF_003086295.3. Lineage (NCBI taxonomy): Eukaryota > Viridiplantae > Streptophyta > Magnoliopsida > Fabales > Fabaceae > Arachis > Arachis hypogaea. Next base: position 125,477,312 of record NC_092038.1, read on the forward strand.
TGCTCAAGTCAAAACAAATGACTAAAGAGTTTTGGGCAAAAGCAGTTGCAACAGCAGTTCATATTTTAAATAGGTGTCCAATAAAGAGTGTTCGTGATAAAACTCCAGAGGAAGCTTGGAGTGGAAAGCGGCCTTCCATCTATCATTTCAGAGTCTTTGGCTGTATTGCTTATATCCACGTACCAGATCAATTAAGGAAGAAGTTAGATGACAAAGGCGAGAAGTGTATCTTTATTGGCTATAGCACAGACTCAAAAGCATACAAGTTGTACAATCCAAAAATAAAGAAAGTAATCATCATCAGAGATGTGACATTCGACGAGAAAGACATGTGGGATTGGAACACAAAGACAGAAAAGCAGCTGACTATAATTCCAAATACATGTGATGAAGTAGAAGAAAGACAATCAGACACAACCAAACAACCAGAATCATCTAGAAGATCACAAAGAGAGTGGAGAATATCTGCTAGATTAGCAGATTATGAAGTTGGTAATGTCAACGATTTGTCCGATGAAAAAATCATAAACTTTGCTCTATTTTCAGATTGTGAGTCATTAAACTTTGAATAAGCCTCTAAAAACAACAATTGGAAGAAAGCAATGGATGAGGAGATTCATGCCATTGAGAAGAAGAAGAAGTGTATGTTGAGCAACCTGCAGGATATAAAGTTCTTGGAAAAGAAGATAAAGTTTACAAATTAAAGAAAGTTTTGTATGGGTTAAAGCAAGCACCAAGAGCGTGGTATGAGAAGATTGATTCTTATTTCATTGAGAATGATTTCAGAAGATGTCCGTTTGAGCATACTCTTTATATCAAGTTCGTTGAACTTAAAGATATCTTGATCGTGTGTCCTTATGTTGATGATTTGATCTTTACTGAGAATAATTTGAAGATAATTGCAGAATTCAGGGAGGCTATGATAAAGCACTTTGAAATGACACATATGGGTTTGATGTCTTACTTTCTTGGCATTGAAGTAGTTCAAAGAGATGATGGTATTTTCATTTCTCAGAAGAAATATGCAAATGATATTTTGAAGAAATTTCACATAAAACATTCAAAGCCAGTTCCTACTCCAGTCGAAGAGAAATTCAAGTTACTAAGAGAAGATAAAGGAAGAGCAGTAGATTTTATATATTACAAAAGCTTGATTGGAAGTCTAAGGTACTTGACTGCGACTAGACCAGATATTGTGTTTGGAGTTGGTTTGTTTAGCAGATTCATGAAGAAACCTTGTACCAACCATTTGCAAGCGGCAAAAAGGATTCTTCGATATATCAAAGGTATTTTAAATGATGGTATTTATTATGAAAATACTAATGAAGTGAATCTTATCGATTACACTAATAGTGATTGGGCTGGAGATATAAACAAGAAAAATTACTTCAAGATTTGTATTTCATCTTGGTTCTGGTGCAATTTCATGGTCATCAAAGAAGCAACCAGTAGTAGCACTCCCTACAGCAGAAGCAGAATATATAGCAGCAGCAGATTGTGCAACGCATGCAGTTTGGCTAAGAAGAATTCTTGAGGAATTGAACGAGAAACAAAGTATTCCAACAACAATATTTTGTGATAACAAGTCAGCTATTGCACTTTGCAAAAATCCAGTATTTCATAGAAAATCGAAGCATATTGATATTTGCGTTCATAAAATTAGAGAATTGGTAAATGAGAAAGAAGTTGTGATAGAGTACTGTCTAACTGAAGAACAAGATGTAGATATATTTACAAAGCCATTGAAGACCGAGTTATTTTGCAAGTCGAAGAAGATGCTTGGAATGATAAACTTTACAAGCTTGATTTAAGGGAGGCATCGTTAGAAAATTAAATCAAGAATATTTAAGAAAGTAGTATAACTACAACATACTAGAACATTGAAGAAGTTCAAAATCAAATTGAATTGGAATTGAATACAAGTTGCACTCATCATCTTCATATTAGAAGAATGAAGAATCATGAATTGGAAGTCTCAAGATTGATGATTAAGAATTTGAAGCAAAATTGAACAAGGAATTGACTAGTCAAAGTTTTTATATGTTTCTTGAATTACAACAGTTAGTGCTTAGTTGTTATAAGAATTATTATTTTATTATGAAGGTTTGCTTATATAAAGGTGAAGGTTTGCTTATATAAAAGCTTCATATGTATGTTGTTATCTATCTCTCCATGAATTAAAATACTTAGTGTTTGTTTCAAAAAATTCTCTCTTTATTATTATGAGTGTTAGTGAGTTTGAGAAATAAAAAATATAATAGCGTAATTTATATGAGTGAGTGATACTAAAGCCAATTAAGTGTGGATATTTTACTTACATGATTGGGAGCTGCACTGGAAGATGGATTCATTGCAACAGGGGATTCTGCTTTCGCTATGTCGTCTCCCAAAGTTGAGTTTAAATCCCAAGAGAGAATTTTGTGCAAAGCAAAAGAAGTTCCTGTGGCAGCTGAGAATCCAACTGCAACATATTCAGGAAGATATTCTCTCAAGTCAACCACAGCAAACAGATTCTGCAGCATGGTAGTGTTGGTGGCTGAGTTGAAACCAGTGAAGACAACACTAAGATTCATGGAAGTAGCATTGTAACTGATCCAAGCCTCATTGACTTTCCCTCCCATAATGTTAGCCTTAGAAAACCATGTGGTATTAGCAACAGACCTCAAGGAGTTAACATCAATACCCACATGTTCATTGGGCGGATCGAAATAATTCTTAAAGATATCGAATTCCACGGCCACAAAGGGGTCTACAGTTATGTTGAGTGTATCTTGGTTGTCAACAGTGAGGCCCAGAGTTCTTCCGGCCGTGGCACTGGGGACGGTGGAACCGTTGGGGCGGAGGAAGAATGCAAGTCCATCTGCATAGTTAGTTCTATTCTGGGAATCAATGATGAATGAGAAATGGGTTGTGAAGTGTGTGAGGTTCCTTGAAGCTTTGTCCCACAGGTGCATGGGTTTGTAGTACACTGCACGACCAATGCTGTTATTCAAGTGCGCTTTTCCTATCAGCTGGATAGTTTCTTCCTCTGTTTCTGCCCATGCTTCATATCTTAGGGTGTTGTTATTGTTGTTGGAATCAAAACTGGTGAAGTTGAAGGTTAAGGATGATGCATAATAAGGGAAGATGACTACGTAGAGGAACAAAATGGATGAAACCGCCATGTTTAGGAACAAAACGGATGATCTCAATCTCTAGGACAGTACTTTGAATAGTGAGGTTCGGTGGCTGCTGAACCAAGTTTTGTGCCAAAAGAGTGTTCACACATGTGAATGACCAGTGTATATGGTGGAAAAGAAAAATCACAGCTTACCAATAAAAACTTTCCTTCTTTTCTTTGCATTTACACACATAACATTTCCATAACTAAAATATATACCCATACAATAGAAGCTTCATGGAAGATTCATTATGAAAGGAAGAGAGACAATATAAGGTGTAAGGACCCTCAACGAGGCCAACTTGCTTTGCTGCAAGTTTTCCCTGCATGAACAATAATTAGTTTTTCTTAATTCTTCTTAACCAGAATCTTAAGTTTCATAATATTTTATAGTTTTTTTTTTTTTTTTTTTTTCTAGAAGCACAAATTTTACTTTGATAGATTGATGTAGATGTTGGAGGATAATAGTAACCAAGAAAGAAAATTTAGTTCCCTCTACGAGAAAAAGCAATTTCTTTGAACAGAAATGCTGCGATGTAGACATTTCTGAATTTTTTTTAACAATTGGTTAGATAAAGCATTATTAAACCGCAAGTTGATGTCACTGTTTAGCATTCGAAACACCCTTCGATCAAATATGGCAACTGGCCATTGGCAGTTATTATCAAATTATTATACAAGGTAGAAAGACCAAGACCTGGGAGTCAATGGAACGTGCTTTTCTATGAATTAGCAATTACCACCAATAAGTGAGTCTCATTTCAGGTCAAATAAGCCAAAAACATGATAAAAAGAAGAGTAATCATATCTGAATGAGCTTGCAAAATGGATTCACAACAAAAACAAATATAATATAAATCCATCTTTATGAATTCATAAATCATTATTATGCTTGTGAGTTAAGAATTCTTTATGCGATAATGGCATTTTGAATTTCCAATGCAATGTTGCAAGAGAAGGAAAATAATAAGAGTAGAGAGAAAGAGAACTGGTTCAGTACGAAAGACAAGCACACGTGTAGAATTTTACTTTAAATTGGAAACTAAAACATCAAAAAGCAAAAACTGAAGGTGATATACTGATATAACTTAGAATGTACGTAGAGGTTGAGAAGCTGGAGAAACGAGTTTAGAAGCCTTATTGTTGGAGTGTGTAGACCCAACAGTGAAGGAGCTACTGCTTGAAGAAGTTGAAGGCTGTGTTTGGCTATTATTCCCAGGAAGCAAAGATCTGACAGAGTTAGGTGCATCAGTACCCTGTGATGGGAGATTTGGCAATGGAACTTCAAAATAGAGCACTTGAAGTGTTTGTCTCATTGATGGCCTTTTAAGGTAATCACTGTGAGTACACCAAAGCCCAACTGTCATTAGCCTCTTCATTTCCTCTTCCTCAAATGCTCCCAACTCTAATCCTGGATCTGCTGCTTTAAGTATATCACCTTTGCCATACAGTTCCCAAACCCAATCCACCAAGTATATCTGCTCTTCATTCACATTTTGTTCAACCACCCTTCTTCCACATGCTATCTCTAATGCAACAATTCCATAACTGTATACATCTGACTCTTTACTAGTCTTCCCTCTCATTGCAGCTTCCGGTGACAAGTAACCAAATGTTCCTGCTAAATTCGTTGTTTTCGAACTTGCTTCATGGTCCATCAATCTGGCTAACCCAAAATCTCCAAGCTTTGCATTGAAATTGGAATCCAACATAACATTGCTGGGTTTGATGTCCCTATGAAGCACACACTGCTCCCACTCTTCATGCAAGTAAAATAAAGCTGAAGCCAAACCTCTAGCAATGTTGTATCTTACTTCCCATTTTAATAACCCCCCACCTTTGAACAGATAAGAATCTAAACTTCCATTTTCCTCGAACTCATAAACCAGTAGAAGCTCATTCTGCTCATGACACCAACCAACGAGTTGAACCAAATTCCTATGCCTCAGTTGACTAATGATCTTGACTTCAGATGCATACTCCCTCACACCTTGTTGAGATCCCTGAGATATCCTCTTGATGGCAACATGCATGTTAAGGTCTCTCAAAAATCCTCTGTAGACTTCCCAAAACCCCCCTTACCAATTTTATGCTCACTTGCAAAGTTATAAGTTGCTCTAGAAAGTTCTGCATAGGAAAACCTCCTTGGTCCAGTGCTTCTCTCAAAATCTCTGTCCATTGCAAGGTTAATTACATTCTCCACTCTTCTTTTCCTCCTCAGCTTCCATCCCATAAGAAAAACTAGCCCAAAAACACCAATTAAAGCACATGCACCAATAGTAATCCCTATGATTGTTCCGGTTTTTCTTTGATTACCCTTGTTGTCCATGTGTGTTGCTCTTTCATTATTGTCCCTGCTGTGTGCTTCCAAGTCCATAGTAGAGTTGAAGGACCACGAGAAAAGAGTATGATACTCATAATACATACCGGTTGCGGAAGAGAAGCCAAATTCAACCCATTCTGGTAGTTGCTCTCTCAGATCCACATCAGTGGATAATTGTTGCTTAATCCTTGTGATGTTATCTTTGTATCCAGTGAAAAACACAGCCAGAACATTTGAAGTAGCATTATAAGTGATATCAACATCATATTTTCTCTCATCCTGGCTAGTGAACCATTCTCGAGTGTAAGGAGTGGCCATACTATTAATATCAATACCTACATGATCATATCCAAGAATGGGATCCCATTCGACATTGCCAAAGGTGTCAAATTCTACTGCCACAAAATGATCTTTGCTTGTGTAGTTTGGAGTAAGCATCTGAGCACGTGACAGGAGACCAATGCCGCCGCCAAATCTTGGAGTTGGAAGAGGAAAGTTGGGCTGAGCAAGATAGAAAGTGATGCCATCCGAATTGTAGGTTTTGTTTGGTGTGTTGATGGAGAAGGTGAAGTGTGTGGTGAAATCTGTGGCCTTGCCTGTTTTCTTGTCCCAAAGATGCAGCAGTTTGTGATATTTGACCCTGCCAAGGCTATCAGTCCCATAATAAGTAAGGTTGAGTGCTCCATTATTAATGTCCAGAGAGGCATCTCCTCCTGTAAGATTTAAGGTGTTTCCCATGTTTCTAAATGTCTCGTAGTTGAATGCTATTGGAGCTGCACTTGATGCTACAGCTAGAAAGAATAAGGTGAAACACGAAAGGAGATAACTGTTGTTATCACAGTAGTGTTGATGAGATGCTGCCATGGCTAAGGAGACTCGTTCAATTGTATCTAGTGAATGCAAGAACCCTCTAAGAAAGCTGCAATGGGCAAGGGACTGCAAGTAAGTAAAAAAAATAACTATATCAAACTCATTGATGAAGATGGATTAAACACTGGAAACAAGTTTACTATGTATTACACTGTAGGTTAAATAAAGTAATTGACAAACACAAAATTCTACTAGACTACTACTCATGAATTTGTGTCACAAATCACAAGGGAATGCATAGAAGAAGAAAGCAAGACAGACGCGAGTAGAGAAGCGACTTAGAGGGAGTTGTGGTATGAACCCGGTGGTTGAGAAGACTTAGTTTCTTGGTGTTGTGGTCTTTCCCTCTTAATTTTCTGCTGTAGCTTTGAATGGGTTTTCTTTTTCTTTTGCAGTGCATAAGCTTCCACGTTATTGTTGATTGACTCAGTGACAGTGAGCATTTATTACTAAGTTTGTAATAAGAAATTTAATAAGGAACTCGTAGAAAAGGGTAGTGAGTGCTTCAAGATCGATTCAAGCATCATTGTGTCCACCAACCATCCTCCTCGGCCTTATTAACTCCTTTGATGGCACATGCATTTGGAAGGAAGATTAAGATTGAGACAGAGTAAATTAAGTTTTTGTATTGTGTTTGATATAAAATATACTAGATTGAGTTATGTCTTAATATTATATTTAGTTTAAGATAAATATAAAAATTTAGAAGAGTAGATTTAGAATTTAAAAAGTTAAATAAAAATACTTTTAAAAAAAATATTACTAAAATTTTAATTTCGGTGTCATCACTTGTTAGAAATACTGAAAAAACTAAAATTTTGTATCCCAAAATTAAAATTTTAGTTTGACTACCAAATATATTACTACTGAGTCTTTGAAAACAAAGTTCATCTTTGACGAGGCTCGCTGTGTACAACTCAATAATGAAGCAATGCATTTCTACCCGGCTTGCCGGCTATAAGACTAATTTTGTTACTATTGACATAAATGTGTCTACGTATATTTATTTTCCAATGTCCCTTATGTCCCCTCCTACTGCTATGGCTAACCAAGGATAAACGAAAAGCATTACAGAAATATGGAAAATTCTTTGGTGCTTATGAATTTTTTAGGCACCATAGAAGAGACCCCAGAAATAGTTGAGACTACTTTATTGGCTGCGTGTTCTATCCTACCCAGCTACTTAGTTAAGGTGGTTGTGACATATGGCTAATGAGACCGATGGTGTTAATTGAGTTTACTCTCCTCTGTTCTTCTTACTGTAACTTTGTGGATATTGAATATTCAAATCATGACAGTTTTTTTAATTGCATTATAAACCCTGTACTCTTGGATAACAATTGTGCACAAATTTAAAATAGTTCTTGTTCAGATACGGCTACCAAAATATAGCAACAGACAAATGCGATTAATAGTGTCCACAAAGGGCAGTGGAAACATATGCAAAAGAAAGAAAGAAATATACGTCACCAAGAAAAAAAAAATGGAAATAATGGAAATTTGTGTTTGTGTTTGAACTAGAACTTACGCTCTGGTTTTCCCCTTCCCCTAAAGAAGGAGCTATAAGAGATGATGATGATGAATGCACTCTGAAATCATTAAGATAGGTTTTGTTGGTAGATCCCGGATCTCAAGTGGGTCCATACAACTTAAATAAATAAAAATAGGAAATAAATAAAAGAATGAAAGAAAGTAGGTATAAGCCACGAGAGAGCATGAGAAGCTTTTTTTTTGCTATGGTGTGTGTTTGTCTAACTTATCAAAAAAGTTAAAAATTAATATTTAATTTTAAAAGTATAAAATAAATAATTATTAAATATTTAAAAATTGCTATAAAAAGTAAGTTAAAAAAAAATTAGACACTAAGTTATAGGTACTATAAAATTTACCCTTTTTGAAAAGAAAGAAATGAGGCCTTACTTGAGCACCGAAGAGAAGAAGAATGGGAGAAGGGTGAAAAAATTTTGATTCGATTGAATTGGTAAACTTGTTTCATTTTTTATGTTATTTCTGGTGTAAAGAGGAACATTAGGATATAACTTGTTAATTGTATTGTCTTTTTTTTTTTCTGATTTGAGATATCCACTTTGTGGAGGATTTATGTTGATTCCATTCGTTTTGATTATGTATTTTGTTGATTGTTGAGATGCCCTAGTATCACTAGGAAGACTGTTTGTGTACCCATTATTCTGATAGTGGAATATTTTACTGGACTAGGTCCCGTGAATTTTTTGTCCCTCTTTTGAGGGTTTTTCCACGTTAAAATTCTGGTGTCTATCTGCCATTATATTGGTTACTTCGAGTATCTTTGGTATTGCCTATTTAATAGCACAGGTTGTGGAAAAATTATTTTTGGTGCTTCCATTGTTAGATTTGAATCTTTGTTGATTTTTTCCAACAAAATGGTATCTAGAGCTTTGGTTGTTTATTTCTATGCTGATTAAATAGAGGAAAATACTCATGGACCAAATATGGTCAAACTGAATTCTCAAAATGACTCGATTTGGAACACCCTCATGGAAGATATGTTGTATAGCAAGGACTTGTATGATCCTGTGGAAGGGGATAAATCCAAAGGTACCAAATCCGATCCTAAATGGAAGAAGTTGAATCGGAAAGCAGTTGTTTTGATTAGGCAACGGCTTGATTTTTGTGTGTATCTACATGTTGACACCAAAACGAATGCCAAGAAGATGTGGAACAAATTGAAGGAGTTATATGAGAGGAAGAATGTGCAAAACAAAACATTCTTGATTAGAAAACTTGTCAATATGAAGTATACTGAAGGTAAATCAATGTCGGAGTACTTGAGCATTTTTCAGGAGACGGCGAACCAACTGACAAATAATGAAATCACTTTAAATGATGAATTGCAAGCCTTGTTGTTGAGCTCTTTGCTTGATAGTTGGGAATTTTTGGTTGTGACACTGACTAACTCAGCTCCAAATGGGAAGTTGACGTTAGCAATAGTTAAAGAGAACATGTTGAATGAAGAAGTCAGAAGAAAAGAGCGAGGTTTGACTAATGCCTCCTCCCAATCAGAAGCACTTGTTTCAGAGTCATGGGGGAGAAGTCAAAGTAGAAAACCTCACAGTTCTGACAAGTCAGAGAGTCGAAGCAAGTCAAGAGAAAAGTACAAGCCAAGAAAGGGATTCATTTGTCACCATTGTGGCAAGTCGGGGTATATCAAGAGGTATTGTAAGTTCTTGAAAAGAGAACAATCAAGGGGAAGAAACGAAGACAAAGGTAAAGATAGTGATAAAGAAACTATTTCTATTATTTATGAAGATGTTCTTATCACATATGATGAAAATTATATGAATTTTATCTGTGATGATTCCACTTGGATTATGGACTTCGGTGCCTCATGTCATGTCACTGCGAAACGTAAATTTTTCAATTCCTATACTTCTGGAAATTTTGGCAACATCAAATTGGAGATAAAGGAGTGTGTGATATCATTGGTATGTGTGATATGTGGCTTGAAACTAACATGAGATGCAAGTTACAGTTGAAGAATGTTAGGCATGCGCCAGATATGCGGTTCAATCTTATTTCAGTAAAGGCATTGGATCAAGACGGGTATTGCACTTCCTTTGGTAGTGAAAAATGCAAGATTACCAAAGGGGCTCTCATTGTTTCTAGAGAAGACAACAATCTCACTACTCTCTACCGATTGCAAGTAAAGTTGTGCAAAGAAGATGTGAATGTAGCTGATGATTCCTCTTCTGATTTGTGGCATATACATCTTGGTCACTTGAGCGAGAAAGGACTAAGCGTCTTAGCCAAGAAGCACTCACTTCCCGTGAAAGGTACAACTTTAAATACTTGCACTCATTGTTTTGTTGGAAAGCATGCTAGAGTATCATTTTATAATTCTGGACCCCATAAGAGATCACATGTTCTAGATTTAGTTCACACTGATGTTTGCACTATAGATGCTAAGACACTAGGTGGTGCATCATATTCTGTTACTTTTATTGATGATTATTCTTAAAAAGTGTGGGCTTTTGTTTTGAAATCTAAAGACCAGTTGCTCGGAATCTTCAAACACTTTCATGCAAGTGTTGAAAGAGAAACAGGAAGAAAATTGAAATGTGTTCGAGTAGATAATAGTGGTGAATACAGGGGTCCGTTTGAAGAATATTGTAAAGGACATGGGATCAAGCTTGAGAAGACGGTTCTTAAGACTCCTCAACATAATGAAGTTGCAGAGAGAATGAATCGCACTATCAATAATAGATTCAGGTGTATGCTCTCTCATGCAAAGTTGCCTAAATCCTTTTGGGGTGAAGCGATGAGAGCTGCAGTAGATCTTATCAACCTTTCTCCTTCAATTCCACTTAATGGTGATGTTCCAGAGAAAGTTTGGAGAGGAAAAGATGTCTCCTATAGTCACTTGCGAGTGTTCAGCTGCAGGACGTTTGTTCACATTCTAAGAGATGAAAGGTCTAAACTTGATGGAAAGTCAAAGCAATGTATCTTCATGGGTTATGGTCACGAAGACTTTGGTTACAGATTATGGGATCCGGTGAGCAAGAAGATAATTAGAAGTCGAGATGTGAGTTTTCTTGAAGACCAAACTATTGAAGACTTGGAGAAGACATATAAGTCAACAATAACTATTAGACGTTCTGCTGATGATAAACCTGGTCCTTCCACTAGACCTTCTGTTGATGGGAGAGATGTACAAGTTGATAATGATGGTGATGATTTGCATGATGAACCTACCCCTCAACTTGAAGTGTCAGATGCAGAAGTTCCACCAGATGTTGAAGTTCCACCTAAACCACCAGTGAAGCCTAAATTGAGAAGATCTATTAGAAAGCGTCATCCTTCTCAAAAATACTCTCCTCATGAGTATGTGATGAACGCTGAGACTGGGGAGTCAGAGAGCTTCCAGAAAACTATGTCTGATGAGCATAAGGAAGATTGGTTGAAAGCCATGCAAGAAGAAATGAAATCCTTGCATGAGAATCATACTTTTGAATTGGTGATGCTACCGAAGGGTAAAAGAGCATTTAAGAATAAATGGGTGTTCAAACTGAAAGCAGATGAAAATGTCTCACGGCCAAAGTACAAAGCTCGATTGATTGTGAAAGCCATTGAGCAAAATAAAGGTATTGATTTTGAGGAGGTTTTCTCTCCAGTTGTGAAGATGTCCTCTATTCGAATTGTGTTTGCATTGGTGGCTATCTTGAATTTAGAGGTTGAGTAGCTTGATGTGAAGTTCTGCATTCCTTCACGGTGACATAGATAAAAAAAATTTGCATGGAGCAACTAGAGAATTTCGAGGTTAAAGGAAAAAAGCATCTTGTATGCAAGTTGAATAAGAGCTTATATAGGCTGAAGCAAGCGCCAAGGCAGTGGTACACGAAGTTTGATTCCTTCATGAAAGATCATGGATATAGTAAGACTTCTTCTGATCATTGTGTGTATATTAAGAAATTCTCTGATGGTGATTTTATAATTCTCTTGCTTTATATTATATTGATGACATGTTGATTGTTGGTCATGACACTAAGAAGATTGAAAGTCTTAAGAAAGACTTGAACAGATCCTTTGCTATGAAGGAATTGGGTCCTGCAAAAAAAATCCTTGGCATGAGTATCACTCGTGACAAGAAGAATGGAAAACTGTGGTTGTCGTAGTAGAAGTACATTGAGAAGGTTTTAGAGAGGTTTAGCATGAGTAATTCCAAACCTGTTAGTACTCCACTTGCTAGTCATTTCAAGTTGAGTTTACAGCAACGCCCTACAAGTAAGAAAGAGAAATCAGAAATGAAGAAGATTCCATATGCATCTTCAGTTGGCAGTTTGATGTATGCTATGGTTTGCACCAGGCCAGATATTGCTCATGCCGTTGGAGTTGTTAGTCGATTTCTCTCTAATCCTGGCAAGGAACAGTGGCAAACAATGAAGTGGATTCTCAGATACCTTAATGGTACTTCCAGAGTTTGTTTATACTTTGGGAGTGGGCAACCTGTGTTGGATGGTTACACAGATGCAAATATGGCTGGGGATCTTGATTCAAGAAAGTCTACTTCTTGTTATATGATGACTTTTGCAGGGAGAGCTCTGTCGTGACAATCTCGACTTTAAAAATGTGTTGCTTTGTCTACTATAGAGGCAAAATATATTGCTATTGGTGAAGCTTCTAAAGAACTCTTATGGATGAAAAAATTTCTACAAGAGTTAGGCATCAATCGAGAGAAGTTTGTGTTATTTTGTGACAGTCAGAGTGCTATCCATCTTAGCAAGAATCCGACGTTTCATTCCAGATCAAAACACATAAAGGTGAGATATCATTGGATACGTCAAGCGCTTGAGATGAAATCATATGTACTTGAGAAGATATATACTGATAAAAATAGTTCAGATATGATGACTAAGGATTTACCTGCAGTGAAGCTTGATTCCTGCAAAGAGAAGCGGGCTTAATAGAGCAGTCTATTCCCACTTGAGTTGGTGAGAGAGAGATTTGTTGGTGGGTCCCCAATCTAAAGTGGGGCCCACACAACTTAAATAAATAAATAAATGATATAAATAAAGAATGAAAGAAAGTGGCGTATAAGCCATGAGAAAGCCATGAGAGAGGATGAGAAGCTTTCTTTTTAATTTTTTTTGAAAAGAAAAAAATGAGAACTTGCTTGAGCGTCGAAGAGAAGAAGAATGGGGGGGGGGAAGGCAAGCAAATTTTGATTCGATTGAACCGGTAAACTTGCTTCATTTTTTATGAAATTTTATTATATTATTTCTGGTGTAGAGATGAACATTAGGATATAACTTGCTAGTTGTATTTCCTTTTCTTTTGTTTGATTTGAGATACCTACTTTGTGGAGAGATTATGTTGATTCCATTCGTTTTAATGATGTATTTTGTTGATTGTTGAGATGCCCTAGTGTCACTAGGAAGACTGTTTGTGTAACCATTATTCTGATAGTAAAAGATTTTACTGATCTAGCTCTCGTAGATTTTTTGTCCTTCTTTTAGGATTTTCTCACGTTAAAATTCTAGTGTCTGACTATTTAATTTCTGCCATTATATTTGTTGCTTGGAGTATCTTTGATATTGCCTATTTAATTGCATAGGTTGTGAAAAAATTATTTTTAGTGCTTCTGTTGTTAGACAGATTCTTATTTGAACCTTGTTGATTTTTTCCACCAGATTTGTACTGGCAATTTGGATGGAAGAGTGGGTAAGGAAGGTTCAGAATTGAGAACTTGAATGGCATGTCTTATTGAAGACCCAACAACCATCAAGCATTTCATTTCTTCCTCCACAAAATCTCCATCGAGCCTTTCATCTGCTGCTTCAAGAATTCTTACACTTCCATAGAGACCCCACACCCATTCTACAATATTCATTTCCGCTTCCCGAGCATTATATTTGATAGGTTTCCTTCCGCGTTAATTTTTATTTTACTCTCTGATGGTGGAACAAAAAATTTATGCACCACAACAAAGAATGTTCATCCGACTGAGGTCTTTATCCTGCCTTTATTTCTTTTGATAATGAATATTACTTTTTGGAAGTCAGTTTAAAATAACCAGTATCAAGGACCAAGCATTTCTTGGTTTCAATAAGAAGTCATCAAAATAAAAAAAGAGGAACTATCCTAAATAAAATCATTAATCAATGATTGGGATCCATCACCTAACATGTGGGTATTGATATCAACAACTTGAGGTCTATTGAATATGTGATTGAATAGTTCACGGAATTTGACTGTTGCCTAACATTTTTTTTGAAAATGGTAATCCTTTACTGATTAACCATCATTGGACTAAGACAATCCAAAGATACCAAAATACAAATATGGTCAGGTGCTTCCTCCAGCCTAACAAATTAGGACTGGTAAGAGCAAAGTTAGCTAAACTATGTGCCACTTTATTTCCCTCCCTCTTTACATGCAAAAAACTCACTGATCTAAAGCTGCTAATCAAGTTTAAACAATCAGCTATACAAGAACCAAAATAATTGCCCCCCACCCTTGCATTCTTTCGAGCTAGAATCACTTCAGAGCTATCACATTCAAGCACACTATCCAAAAACCAGCAGTATTTCTCTAATTGCATACCTAAAAAATAAGCTTGAGCTTTGGCTTCATGAGGTTCCACACTTGAATCAATTCTCCAAGTTGCTGCAGCAAGAATGATGCCATCCGAATCCCTGGCCACAGCCCCTGCACCAGCCATCTTTTTTGCCACAAGTGCAGCATCTGTATTAATCTTCAGAGAATTTGGAGGAGGAGCCAACCATGAGGAGTTTCCGCCCTCATTTTCTCTACTTGAGATTGTGGTTCTGAAAGTTGCAGCTGAAATAGCCAGGCCATAATCCACAAAATTCTTTTTTGCTAGCTCTACTAACTCGGCCAAATCAATGTTTATACTAAAAAACTAAGGCATTTCTAGCTTTCCAGATAGCATGCAAACAGGTGCAAAAAAAAACCTCTTTGGTCTCTATCTAGAACCTTTAGCATATCTTTAACCCATGCTTTAAGACTCGCCTGGTTCTCCATCTCTGGCCTTTAAAGTAAGGGATATCAAAACCCAAAATCTTTGGGCGAAATCACAATCTCTAAACAAGTGCAAATCAGATTCCTCTCTCCGATAGGACAAAGAGCTAGACAATCCTTACCTCTCCTTTGAAGATTAAGCTTTGTTGGGAGGCAGTTCCTCATCAATCTCCACACAAAGTTCATGATCCTTGGATGAAGGTTGAGTTTCCAGAGGTAATTTGCCTTCACTGCTAGTTACAGTAACGGTACCAAAGTGTTGCGAATCTATCTGCACTCGTTGACAGATACTTTTCGTGATGACCAATATGTTACCATCAGATTCTCAGCTTCCATAGCAAAGTATTTTGCTTTACACACAATGCGCTAAAATATTACTCTAATTCCATCGAAATGAAACCATCTTACTATGATCTCATTAGAATAGCCAATTCTGAATTGGTCTTCTATATCGATATATTCTTAACAATTAGCTATATAAGCCGAGTGCAAATTATGTTCATTTCTGTCAACTTAATACTTTTGCAAGAAGATTCCACCCTCTATTCTTAGACTACATCATCCATGACGCAACTACAATAATGAAGGTTCAAATATTTTTAGTACCTAACACCTAATTATGATATAGTTTGCTCAGTGATTGTTTCCCTTCTCCAACCATTGTTGTGCCAAGAACTGCCAAAGTCTTAGGGATGAATAGACTCTTGCCGAATGCACTTAGATGGTTAGATTGAATAGTTCTTTCAGTATATATATCCTATCCCAAGAACTGCCTAGAACTTTCTTCTTCATTGTTTATTCTACTAATCTGTTTAGATGAGGATAAAACTTGAAGGTGATGATAATATGTTATGAGGAAACATTTTTTTTAAAGCGTCCATATTCTATTCTACTGTTAATTTGGACATGATTTATTAACTTTCTGTGTCAATATTTCACTTTCATTTAATTAGTTAATTATGTTGAGTATTATATATAATTTGCATATGACCTTTGTTCTCATCCGTCTTTAATAAAGTTAGATTTTTTTTGGATTATTGTTAGGACTATCGACCCAAAGTGGAGAATTGTTTAGACAAATTACAAACAACACATAATCTCAAGAAGACTATCCCGGAAACACCTATTATACTCAATCACCTAAAGGGGCATCCTCCCTCAGTCAAACCACATAACCACTTAACCACCTATCCTTATCTTTTAAGTTTCAAGACTTATCAGTTATGTGTCTCTGTATTATTTGTATTAGTAGATTTTTTGTTGATTTCCTTAGAATATTCATATAACATATTCTTTCATAAATTTCTGTATAGAAATTAAATCACAATTATTTCAAGTTACATGGTTCATAGGGCCTTAATTATTAGATGAAGATCATCACAACCCCAAAAAAAGAAAGCAAGTGAAAAATCCACTATGCAAAGAAAGAAAGAAAAGACAGAAGAAACATTCACTTTACTGCATTAACGTATGTTACCACGAGTATAGAAGTGACTTAGAGGGAGATCCATCATCAGAAGTTGTGGTGACACCGGAGGAGGTTGTGTTTGAGTTTGAGCTGGAGCTCATGGTCTGGTATTGGACATCCCCTGAAGAATTGTCTATGCTGAATGGAGCTAAATTAGAAGACGGGTGAACATAGGTAGGGACAGGCAAACTCAATGGAAGAGTGGGTAATGGAGCTTCAAAGTTAAGCACTTGAATTGCTTGCCTCATTGAAGGCCTGCGTCTATGATCAGGGTGAGCACACCACAGCCCAACAACCATCAAGCATTTCATTTGTTCCTCCACAAAATCTCCATCTAGCCTTTCATCAGCTGCTTCAAGAATTCTTCCACTTCCATAGAGACCCCACACCCATTCTACAATATTGATTTCCCTTTCCGGAGCATTATATTTGATGGGTTTCCTTCCACACGCTATCTCCAATGCCACAACTCCAAAACTGTACACATCTGATTCTTTAGTAGCCCTGAATGTGGTATTGCATTCGGGAGCCATGTAGCCCAGAGTACCGGCTAGAGCCGTGGTTTGCGCGCCTTTTGCATGGTCAACAAGCCTTGCTAGCCCAAAATCCCCAAGTTTGGCATTGAACTCTGAATCCAGCATGATGTTGCTTGATTTGATGTCCCTATGGACAACACATTGTTCCCATTCTTCGTGCAAGTATAGCAGTGCGGCCGCCAAGCCTCGAGCTATGTTGTATCTAACTGTCCATCTCAGCAGATTCTGCTTGTTGAAAAGATGAACATCTAAGCTTCCATTAGGCATGTACTCATATACAAGCAAGAGCTTCTTCCTTTTCGGACACCAACCAATCAGTTGCACAAGATTTCGGTGCCTAAGCCGGCTAATGATCTTTACTTCCGATGCGAATTCCTTTATTCCTTGATGAGAATGTTCTGACACCCTCTTGATAGCAACATAGGAGTTGATATCTTTAAGGTACCCTCTATAGACACCTCCAAATCCACCCTGACCAAGCTTGTTCTCATCTTTGAAATTATCCGCTGCACGTGCTAATTCAGCATATGAATACCTTTTAGGCCCGGTTCCCCTTCCAAAATCCTCCCCCATATGCTCCTCAAAATCTTGATCATCTTCCTCTTCATCATCACTTCCTTTCTTCCACAATTTAAACGAAACCAAGCCCAAACCCAAAACCACAACCACCCCGCCCATGGCCAATCCTACTGCTAGTCCTGTGTTGTTGGCCTCTTTCTTCTTTTTGGTAACTACATGTGGGTAGCTTGGAGACATTGCTGGGGGCTTTACAATGACTTGTAGTTCTTGCAAAGTCGAGTTGAAATCCCATGAAAGAATTTGATGTATAGCAAATGAAGTTCCTGTGGCACCTGAGAATCCAAAGGTAACATGTTCGGGAAGATAAGTTCTCAAGTCCACTATGGCAGATAGATGTTGCAGCAGTGTGGTGCCATTGTTAGAGCCAGTGAAGGTGACACTCAGATTGAGGGAAGTAGCATCGTAACTGATCCAAGCCTGATTGAGCTTCCCTTGCATGATGCTATCCGCAGCGAACCATGTGACGTTAGCTGCAGACCTCATTGAGTTGATGTCAATGCCGACATGTTCTGCTGGTGGATCCCATTCAACATTTGAGAAGATATCAAACTCCACAGCCACAAAAGGGTTTTCAGTTGCGTTGAGTGTCTGATTATTCGGTACGAGACCCAAGGTGCCTCCCCCCGCATTCGGGAGCTTCGAGCCGTTAGGGGCAAGAAAGAATGCGAAGCCATCTGCATAGTTAGTTCGATTCTGGGAGTCAATGATGAAGGAGAAATGGGTTGTGAAGTGTGTGAGATTCCTTGAAGCTTTGTCCCACAGGTGCATGGGTTGGTAGTAAGTGGCACGACCAGTGCTGCTACCCAGGGTAGCGTCTTTCCGGTTTCTTGTGAGTTGGATTGATGGTGTCACTGGTGATGCAGATTGCTCATACACTATGTCCTTGTTGTTGGGATCAAAACTGGTGAAGTTGAATGATAAGGAGGATCCATAAGGGATTATCAATATCAACAAGATGGATAACAGCATCGTTAGCAAGTTTATGTAACGAGTTACTTAGATTCTGGAAACTCAAAACACACATTACCCTTGGAGATTGCAAGCCACCACATTCTTACCTGTTAATAGCCATAGGGCGTTGACGTTGACGAATAACGGTTGTAGTACTACTAATCAACGTGGATCGCATGCCAGCATATTTTTTGTCTTGGTGACCTAACCGGGCCTAGGCCCAAGAGAAAAGAGAATCTAAGGTTGAAGGGGTTACATCTTGGCTAGCTCTATTCTCTAGTGGTGGATTATCTAAGAAGGTGAACCCATATTCGAATTTGAAACTCTGCTTGGGTAGCCAGCCAATCTGCACAACTGTTTCCTTCTGTCAGAATATGCTGGATTCTTGTTTCCCAAGGTGGTTCCTATTAATCATACCAACTGAAGTCCATGGTAAACTCCCCATGCCAGTTGGAGCAGTTGCAGTATATAAACGTATCAAATGAGACCGCCTTCAAATAATAATAATAATAATAATATGGTTGCCAGAAAATAGTTAGAATCTTTTACTTATGAGATATGATAATAAAACCACAGGAATTATTTTTCTAGTTCTCAACATGTCCCAGACATTCAAAATTCGCAGTCCTCAACTTCAGTCCTTACTGATTTGAAACCATGTGAGGAGCGGAGAAATAGAAACTCAAAAGCCGACTAGAAAATATGATATATTTATCCAAATCTTCCAACATGTATATAAAAAGAGGTCGGTCCACAACCATGTATACTCATTTCTTTGGACCTATTTTAGGGAGTTTTGAATATCTATAACAAACCGATATTTCACATCCCTATTTATCATTCTCTCAAGAGCTTGATTTGCATACTCTATTGGAACCACTTCTATGCTTGGGTGAATTCCATTTGCGGCACAGAAGTCAATCATCTCTTGTGTCTCTTTTGTGCCACCAGTAACACTCCCCGATATGGTTCTCATACCTGCCAACAAGATTATGCATTTACACCGGTTCCTAACACTGCTTTAAGCTACCAAGATAAGCTTATTTATTTAAGTGAGAGTATGCATAAACAAAATATTGCACCATTCTAACAGAATTTTCTATACTCTGAAAAGCTATACATACCAAGAATAAGGTTAGCAGGGCTGAATTTGACTTCACTAGGGAACCCAACCAGGACCATAGCACCAGATATCTTCAACAGTGCCATGTAAGGATCAAACGGATGATCACCAGAAGCCGCATCAATTATAAAGTCAAAAGACTTAGCCAGTGCCTGCATAGGAAATAATAATTCTCATCCGTGTTGATTTTTTACAGAAAAATGAAGCAGCAGAATTGATAACTCAATAGTGTCTTCATGATCTAAGGAAAAGGTTACTTGATACATGTTCGGTGAAATTCTTACCGCCATTTGCTCTTTATCAGTTGAAACAACAAATTTATCTGCACCGAGTAGGCTCAGGGCCTCTTCTTTCTTGGATACACTGGTGCTGATAACTGTTACATTCAACCCGAATGCCTTTCCAAATTTCACTGCCATATGACCAAGACCACCAAGACCAATCACTGCTAGAGACTTGCCAGGTTGATTCATTTTGTGGCGCATCATGGGACTGTAAACAGTGATTCCAGCACATAGCAGTGGAGCAGCTGAAGCCAATGGGTAATTCTTGGGTATCACATAACAGTACCTGTCAACAGAAGACCAAACATGTATACATCATTGAAAGAGATTTCAGGAAGCCAAAGACAGAATTCAATAATTCATAATAGATATAACAAGTAACTAGCATCTTCTAAATTCACCTTTCATGGACTACTATGTAACTTGAATATCCTCCTTTTGTAATTGTTCCATCAACATCAACGCCATTGAAGGTATAAACTGCTCCCTTCACACAATGAACTTCTTGTCTGTCATTACAATACTCACAATCCCTGCATGAGTTGACATAAGTCCCTACTCCAACATGGTCACCAACTTTGAAACGCTGGACACTAGAACCAACTTTTTCCACAACCCCGGCAATCTCATGTCTGACAAACAAAATATTGCAAAAAGATCAGTCTAAATAAATAGGCTATTCATTTCTATATACAGCAAAATCAGCCAACTTACCCAGGTACTACAGGATATTTGGAGTCACCATGTTTATTCCTAGTCCAAACAACATCAGCATAACAAACCCCACAGTGGGTAATTTTTATGTGAACATCATCATTCCCAAGAGCCCTGAGCAACCATCATTTGCCATGTGATCAAGAAATCAAGCAAATAATTAGTTGGTACAACTTCAAACCAAAAGCAAAACCTGATAAACCATCACCCTTCCCCCCAATAAAATGAAAATAAAGAGCCAAAAAAGAATACAGAGTAAACCCTAAATCTCGTTCCTGACCAGAAAAGAGAGAGTGGAAAAAAGAAAAAACTCCCCTCAAGATTTCAAAATGACAAATTTATGCTTATTATTTGAAAAAAAAAAGATAAAAGGTGAAAGATGAGTCGTTCCATAAAAAATGCGTACATATATACGAAAGACTAATATATCCGCTAAAATGAAGAGGGAAGAACTTGTCTACTGAGGAACAAATTCGTGTCTTTCAAATCTTAAGGAACTATTCTGTGCCTCCATGTTTGGTTGAATTGGGGATTTTATATAAATGGGAAAAAGGAGGAAATTGGTGTCCCTTGAAAAAAGATTCACTTTGATTGAACAAAATATAAGATGACATGCCTGCGACTGAATTTGTAAGGTGATAGGACTCCAGATGAATCTCTTGCAGCCCACGCTAGGCAATCTTTATTGGCTTCTTCAGCACTCATTATCTTTCAAAATCCATCACATGCAATTAAACATCATCAATCTCAAACTAACATGAGGAAACTATACAAGAAATACAGGTTATTACGCTCTTCCAACAGTTGAGAACATAGAGTTCCATCATAGAAACGTGAAATGCTGGTAACGATTAAACAACTAATTTTAAGTAAAAAAACTACACAGATATTTCAGAAGAGATAAAAAGGAATAAGCTTGTTCCTTTGATTTCCCCTATGATTATCATCACGCATATTAGATTATCAGGTGTGAGAACATTAATTTTAATTAGAAGAAAAGAAGTGAGAAAAGGGAAGAAGATGAGTGACCTGTGCTATGCGAGGTGGCGCTTCTTGTTGAACTCTCTGCGACGAAGATACCAACCACGAGCAGCGGCAACTCACGAACTATTTATAATAGAATCCAAACAGTGATGCAATGGGATTTTGACTTTTTGCATGCTGCTAGTGGATCTTCCCGTGTCTGCACGGGTAATAGTAATACATACAATTATATAAAAAAATTATTAAAATTTAAATAAAAAATATATATAGTAATTATTATTATAAATATTTTACAATTTAAAAATATTAAAAATAATTAATATTTATTTTAATTAATTTAGATTAGTTGAATGTTATCTTATTTGTCTGCTTAAGTATGTATTTGGAGTTCGAATTTCGTCTTGTGTGACTGTGTATAACAATCCTTTAGTTAGCGACAAACTCTTAATAAATAGAGTATTGATATATGGTGGATTAGTCCTCGACTTACAGAATTAAAAAATTCGTAAAAAAAAATTGTATTTGTCTTTAAAATAAATTAATTTTTCATTCGCATTGTTTTTAATCCCATTTTTAATCCAATACTTATTAGGTCAATGCTACGGTAATGATGCGTATTTTTTTTATCATGTGATGAATTGAGTTGGTATAGTGATAATAAAGACACGTTAGTATATAATATCTGATAACATTTTTATTGTTGTCAAAGATGTGTCAGGTCCGGATTCAGAAATTTTTATCTGATGTGACTTTTTTTTTTTGCTAGATATAATTGACAGCAATTAGCTTAATTAACAGTATTTTATTTGACCACTTTTATTAATTATGCGACTGATGGCTCATTATTGATGAATTTTAAAGATGCACTTATTTGTTGGTAAAAAAAAATGGAGCACATATTATAACCCACAACAAAATAAATCACTCTAAAAGACATTAATAATAATAATAATAATAATTGTTGAAAAATAACTAAATAAATAAATAAGGAAGAGATAATAAATATAAAATATAGAAATATAATTAGATAACACTCGTAGAAATTTTTACTAGAATTATTATATCAATATAATAGATATAATTATGTATTGAATAATATTAAAGTATATAAGAAAGAGAGGGAGAGAGAAAAATGTTGTATTCTTATTGTTGTTGTTTTTCGTGAGGCTTTAGCCTCCTATTTATAGATATAAAACGTCAAATATTCAAAGCTCCATTTAATATCATTTTGGCTTGCGAGCTTCATTTCTCATAGGAAAAATGGGTATCCACGTCCTTTTGAATTTATCACAACACTCCCCCTTGGATGACCATTTAGGATTATGCCTCATTAAAACCTTACTAACGAAAAATTCAGTGGAAAAAAAACTTTAGTGAAGGAAAAAGAGTACAAAATCCTTTATGATAGGGACTGTCTCGTTAAAAATCTTGTCAAGAAAAACCCAATGGGAAAAAAAACTTGACCAAGGAAAAAAGAGTACAGTCTCCCCCTCTTGTCGACATCATTTAATGTCTTGAAATCGACGCATCCCAATCTCATGTACCAATCTTTCAAATGAGGATTTTGGGAGTGACTTTGTAAATAAATCTGCCAGATTGTCACTTGAGCGGATCTGTTGGATATCAATTGTCCCTTGATTTTGAAGATCATGAGTGAAGAAGAATTTGGGAGAAATATGTTTTGTTCTATCTCCTTTGATGTATCCGCCTTTAAGTTGAGCAATGCATGCTGTATTATCTTCAAATAGGACAGTTAGAGATATCTTATAATCAATCAGTCCACATGATGACAGAATATATTCGATCAAACTCCTGAGCCAAAAATACTCGCGACTTGCTTCATGAATCGCAAGTATTTCAGCATGATTAGAGGAGGTTGCTGCTATCGTCTGTTTTGTGGACCTCCATGATATAGTTGTACCACCATATGTGAACAGATATCCTGTTTGAGATCTCCCTTTATGTGGATCAGACAAGTATCCAGCATCTGCATAGCCAACTAGTTGTGACTTGGATCCATAAGGATAAAATAATCCCATATCAACCGTTCCATGAAGATATCGAAAGATTTGTTTGATTCCACTCCAATGTCTTCTGGTTGAAGAGGAACTATATCTTGCTAGTAAATTCACAGCAAATGATATATCGGGTCGCGTATTATTAGCAAGATACATTAGCGCTCCAATGGCACTAAGATATGGTACTTCAGGACCAAGGATATCTTCATTTTCTTCTTTAGGACGGAATTGATCATTTTTCACATCCAAAGATCTTACGATCTTTGGGGTACTCAAGGGATGTGACTTATCCATATAAAATCTCTTCAAGATCTTTTCTGTGTATGTCGCTTGATGAATAAAGATCTCATTTCTTGTATGCTCGATCTGCAGGCCAAGACAAAATTTAGTCTTTCCAAGATCTTTCATCTCAAACTCTTCTTTTAGAGTTTTTATAATTGTTGGAATCTCTTCAGGAGTCCCAATGATATTTAAATCATCAACGTACACAGCAATTATAATGAATCCAGATGCAGTTTTCTTTATGAAAACACACGGGCATATATCATCATTCTTGAAACCGTTTTTGGCCAGATACTCAGTAAGACGATTATACCACATTCGTCCAGATTGCTTTAGACCATATAAAGATCTTTGTAATTTGACTGAGTATAACCCTTGCGAATATTCATTGGATGGTTTAGATATCTTTAGTCTTTCAGGGACTTTTATATAGATATCCCGATCTAATGAGCCGTATAAATAGGTTGTTACCACATCCATTAAATGCATATGCAGTTTATGATATGCAGATAAACTGACCAAATAACGCAATGTTATCGCATCCACTACAGGGGAATACGTTTCTTCATAATCTATACCAGACCTGTGTGAAAAACCTTGTGCCATAAGTCGGGCTTTATAGCGCACAACTTCATTTTTCTCATTTTGTTTTCTCACAAATACCCATCGGTATCCAACAGGTTTTACATCTTCAGGTGTACGGACTACAGGTCCAAAGACTTCACGTTTTACAAGTGAGTCTAATTCAATCTTCATGGCTTCTTTCCATTTTGGCCAATCATCCCTTTGTCGACATTCTTCGACTGATCTTGGCTCAAGATCCTTACTTTCATGCATGATATTCAATGCCACATTATATGCAAATATTTCATTGATAATTGTCTTATTTCGGTCCAATTTCTCTCCTGTAAAGACATAATTTATCGAGATCTCATCATTTTCACAATTTTCAGGTACCTGAACGTCTTCTGGCGTTAAAACTATATCAGAATTTGGGACAACTGTAGGTGTCTCTACTATGTCTTTTTCAACAGGAATATTATTTACCTCTTTTCTCTTTCGAGAATTTTTGTCTTTGGAACCGACAGGTCTGTCACGCTTCTGGCGTGAATTTGCTTCAGTGGCTACTTGTCCTGCTGGGACATCAATTCGAATTGGAGCATTTTCCTTGCCATTCTCTTCAAAGACAAATAATAATAAAATGAGTAGTATGTACAGTTAAATTGAATACTTGATCGAAATTATTTTTCTAAAAAATACTGTATATAAAAATAATGTCATATACTAAAATTTTATTTTAAAAACATGACACATTTAATAATTTCAAAATTCATAAACATTAATATTTCATTATTTATATACATCATATTTGAAACTTAAATACATAGAAAAAATAAAACTTAACAATAAGTTCTTTACATTATTTATTTACATGAATGCTTAATAATCTCACACATTAAACTATTTCATCATTGATCAAGTGACCAATATTTCCTTCAGGATTCTCAAAGAAATCAGATACATCATAATGAGTGGTGAAATTTTCAGCATCATTTGAAACAAAATTCGACTCTTTTCCCTTGTCGTCCTTTTTCAAAGATGCCTGGTAAAGATCGACTAGGTGCCTTGGGGTACGACAGGTACGTGACCAATGGCCCTTTCCACCACAACGGAAACTTAATAATCCTCTATTGATTTATTTTACCCGATATTTCTTTCTTTATCCCACTTCTGGTGAGATCCTCTCTTTTGAATATAATTCATTTTCCTTCCATAACTTTTCTTGTTATTAAAACCTTGCCATTTACCTCTTCTGGGGTAATTTGCCGCATTTACTTCAAGAAATGGGGCGGCACCAGTTGGGCGCGCTTCATGATTTTTCAAGAGCAACTCATTGTTGCGTTCAGCAACAAGAAGGCAAGAAATTAACTCAGAATATTTTTTAAACCTTTTTTCTCGATACTGCTGCTGCAGGAGCACATTCGAGGCATGGAAGGTTGAGAAAGTTTTCTCTAACATATCATGATCAGTTATCTTTTCCCCACATAATTTCATTCGTGAGGTGATTCGAAACATTGCAGAATTATATTCATTTATAGATTTAAAATCTTGTAAACGCAAGCGCGTCCATTCATATCGAGCTTGAGGAAGTATTACCGTTTTTTTATGATTATACCTTTCTTCAAGGTCTTTCCAAAGATCTGCAGGATCTTTTAATGTGAGATATTCCTTTTTCAATTCTTCGTCAAGATGACGACGAAGAAAAATTATGGATTTGGCTTTATCCTTCTGGGATGCATTATTTTCAGCCTTAATGATATCTCCAAGATCCATTGAATCAAGATGAATTTCAGCATCTGGTATCCATGATAAATAATTGTTTCCAGATATATCAAGAGCATTGAATTCAAGATGAGAAAGTTTCGACATAATGAAAATTTGTTACCTGAGTCTTCCTAAAAATTTGATCAGAATCTCGTGCTGATAACGTGTTGTAAAATAACTAAATCAATAAATAAGGAAGAGATAATAGATATAATTATGTATTAAATAATATTAAAGTATATAAGAAAGAGAATAATAAGAAAGAGAGGGAGAGAGAAGAATGTTGTTGTTACGGTAGGTAACCGGAGATTAATAATAAGGATGGCGTTTGGCGGCCCAAGTGTATGATGGAGGAGAACTCCGGAAAGGTCCGCAACTCGGGAGGCTCCGTCCGACTTGTGCTCGCGTGTGAATGGGGGGTGGTACCTGCAAAGACACTCCGATGCCTAAGTTAGCAAGAGTGTAAGTAGGTCTTAGAGAGTATTGGACTTAGAGATACCTGAAGGGGTGTCAGGGTATTTATAGAGGCGAGCCAATAACCACCGTTGGTGTAGTGCCATATCTTTAGGGTGGTAACCGTCCCTATTATCTTGGGGAGGTTAAGATATGGCTTTATGAGACGGTTAGAGAGATTTTAGGGGCGGTTACTCATTTGAATGAGTGTTTATCTGCCAGCTAATCTCGCATCCGACCTCTTCTGACCAAGTCGTGGTTGATACCGACTTCTTATGTGAAGGCCGGTACTTAGCTAGGCTCTAATCCTTTAGATTAGGCCTTTTAGTTGGACCTGGGCCTTTATATTGGGCCAGGGTATGAACAGTGCCCCTACTTGAGCCCAAATTTTCTTTAAAGTTTGGGTTCAAGTATTCAACTCGGGCTCGCAGTCGACTTGTTTGAAAGAGTACGGATCTTGGAAACCGACGTGATTTTCGCGACCTTTAGTTTCTGACAGTTACGTCAATTCAAGCGTCGTGTCCGTTGAGGGATCATTTAGGGATTGAGGGCTTTGGTAACGGTGCAGTCTCATTAATGACTGCCTCGCTTTTTACCATTATGCCCCTTAGCCCTTCTTATAAATATTTTCCCTCTCTTTCCATTTTCCGTTTCTGCAATCTTTCAAACTTTCTCCTTATCTTGTTCATACTGCATCTTTGTGTTCGAAGACTTCTGTTCTTCTCCAACCTCTATTTTCGGATAAAGGTTAGTTTTGCTTTTTCCATGTCATGCTTTATGTTTGCATGTTTTGTTTTGCGAGTAGATAGGTTGACCTGTAGATTCTGGTTTCGAATCTCTCTTCTTTAGTGGCCGTATTTTTTGATTTTCTTTTTCTTTTTCCTTTTTGTAGGTTTTCTGCCACTTTCTTCTTTATATAAAAAATGGCTTCTGTAGACATTCTTTCTCAGTGGGTTGACGATACGGTCCTTGGGGAGGAACCGTTGGTTGACGCTGAGTTTATCACCCACCTTCGTACTCATCATAGGCTCTGTACTTCGGACGAGGATGAGCCCAAATACGAACTGATAATCCCGGGTCCTGAAGACCGGGTCTGTTTTGGGAGAGCTAATGAGGCGGCCCCTCATTTTTTCTTCATGTATGAATGTATGATCACCCGTTTGGGTGTTTTTCTTCCTTTCTCTGATTTCGAAATGTCCGTTTTGCACCACTGTAAGGTTGCCCCTACTCAACTCCACCCCAATTCTTGGGGTTTTTTGAAGATCTATCAGTTTATAAGCCATGCTCTGGACTTCCCGACCTCTTTAAGGATTTTTTTCTTTCTCTTTCATATGACTAAGCCCTTCAGTGGGCTAAACAACAAACAACAATGGGTATCCTTCAGAGCTATTCAAGGTCGGAGGATTTTCACCCTTTTCGACGAATCTTTCCACGACTTCAAAAACTTCTTTTTCAAGGTTCAAGCTGTAGGGGGTCACCACCCCTTTTTTCTGGACGAGCATTCCTCCCCCCGCTTTCCCCTTTACTGGTTGCCGGCCTCCCCTTGCGAAAAGATTGGTCTAGATGACCTAGACGAGGTGGAGGCGGCCATTGTGGGGTTTTTCCGAAAAGCATGGGGGAGGGCCCCATACTTAGATACGAGGAAAATCCTTCAGGGGACGTCGACTTTCGTTCAATCTTGCATAGGTAGCGCATGCATTTTTTATTTCCGAGTTGTTTATGCCGACTTGTATTCTACCGACTTGTAGCTTGGTTGTTTCTTTTATAGATATGGCAAAAAAGAACGCTCAGGAGGCCTACCAAAGGGTCCAGGAGGCTAAGGCGAAGTCCCGGGCTAGGGCCAAGACGGTCATCTCTCCGCCACCTCCTCCTCCTCCTAAGAATGTGGTTACTCCCTCTCAACCTCTTGTCATTTCTTCCTCGAGTTTGCCCCGACCACCCCCTTTTGCCCAAACTCTCTCTGAGCCCGAGAAGAAGAAGCGCAAGACTTCAGAGTCTGGCTCTTCTTCTTTTGATGGCGGGGTTAAGGCGGATGCTTTGACATTCGTTCGAAAGAACATCTATCCTTTTATAAGTATGGATGATGTTTCTGTTCGAAACCACCTTACCGCCATGGCTGAGGAGAGTTTTAGGACAGCGGGTGTTTGTAGCAAACTCTTGGACATTTTTGAGAAGGCTCCCCTCAGCTCTTTGGGGGCATCCTCGAAGGTTGAGGAGCTGGAGGGGAGACTTCTTATTTATGAAAAACATGAAAAAGAGTTGAAGGAGGAGAGAGATAGACTGAGGAAGGAGAGGGATCACCTTAAGGAGGAGGAGGGTAAGCTGCGGGCTCAATGCACCTTGGAGGCAAATTTGAGGAAAACAGCGCAAGAGAGCTACCACAGTTTGTTTCAAGATATTGTTGCTGTGAGGAAGGACTTGCTGAATTCCCGGAACGCATACGCCGAGTTGGAGGATTCTATCGCCGAGGGCGCCGAGGAGTCTTGGAGAATTTTCTTGGAACAAGTCAGAGTTATTGCTCCCGACTTGGACCTTTCTCCTTTACATCCTGACAAGGTAGTTATCGACGGCGCTATTGTTGACCCTCCTGTCCCCGAGGTCATTTCCGAGTCAGACCTAAAGACTCGGGGGCAGAGGATTATAGAGTCTCCTCCTCGTCCCAAAGATGCTCCGGGTTCTTCAATCCTTTCCCCGACTTCCTCTTCGGCTCCTCCTCCCGGTCCTGGTGGTGTTCCTCCTGGTGGTGGTGATTCCTCTACTCCGTCCAAAAAATGACTTTTTATTTTTATGGCTATATGGGGGCCCGGCCTGTGGGTCCCCCCCTTTTTTGAACTTATTTATTTGTTGGCGGTTGTGAACAATTTCCTTCTGGCCTTTTAAGGCCGTAAACAAAATATTCTGTTTGGTGCCCTTTTTTGGATAAGGGTTTTAAACAAAATAAATGCCCTTTTTTGGATAAGGGTTTTCTAACCAAAGTAGGTGCCCCTTTTTGGATAAGGGTTCAAGTTACTTTGCGCGTGTACATGCTTTTCCGTTTTGAATATGTTTGATCTTTTTCGGAAAACCCTTTTGTTAGCTTGCATTGTTTTCTCGAGCCTTTTTCGTGCAAAGACTTGTATGCAAACTTTAAACTTTTCAGGTTTTCATATCTCTTTTGTTATCCTTTATACTCAACTTTGCTTTAGTGAGCTTTTATGACTTAGGTTATTTTTGTGATGCGTTTTTCATCTACTCGGAGCTCGGTTTTCTTTTACTCGGAGCTCTTTCGAGTTTGTTTTACTCGGATTTCCTTTCGACTTAAGAGTCGGATAGTTTCCGAGTTTAATACGATCAACTTGTATAACCTCTTTACACCGACTTGTACCTCGTCGTTTTATCCTGACGACCATGTTAGGTCGATTCATGGGATTTTCACGCTTTGTCGAGCTTAAGTCGGCGCGTTTCGTAGAAAGACTTATAAGAAATAAAGGAGGATATTTTAAGAGAAATATAGTGATAAGAAAGATCTTTATTAATCGGGAAGGTACCTTTTTGCTACTAAGGGTCTTGACAGTGTATTTTCCCTTAGCCTCTACTATGATGCCTCGTTAAAAACCCCTCTCCAGAAAAAACCCTTTTTTGGGAAAAAATCATGAAGCTGGGAAAAGAGTACATCAGGGAGTAGAGTTCGCTTCTAGCTGTAGTACCTTTTCATATTACACGCATGCCACGACCTTGGAAACTCAGTGCTATCTAGGTCGGTTACTTTATAATAACCTTTCCCTAACACTTCCTTGATTTTGTATGGCCCTTTCCAATTTGCGGCGAGCTTTCCATCTCCTGACTTGTTGACTCCAATGTTGTTTCTGATTAGGACCAAGTCATCTACGGCAAATGTTCTTCGAATGACTTTCTTGTTGTATCTGGTAGTCATCCTTTGCTTTAATGCCGCTTCTCTTATCTGGGCGTTCTCTCGGACTTCGGGGAGCAAGTCGAGCTCCTCTTTGTGCCCCAGTCGGAAGGGTGTTTCTCCTGTGGCGGATTGGGGTGTTGTCCTATAGGCCCACAGCACTTGAGGGAGCTCTTCAGCCCAAGCTCCCTTCGCTTCCTGTAATCTTTTCTTCAAACCTGCCAGTATGACCTTGTTAGCTGCCTCGGCTTGCCCATTGGCTTGTGGGTGCTCTACCGAGGTGAATTGATGTTTGATTTTCATACTGGCTACCAGGTTTCTGAAGGTGGCGTCGGTGAATTGGGTTCCATTATCTGTGGTGATGGAATAAGGTATCCCATACCTTGTGATGATGTTTTTGTAGAGGAACCTGCGACTTCTTTGAGCGGTGATAGTGGCTAACGGTTCTGCTTCTATCCACTTTGTGAAGTAATCTATTCCCACGATTAAGTATTTAACTTGCCCTGGTGCTTGGGGAAAAGGACCTAACAGATCCATCCCCCATTTTGCGAAAGGCCAGGGGGAAGTTATACTAATGAGCTCTTCTGGTGGAGCCACGTGGAAATTTGCATGCATCTGGCATGGCTGGCATTTTTTCACAAAGTCTGTTGCATCTTTCTGCAAGGTCGGCCAGTAGAATCCTGCTCGGATTACTTTTCTGGCCAGCGACCTTGCTCCGAGATGGTTTCCGCAAATCCCACTATGTACTTCCTCCAAGACCTCGGTGGTTCTTGAGGTCGGTACGCACTTCAGCAATGGTGTTGATATCCCTCTTTTGTAAAGGACATTTCTCACCAAAGTATAATGTTGTGCTTCCCTTCGGATCTTTTTAGCTTCTTTCTCCCCTTTAGGGAGGATGTCGAATTTTAGGTATTCGACTAAGGGATTCATCCATCCGAGGTTTAGGCCGACTACTTCAAGTACCTCTCGTTCATCTTCTGCTTTTGATACCGAGGGCTCTTGGAGGGTTTCTTGAATCAGGCTTCTGTTGTTCCCTCCGGGTTTGGTACTTGCTAACTTGGATAGGGCGTCAGCTCTGCTATTTAGATCCCGAGTTATATGTTTGACCTCGGTTTCCGCAAAGCGCCCTAGGTGTTCCAAGGTTTTTTCCAAGTATTTCTTCATATTGGGGTCCTTTGCCTGATATTCCCCATTTATTTGGGAAGTCACCACTTGTGAGTCGCTGTAGATCGTCACCTTTGTGGCGCCAACTTCTTCTGCTAACTTTAATCCTGCAATCAAGGCTTCATATTCTGCCTGATTGTTTGAAGCCGGAAATTCAAATTTTAAGGAAACCTCTATCTGGGTTCCTTTTCCATCTACCAATATTATGCCTGCGCCGCTCTCTGTTTTGTTGGAGGATCCGTCTACATAGAGTTCCCATGTAGTCGGTTTTTCCTCTTGCTCACCTGCGCATTCTGCAATGAAGTCGGCGAGGCACTGGGCTTTAATTGCAGTCCGAGTTTCGTATCTCAAATCGAACTCAGAAAGCTCTATCGCCCATTGAACCATTCTCCCTGCAACATCCGTCTTTTGAAGGATTTGCTTCATGGGCTGGTTCGTACGGACTCTTATTGTGTGAGCCTGGAAGTAAGGTCGTAGCCTTCTTGAGGCTATCACTAAGGAGTAAGCAAACTTCTCTAGTTTGTGGTACCTTAGCTCCGGACCTTGTAGAACCTTACTGGTGAAATAGACCGGGTGTTGCCCGACCTCGTCTTCTCTAATCAGGGCTGATGCGACAGCTCTGTTTGCGACGGATAGGTATAGGACGAGGTCTTTTCCCGGTTCCGGTCGGGTTAAGATAGGAGGTTGGCTTAAGAAGCTTTTGAACTCTTGGAACACCTCCTCACATTCCGGAGTCCATTCGAACTGGCATCCCTTCCTTAATAGGGAGAACAGTGGAAGGGATTTTAGTGCCGATCCTGCCAAGAATCTGGAGAGGGCTGCAAGTAAGCCATTGAGCTGTTGAACCTCTCTCAAACAAGTCGGGCTTTTCATTTCTAGGATGGCTCTGCATTTGTCGGGATTGGCCTCAATCCCTCTTTGTGTTAGCATGAACCCTAGAAATTTTCCTGCCTCTACTGCGAAGGCGCATTTTGCGGGATTTAGTCTCATCCCATGCAACCTTATAGTGTCGAAGACTTGAGAGAGGTCGGTTAAGAGGTCGACTTCTTGCTTGGTTTTTACTAACATGTCGTCGACGTATACCTCCATTAGGCTTCCTAGATGGGGGGAAAACACTTTGTTCATCAGCCTTTGGTACGTGGCTCCTGCATTCTTCAGTCCGAATGGCATGACCACGTAGCAGTAATTGGCTTTTGGTGTGATGAACGATGTTTTTTCCTGGTCGGGTTCATGCATCGGGATTTGATTATATCCCGAATAGGCATCCATGAACGATAGGTATTGGTACCCTGAGCTGGAGTCCACCAGGGTATCAATACTCGGTAGGGGATAAGGGTCCTTAGGACATGCCTTATTCAAGTCGGTATAGTCGACGCACATTCTCCATTTACCATTTTGTTTTTTGACTAGCACTACATTGGCTAGCCATGTTGGGTATTTGACCTCTCTGATAAAGCCGGCTTCTAGGAGCGCCTGTACTTGCTCTTCTACTATGGAGGCCCTTTCTGGGCCGAGCTTGCGTCTTCTTTGCTGTACAGGTCGGGATCCTGGGTAAACCGAGAGCCTGTGAGACATGAGCTCGGGGTCAATCCCGGGCATGTCGGAAGCCTTCCAGGCGAAGAGGTCGGAATTAGCTCTTAGGAGTTCACCCAACCTTTGTTTCAGGGTTTCCCCTAGGTTGGCTCCTATGTGAGTGTTTTTTCCTTCCTCCTCTCCGACTTGTATCTCCTCGGTTTTTCCCCCCGGCTGGGGTCGTAGCTCTTCTCTGGTTCTTGCGCCGCCTAGTTCTATGGTGTGGACTTCTTTGCCCTTCCCTCTCAGATTTAGGCTTTCGTTGTAGCACTTCCTTGCCAATTTTTGATCTCCCCTTACCGTTGCTATTCCTCCTGGAGTCGGGAATTTCATGCAAAGGTGGGGAGTTGATACCACTGCTCCAAGACGATTAAGGGTAGTCCTGCCAATTAGGGCATTGTAGGCTGACCCTTCATCGATGACTATGAAGTCTATGCTCAGAGTCCTTGATTTTTCCCCTTTTCCGAAAGTTGTGTGAAGGGGCAAAAATCCCAGTGGTTTTATTGGCGTATCCCCTAACCCATATAGGGTGTCGGGGTAAGCTCTCAACTCTTTTTCATCTAACCCTAGCTTGTCGAAGGCGGGCTTGAAAAGGATGTCCGCCGAGCTTCCTTGGTCTACTAGGGTTCTGTGGAGATGGGCGTTGGCTAAGATCATGGTTATCACCACGGGATCGTCATGCCCGGGGATTATCCCTTGCCCATCCTCTTTTGTGAATGATATAGTGGGGAGGTCGGGTGTCTCATCCCCAACCTGAAAGACTCTTTTGAGATGTCTTTTGCGAGAAGATTTGGTGATTCCACCTCCCGCAAATCCTCCTGAGATCATGTGGATGTGCCTCTCAGGGGTCTGTGGTGGAGGATCTCTCCTGTCCATATCATCTCGCTTTCTCTTTCCCTGGGTGTCCGACCTCTCCATGAGATATCTATCAAGCCGACCTTCTCTAGCCAGCTTTTCTATCACATTTTTGAGGTCGTAACAGTCGTTGGTGGAGTGACCATATATTTTATGGTACTCGCAATACTCACTGCGACTTCCCCCTTTTTTATTTTTAATAGGTCTTGGGGGTGGCAGCCTTTCAGTGTTGCAAATCTCTCTGTATACATCCACTATAGAAGTCTTTAGAGGAGTATAAGAGTGATATTTTCTGGGCCTTTCGAGACCGGGTTCTTCCTTTTTCCTGACTTCCCTTTCTCTTTCCCTAGAGGAGGAAGTAGGTCCAGGCCGCGAACTCAAGTCTCTTAGTCTTGCATTCTCTTCCATATTGATGTACTTTTCGGCCCTTTCTTGTACATCACTTAGAGAAACGGGGTGTCTTTTAGATATGGACTGTGAGAAGGGACCCTCTCTAAGTCCATTGACTAACCCCATTATTACTGCCTCCGTCGGCAGATCTTGAATCTCTAAACATGCCTTATTGAACCTTTCCATATAGGCTCGTAAAGATTCTCCGACCTCCTGTTTTATTCCCAGGAGGCTCGGTGCATGTTTTACTTTATCCTTTTGGATTGAGAACCTCATCAAGAATTTCCTCGAGAGGTCTTCAAAACTAGTGATGGATCTCGGGGGGAGGCTATCGAACCACTTCATCGCTGCTTTTGATAAAGTGGTCGGGAAAGCCTTGCATCTCGTAGCGTCGGAGGCATCCGCTAGATACATCCGACTTTTGAAGTTGCTAAGATGATGCTTTGGATCCGTAGTTCCATCATAGAGGTCCATATCAGGGCTTTTGAAGTTCCTTGGAACTTTTGCCCTCATTATGTCCTCGCTGAAGGGATCTTCTCCGCCTGGGAGTTGGTTTTCTCTTTCATCGCGGGAGTTCTTGAGGGAGGATTCTAGCTGCAAGAGTTTTCTTTCTAACTCTTTCCGCCGTTCCATCTCCTCTTTAAGGTACCTTTCGGTTTCCTTTTGCCTCTCCCGCTCTTGTTCCAATTGCTCCAAGCGGCTATGGACCAATCCCATTAGTTCAGTTACATGAGGTGGTCCGCCCTTTTCTGATTCACGTCCATCTGAGGAATTTACCTTCGGATTCTTTACTCCGGAGGTGCCCTCTCTGTGTTGATCATTGTCTTCATTGCCATTACCCATGTCTAGATTCTCTTGTTCAGAATCTGTTTCCACATGGCCTTCTTCGTGGGATCTATCCGCCATCGTTGAGTGATCTCTCGGGTCCCCGGCAACGGCGCCAATGTTACGGTAGGTAACCGGAGATTAATAATAAGGATGGCGTTTGGCGGCCCAAGTGTATGATGGAGGAGAACTCCGGAAAGGTCCGCAACTCGGGAGGCTCCGTCCGACTTGTGCTCGCGTGTGAATGGGGGGTGGTACCTGCAAAGACACTCCGATGCCTAAGTTAGCAAGAGTGTAAGTAGGTCTTAGAGAGTATTGGACTTAGAGATACCTGAAGGGGTGTCAGGGTATTTATAGAGGCGAGCCAATAACCACCGTTGGTGTAGTGCCATATCTTTAGGGTGGTAACCGTCCCTATTATCTTGGGGAGGTTAAGATATGGCTTTATGAGACGGTTAGAGAGATTTTAGGGGCGGTTACTCATTTGAATGAGTGTTTATCTGCCAGCTAATCTCGCATCCGACCTCTTCTGACCAAGTCGTGGTTGATACCGACTTCTTATGTGAAGGCCGGTACTTAGCTAGGCTCTAATCCTTTAGATTAGGCCTTTTAGTTGGACCCGGGCCTTTATATTGGGCCAGGGTATGAACAGTTGTATTTTTATTGTTGTTGTTTTTCCTGAGACTTTAGCCTCCTATTTACAGATACAAATGGTCAAATATTCAAAGCTCCATTTAATATCATTTTGGCTTGGAAGCTTCATTTCTCATAGGAAAAATAGACATTCACGTCCTTTTAAACTTATCACAACAATAATAATAATAATAATAATAATAATAATAATAATAAATAGAAAAATAGTGTGGCATACGTAATTGCTATTAATATTATGAATACTGGGATCCAACAGGTATTATTATATCTTATTTAAATATTTTTTATTATTTTAAAAAAATGTATTTTTTAAGTTGTAAATTTGAGATTACTAAATAAAACATAAAAATAAAAATTTTATAAGTTATTTACTATTTAGAATGTATAAAATAAAAAATATAAATTAAATATAGTATGATTAAAAGAATTTAAATTATGTTATTAAAATGTGCAATAAAAATACACAATTAAGATAAAAATTTATAAAGTAATTATTTATAAATAAATGTTATTAAATTTATTTAACTTCTCAACCCTATTTACTTTTTTTTGTGAAATAGATATATAAAAATTTATATTTAAAGTACTCTTATTTCATAAAAAAGTCTTTATTTTTATACATAATTTTAATATATATAAAACAATTATATTTTTTTTAATATTATATTTAACATATTAAACTATCTTCAATTTTATTTTTTTAAATTACTAATTTTTATTTTTATCATACCCTCTTTTAGTATTATATATTATTTTCTTTAATTTTCTAACTGTTCTCTTCAAAAAAATAAATTAGACAATCTTCAACCCTATACATTTTAATAATATTTATTTATAAATAACTACTTTATAAATTTTTATCTTGATTTTGTATTTTTATTGCACATTTTAACAACGTAATTTAAATTTTTTTAATCATACTTTATTTAATTTATATTTTTTATTTCATACATTCTAAATGGTAAATAAGTTATAAAATTTTAATTTTAATTTTTATTTAATAACATCAAATTTACAATTTAAAAAAAATATTTTTTTTAAAATAATAAAAAAATAGTTAAATAAAATATAAAAATACCTATTTGATCTCCAGTATTCATAATATTAATAACAATTAGATATGTTACACTATTTTTCTATTTATTATTATTATTAATAATGTGTTCTGGAGTGATTTATTTTGTTGTGAGTTATAATATGTACTTCACATTTTTTTTATCAACAAATAAGTACATCTTCAGAACTCATCAATAATGGTCCATCAGCCTCATAATTAACTAAAGTGGTCAAACAAAACATAATTAATTAAGTTAATTGCTGTCAATTACATCTAATTAAGAAAAAAAGTCAAATCAGATAAAAATTTCCTAACCTGACATATCTTTGATAGCAATATAAATGTTATCAGATATTATACTAACGTGTCTTTATTATCACCATGCCAACTCAGTTCATCACATGATGAAAAAAATAGGCATCTTCATCGTAGCATTGCCCTACTTATTAATCCCTGTAAATACCCGTTTTGATTGTTTTTGTGATCATTCCTATTACTAGCATTCATTGGTTCTAGAGTTATTCTAACCACTTAATAAATTCTCAAATAATCAAAGTTTAGGTTATATCATTTTTATAAAGTCACATGTATCCTTGTTATAACAATATTAATAGAAGATAAATAGATAAACACTAAGCTATTGTTTGGATATAAGATGGAAAATAAGAGGAAAGAAAATAAAAAGAAAAAAAATAAGAGAAAAGAAAATGGAAAAAAAAATATTTTTTTGTGTTGTTTAGATGAAGAAAAATAAATAAAAAAATAGAGAAAAAAATTTCTTTTGCTTGGATGTAGGGGCGGAGTTTAGTTAAGACAAGGGGGGCCATGGCCCCCCCAAAACTTTTGATAAAAAAATTAGTAATACTTCTTCAAAAAATAAAAAATTAGTTCAATTGATTCAAATATTTTGCTATGACTTAAAATACCAAAGTTCAATCTTCATCTCTTGCTTTTATTGCATAATAATTTTTAGTTTTAAATATTCAAAACATTTGGATTTGGACTGAACTGAATGTATTCGCATTTCGCAACTCTCTATTCAATAAGCAACATTATCTCTACCTTTGAGTTCAAATATAAAAAATTAGGTATTTTTTATTTATGTAATTTAATATTATTTTATATTTTATTGTTTATTTAATTTAATTTTTTATATGATAAAAATATTAGAATATTCAATAAGTATTGATATTATTGTATTTGTATAAATTGATAAAAAAAATTCAATAAATATTATAAATTTTAATATTTGTAATTCTAACTTATTTTTTACATATTTTAGAGGATATATATTCAAATTTTTATATAAAATAATCGTGAAAAATCAAAGAATTGATGCATTTTTTAAGAAGAAAGCTAATATTCAAGAAGGAGAACATATAACTTTTACAATATCAACACATATAGATAGTTCTTCTATTTTAATGAATCACGAAAAAAGTGAGATACAACCTCCAAAAATTCAAAGAGTTGCATTTGATGAGTTTGACCTTAATTTTTTGGAACGAGACCCTGAAAAATGGATTTAAATTTGGCAATATTTCCCAAATCAGAAAGATGAGGTTAGACGAGTTTATCTTAAATGGGATTCATATCAAAAGCATCTTGACAATTATTTTTCCCAAAATTTTGTTTCAAGCTCCGACACTACGTTGGATGGAAAGAAAAGTAAGAAGAGAAAAAATTATAATAGAATAAAATTATATTAATGTTTTTATATATTATATATAAATTATAATTCAAATGCTAACTCTGTATTTTTACCTATGTTTGTACTTTTGCATCTGTTTTTTTTTTTTTTTGCAACTTTGAAGAGAAAAAATTTACATAAGTTCTACATACACTTTTATGTTTTTCATTTAATTTCTTTGTTGATCTGAACAATGAAAATTTGATTTTTTCATCCATTTTTTTAGCATTTTATTTTCCTACAAATTCTTCTAATATAAACAATGCATAAATAAGTCACATTTTCATATATATAATAATAACTAATATCACATATTAGGTTAATTTACGTTGATAAACCAAAGTCACCCTAAAATTACCAGAATCCTCCAAACCCAAAAATATTATCTAGTTGTCTCCATTTACATTTCTATATAAATCAAATTTAATGAATTTTCTAAATCGAACCTAGAGGATTCAAATTTCTTGACATTGTGATTCGAAAGTAAATTGAATTCAAATAATTCGAATTATATCATCCCCTACTAAATCGAATGTATAAATTTCGATTTATATGATTAATGCTAAATCGAAGGAATAAGGTTCAATTTATATTCACTTAGTAGCAATTTATCTCATTGTAAATCGAATCTCCTATATTTAATTTAGTAGCATAGATAGCATCCAAGTAATTCGAATCTTATAGATTCGATTTACTACAAAAACACATAATTCGAACTCCATAAATTTGATTTAAATAGATATGTAAATTGAAACATGCACGTAGCCTTTTTTACTTTAGGGGATATATGTAAAACTGGTTTGCAAATAGTTTATAAAGGTGATTTACTCCATATATTATAACTTGTGAAATCATAATATTTTGAGAAGTGATGTATGTAAATCTCGTTAAAATCGGTAAATAATTAGTCAATAATTTAAATTTTAATTAGAAAAATAAAAAATGCAAAACTAATATCAAAATATGATAGAGCTCGTCAAAAACGAGAATTTCGGCGTACGCGTGTCTTGCTGTTTACTCCATGCGTGCGCGTGACCCACACGTACGCGTGACCACTGCCTGCTGGAAAATCGGATTTTGGCTATTTTAAACCAAATTTCCACTTCTAAACCTCCATTTTCTCCTTTTAAGACCTAAAGTATAGTACTAAGTCCAGTAGATAAATGAAGCTAGGAAAATAAGATAACTTGGGGGTGAAGTAAGGGGTAAATGATGGCTTATATGAAGAAGATAAGAATATTAAAGAAGTTTAATGCCAAGGATTGATAATTGATGATGTATTGGTTATGAAAATAAAAGGCTTATGAATGATGATATCTGAGATACGGATTTTCCTGGGTAAGAACCGTGGCTTGCCACCACGTGTTTCAGGTTGAATCTCGATACTATGTTGACCCTACATCGTAAGGGTGACCGGGCACGTATAAATTTTCGGGTATAGATAGCCCCCATTGAGTGATTTGAATGATAATTGATTGTGAAATCTATGCATAGACTCTTGGGGATGCGCGACGGGAGATAGTCTAAGGTTTTCGAACTTGTCGGGTTGGCTGGATAACTGATAGATGAGCCTCATCAGACATAGGACAGGCATGCATCATGTGCACTTGTTTGTTTTGATTGCTATGCATTTCCTGGGTTTGCTTAATTGAATATATACTTTCTGCTACCTGTTATACTTGCTACTTGCACTATCTGCTTATTACCTGTGTGTGAACTCATTTGGTTGCTTGTCTCTACTGAATTTTGGATGACGGAGGGACGGAGGAAAGGGTGAAGTGGCTTGGTGTTATGTTAGGTTTTAAAAGTGAGTAAGTTCAGGAAATATTAGGTTGCCTACCCCTATTTATGGCTTCTGTTTAGAAATTAAGTTTGATAACTGATATGACGGAGTTTTAGGATTGCCTCTGGCATTCCCAAGACCTTATTTATTATACACGTGAGACATTTACCATGTTGAGAACCTCCGGTTCTCATCCCATATTGTGTTGTTGTTTTCAGATGTAGGTCGAGAGGATCCTCGCTAAGCGTCTGGATCTTTGAAGTGAAGTAGTTCCTGGGTGTATTTTGGGTTTCTGTTTATATATATGTATATATGTGTTTAGCTTACTCTCCAAGTAACTTGTGTATGCTGCTCCTCATAGAGGTTAAGGGAGAGATAGGAGCTTATTTTGGTACTTTGATGTATTTTGGGATACCTATATATATATATATATATATATATATATATATATATATATATATATATATATATATATATATATATATATATATATATATATATATATATATCATCTGACCAGTCTTGGCTTTGCAGACTGAGCCAGGAGCTATTTATGTTGTATACTTGGCCTTCTTTTACTCTCTTGCTTATCCTTATCATTTTTATTAGGTTTCTTAGCACGCAAGTAATCCTATTCCTTGAGCGTTGCGCTTTTTATTTTGTAATTTTGTTTTACCCATTTTTCAAGGCTCCTAGTATATTATCTTTTTCCACTATTATGTATATATTTTACTGTTTAGAGGTCCGTAACACCACACTACCTTTGTTCTACGACTTAAGTGTAAAACTCTGTGTAGTAGGGTGTTACAATGTATAAACAACTTAAATGTTGATAAGTTTGAAAAATTTTAGAAAAAAATAAAAATATCAAAAAGTTACATTTTGATCCATTAGGATTTTTTTAAAAATTTGTCCATGATTAATAACTTTAAAATTAGGACAATTTACGTATATAAATTGAATAGACGAATTGTTTACCCAAACGCAACAATACGGATTTCATCACTTATGTGTCCTGAAACAAGTTTATGTAATTCGTGGAACCCTCCCACGTTTTACAAATTGTATATAAACCGTGGAAGCGTCCCACGGTTTATGAAGTAATCAAACTATAGGAAAATCGTGGTTCCCTGCCACGGTTTATGAAGAGATCGCATTAAACAAAAACCTTTTGGACCCTACAACGGTTTATGAACAAGAGACAAGCACACATCAACCGTGATAAATTTATGTCAAAGTTTTGTGCATGTTATATATATTCCTTAGTTATAATAATAATAATAATAATAATAATAATAATAATAATAATAATAATAATAATAATAATAATAATAATAATAATAATAATAATAATAATCTCCAAACAAATCACTATAATAAAAGTGCTAATAGCTCCCCTCTCTTATTTACTTTCATTTTACATTTCTAAAGATACTGCCAACAAACATGTAATCCTATATTTTTTACATTTAAGATATTATAACTAAAGAACATATATAACATGCACAAAATTTTGACACAAATTTATCACGGGTTGATGTGTGCTTGTCTCTTGTTCATAAACCGTTGTAGGGTCCAAAGGTTTTTATTTAATGCGATCTCTTCATAAACCATGGGAGGCTGACACGGTTTATATTCAAGCTCTCTTCTTCATAATCCATGGCAGGAACCACGGTTTTCCTATAGTTTGATTCCTTCATAAACCGTAGGAGGCTTCCACGGTTTATATGCAATTTGTAAAACGTGGGAGGGTTTCACGGATTACATAAACTTATTTCAGGACACATAAGTAATGAAATCTGTATTGTTGCATTTGGGTAAACAATTCGTCCATTCAATTTATAAACGTAAATTGCCCTTAAAATTATATATATGTTATTTATTTGGGCAATGCACATAATTAAATAAATTGAGTGAATCATTTACCTATATACATAAAACAGAAACTTGTTACGTGCATGTGCATTTTTACTAATATGTAATCCGTGGGAGCCAACTATGGTTTCAAGTTAATACATAAACCGTGGCTACCTGGCATGATTTACTTGTGAATGAAATATATCATAAACCGTGGCAAGCTAACACGGTTTACTAAGGGAGGCAAATGTTCATAAAACGTTGTAAGCAGCAACGGTTTATGAAGTAGTTTGAATAGGCATAAACCTTTGTTAGCTGCAACGGTTTATGAGGAGAAAAATTCTATGTATATGTGAGTGAGATTCAAGCTACTGAAGAGATCATTGTCACAATGGCAAGTGAGGAAGAGAGTTTTCTTGTCTTAGTGCATTGCTTTGGAAAAATTCAAAGAAACAAAAAATATGGTGTGAAGTTCACTGACAGAGAACCACTGAGTGTTTTCATTAATTCATCAAATACTTTGTCAGATTTGAAGAACAACATCTTGCAAAAGTTTGGGGTATTTGGTAGCAAGTGGGTGAAGAAGCTATTCTACAAGATTCCCATTGCAGTTGTCTCGACTGGTGTTAAGTATGATACCTTTGTGCTAGCGGAAGATATTAGGGTTTTATTTCATTGTGTTAGGAGTTTTTCGGAGGTCAGAATACATGAGTTGTTCGCGAAGTTGGAGGTTGGTGTCGATAGTTCTGGGGCATCAGCTCCAGTTCATAGCTCGACTACCGCGGGAGGTGCGTCTAGTTCGATGCCTACGGTCAAACCATCCGTTCCGTTGGTCGCATCCCCTTCATTCGCGGCTGATTTAGATCGAACAGAGGTTGTTGGTTCTGTACCTTTGGTGAATCCAGGGG
Organism: Arachis hypogaea; assembly: GCF_003086295.3. Classification (NCBI taxonomy): domain Eukaryota; kingdom Viridiplantae; phylum Streptophyta; class Magnoliopsida; order Fabales; family Fabaceae; genus Arachis; species Arachis hypogaea. The sequence continues at coordinate 125,520,543 of NC_092038.1, forward strand.
TCTGTGAGCAGGCATATGAGGTGGGCACCAGTGGTGGCTTGATTCATGATGGGCAAGGCTTTGGAGAACCTGATCGAGTAGAGAATGCAATGTGTGACGATGACTCTGACCAGGAGCCTGTAGATATCATTGGGGACAGCGATGATGACACAGGTGCCAATCCACATACACAGCATTGGCCTTCAAGTTTTGGCACTCAGGAGTACCCTCCACACTTCTCCACTCTAAACTTGGAGGCTCTGGGTCAATAGGCGGACGGTGGTCCTACATCTTCTACAGAATTTTAGATTGGACAATCGTTCCAGAATAAAGATGAGGCTGTGCTGAGTGTGAAAGACTATAGCATCTGTCGAGGTGTTGAGTACAGAGTCATCGAATCAGATCATCTGAAGTATCATGAAAAATGCAAGGAGTTTGGCAAGGGTTGTACTTGGTTGATTCGTGTAGTGCTGCGTGCACGAAAGGGCACTTGGGAGGTTAGGAGGTACAACGGGCCACACACTTGCTTGGCAACCTCTATTTTTAGCGATCACCGTCAGATGGATTACCACTTTATCTGTGCAAGGATTCTTTCGTTGGTTAGGGCAGATGCTGCGGTTACGGTAAAGGTCTTGCAACAAGCTACAGAAGCCGATTATGGTTTCAGGCCTAGTTACAGGAAGGTTTAGATGGCCAAATAGAAGGCAATGGCACAAATATATGAAGATTGGGAAGAGTCGTATGCGGATTTTCCACGTTGGATGCTAGGGGTACAGTCGACCATGGCTAGGACAGTTATTGTGTTGAAGACCTCTCCTGTTCGACTTGGGGGTGAGGTTGATGAGTCAACGGTGTACTTTCATCAAATTTTCTGGACATTTCCACCTTGCATCGAGGCATTCCAGCATTGCAAGCCCCTCGTGAGTATTGACGGTACCCACTTGTATGGCAAGTATGGAGGCACACTGCTGCTGGCGATAGCGCAGGATGGGAACTCGAACATCCTCCCGATAGCCTTCGCTCTTGTTGAGGGAGAAAATGCAGAGTCATGGTCATTCTTTTTGTCCAACCTACGATCGCATGTGACACTACAGGAGGGTATCCTTGTTATCTCAGCACCCTATCCACCTGATGCCACTCAATCGCAGCAAAATATATCAGGCTAGTGATGGCCGTCCATAACCTACGGTGCTCGTCAACTAGTATCTCCGGATGAATAACAGCAACAACCTCGGTAGATGAATAAGGCTCCCACACAAACTGTATCGAAAAAGTTACAGTTAGGTAAGACCATCATATTTAACATAAACCAGTCCAAGTAAGAGCAATAAGTAAATGACTCACATCGTGGACACGCAATCGGTCCAAAGAAAGGCGTGCAGACACCACTCTTTGATCCCCTGCATCATTTCTCGGTAGATATGTAGCCCACCTACAATTTTCATTGAAAACATGTCATAACAAACAAAAACACATGATGTTGAACAAGTTATGTACCAAAAATATTAAACCGTACCTGGATGCAAGCGGAAACCCGAATCCATCAAACCTACTAGGCCTCAAAGTGGGAAACCTCCAGAAAATCCAAGACTGTAGAAGCTGTAGTGGCCCGACCAAGTTAGTAATATTTCTGTTTGTCCCACGACAAAGACATATATACAACCAGGCCAGTGCCGCAGAGTCCCAGCTATATCTGCCCAAGTCATCCAACGATGCCAAATAAGGCAACCAGCGAAGGTGGACCCAGTTTGTGTTCTTGTCCGCAAACAGCCGAGAGGACAACAACATCAGAATATAAGCACGCGCGTATATACGCACGGTCTCCTCACTAGCATCTGCTGGGAGAACCCGGAACCTCTCATGGAACCATGTATAGCACACTGTCATCTGCTTGACTTTACTCTGCGGAGGTAACTCCCCAAACAACTCGTGAAACCACACCCATGCCGGTCTTGTATTTTCCATCAGATTCTCAAACTCAGTCAGGCACCCACTAATGGGCTCTCCATCAATCGGCAAACCCAGCTGATATGCCACATCTTGCAACGTGATAGTGCACTCCCAAAGGGCATATGGAAGGTGTAGGTCTCAGGACACCACCGCTCAATAAATGCGCTAAGTAGAGGCTCATCAATCTAGAACCACTTACTTTCAGCCTAGCCAAATGATACAAGTCCGCGGTCTCCAGATACGGTATAATCCGGTCGTATAAAGGCATATTTTGTTGTCTCCTAACGCCGCTAATAACCCTAGTAGGCTGCAAAATGTGGGTAACAAAATCTCTCAGCATACGACCACTACTGATAAAATCAAACATAGTTTAGGAAAAATTATTAGATACCAACATTGATTTTTTATTTTCTCTAATGATAGTAATAACAATAGGAATAATAACAATACCAATAGGAATAATTCTACTAACTATAACAATGATTATAATACTAACAGCTTCCAATACTAATAAAATTAAAAGTAACAATAATAACTACCATTATCATAATAATAACAAAAATAATAATAGTAATAATAATACTACTACTATTATCAACTCAAAATAACAATAAAAATAAAAGTAATAAAAGGATATTACTACTAATAATAATAATAACAATATTTATAATAATAATAATCACTAACATCTTCGTCGATGTATCCAACCACGTGAGCAACGCCATTTAGTCGGTACAAGCGAGTTTCGTCCTCCATGGCTCCACCACCCAAATCTTACCAAAACCTTCCAACCTCTCCCTCAAACTCTCTCAACCACCGAGCTTTAGCAATTTCTGTTTTGGCACAAATGATCCGTCCTGACTATCAACGGATTATGTATTTTTACTACTTAACATGTAAACCGTGGGAAGTAAAGGGGGTTTACGTTCAAGGCTTCTTCCTCATAAACTATGGTAGGCAACCACGGTTTTATGCCTAGCTTTTTTCCTTACTAATCCGTGGGAATCAGCCACGGTTTACGCCCAATCTCTTCCAAGTATAAACCCTCCTAGCCTCCAACGGTTTATGTAGAAACTAGAAACCGTGGTTAGCTCCCACAGTTTACATAAACATAAATTTGCACATGCACGTAACCAGTTTCTGTTTTATGTAAATAGGTAAGGGATTCACTCAATTTATTTAATTAAGTACATGGCCCTTATTTTATATATATTTTATTTTATAGAGACTTATTATTTTGTTATCAGTGATGTTAGTAGTTATTAAGAGATTTTTACCTTTAAATAAATTATAGAAAAATTAAAAATAAAATTGGTTACTATTTTTCTAACAATTCATTTAGTTTTTAGTTTAAATTAAAATTAAATTATATATTCAATTTATATTTATTTGTTTATCCTAATGATTGTATATAATAGATAATATATTTAAGCATGTTTTGAAAAAAACTATTAAATTTTATATAATTGAAAGTTAACTATGAAATTGAAATTAAGATGAAGTAAAATATAATAAACATACGAGGAGCGAAAGTAAAATAAATAATTAAAAATAAGGTAATAAAATAATTTTTAAAAAAAGTAAAAAAAGATAGAAAAATAATGCATGTAATTGATAAAAATACACTGTAAAAAAATTAGTATAATCAATGAATATAAAAGATGAAAGAAAAAAATTAAGATATATTTTTGTTAAAAAATTCAAAAAAAAAAAAACATTGTAAAGAAGAACCTATTAATCAAGTTTTATGAAAATATTATAAAAAATTTAAAATGTTAATAAATAAAATAGTAACTCCTTTAAGAACTATTAATCAAAATACATAAGAGCACATTCTGATTCCTAGATATAGAAAATAATAAGAGAATAATTCAAATTAAATTTATTTATTTTATTATTAATTAAATAATTTAATGTTTATTTAATTTTAGTCAAATTAAATAATATAATTGAAACATATTGAAACTCTAAAGGTAAAATTAAAATTAAATGTTAAAGATAAAATTAAAATAAAATTGCATTTGCTATCTTGTATTTTTTTTAATAAAAATCTCATTTATATATTTTTAAAATGCATCACTTTAATACAATGATTTTTTTATTAAAAATAAAAATTATAATAAATATCTCATATATTCGTTAATAAATTATATACAAATATTTTTTGAAACATACCACTTTTATTATATAAAAATAACTTAAATACCTTTTAATGTGATTATGATAATTCATTAAGTATTATATTTTTTTAATAATTTATATTTAATAATTTACCTCTAACTTTTAATTATAGTAAAAATGTAAGATATGATGCCAAAAAAAAGCTAAAGTGACATAAATTTTTTACTAACAAAAAACAATATTTTTTTCATTTTTTAGACATATATCTATTTTTTTAAGTTATACATTTTAATTTATATAAATTAATGACAATTAAATGTACAAAAAAATGCTAATTAATAAAGAAATAAAATTTAAGATAAACATATCCTTGAACAAATTGAAATAAAATAAAGATTTTTAATTATGATCATTAATTATAATCACATATATTTACTTCAAGATTTATATTTCGAAAACTCAGTATATTAATATTTTGTATTTTTATTTCTCAATTTTAGATTATCACAAACATTAGTTACTCTCTAATAATGACAATGTTTTTAAAAAAATAAACATAATTAAATGATCTTAAAATTATATAATAATTTTCAAAATAATAAAAAAATATACAATTACCTAAAATATAATATTTGTGTAGTAACTGAAATTTAATTGCCACTAAGAAAGTAACATATAATATCATTTCGTAATCAAATAAGTATTTAATTAAAGAATTTAATATTTATATAATAATATAACAAAATAAATTAAGTTTGAGTTTAACCATAACACGCGCTCAAGTTTAAATTTTTATAAATTAATTTATTTTTGTTAAAGTGAATTGTGCAATAAAAATATTCATAAAAAAATCCATATATGAAAGTAGAAAATAATTTAATTATAAATACAAAATTAAAAAATTATTCTTAAAAATTGAATATGCAGATAAAAAAATAAAATATAACTTACAAAAATTATCTCTAGAATTTATTACAATAAATAATAAAATTGTAAAAGTCATGTATCTATATAAATTAAATTATATTAAATTATAAGATATTTAGATATTTAATTAAGCTAATTAATTAGTTTGTAACTGATTTAATTTAATAATTTAAAAACAATTGAATAACTCTTTTTAGAAATATGTCAATCTAAATAATATAGATTGAAGATAAAAAAATATAACTAAATTATATAAAATACAACATAATATTCTTAAAAAATTTTTTATAACTGATCTAATGTCAAGATATTTATCATCATCTGTGGTATAATCTAATTTCACAATTATTTAAATATTATTTTTATGAAAAAATCGTATTATTTATTTTGAAAAAAATATTTACTCACTATTATAATTTAAATAGAATATAAAATAGATATTAAACTAATTTTTTTAATAATAACTCAGTCACAAATATCTATCAAGAACATGAAATTTAAGAGCATACAAAGTAAATATAATATCTACAAACTTTTACACTACTACGATAAAATGATTATCATAAGTCCTTTTAGCATAAATTAAATAGAACAACATATAATAATAAAGAAACAATCAAATCTAAAAAAAATTATAGAAGGCGTGACCGTTGGACGAGTCACGGTCGCATTGGTGTTACGACCGCCTCACACTTACCATCGTCATCTTCTCCCCATCTGTTCAAGCTTTTTTTTCATTTCTTTTTTCATTTTTTTCATTTTATGGTTACATCAAATCATAAGACTCATGTGTCAAATTATACATTTTTTCTTTTTTTAATAAAAATTAAATTGTTGGATGATCATAGTTACTTCTTCTCTTTATTAATCTCTTTCTTCTTCTATTTTAATGGTCATTTTAGTAGGTATGCGAATGGTTATTTTAAACTTTACGTAGATGATTATTTTGATTTGATTGTGTTTAGTTATATATAATTAAAATATGTTGGATGTTCAATTCATTAGGTAATCAGATGATTATTTTTATTCTTAAGTGGATGGTTAATTTTACTAAGGGTGGGTAGCGTGTGGCAAGTTAAGTAGCGAAAGTGAAGTGGGATGATTATTGACAAAGGTGGGGTGGCCGCCGGTTGAAAAAGAAGAGGGTATTGGAGTGAAATATTTTGGTAGATTAGAATTTCGGATGGTTATTTTTTTAAAATAATTAATTAGATTTTTTGAAAATTTGAAATTTGAAATTTGAAATTTGATTGAAATAACTGAATGAGAGTTTTTGAATTTAGGATAATCTGTGAAGGGATTTTTATTATTTATCCCTATTGAGCTAAATAACTAGCCAATTCTACACATTGTTAAGATTCCTCATTGTCTCCCTAGCGGGATTCTTATCAAAACTGTTTAATTTTTATTTTTATTTTTTATTTTTTTTAAATACATTATCTAAATTTATTACGTAAAACTAAGAAATATTAGTGATTTTTAAATTATTTTTACTTATACAAATTAAATAAAGAATATATTAGTGATTAACGTGTCATATACATATATTTTAAAGAGAGATTATTAGCAGAGAAACTAACTAATCTCATAAAATTAAATATCAAAAGACAAAAAAGATATTTTTTTTTGTTTGAAGATCATGTAGTCCTTCAAAAAAAATATCAGAATATTCACTCGAAATTTTCTGTTGTCTTACACTTGGATTTTTTTGTGACTCTACTTTACACTTGTGACGCGAGAGCAAGTAGAGTTAGTAGGTTAATTATATTAATTAATTGTAATAAGGGAATACAAGTCTCATATTGGTTAGAATATTAAACTTTGTGTTATGTATTAGTCCTATATTGTTCAAGTTATGAAGGTTTTTCTTTCTATCACTAGTATAAATTGTTGAGAAAACTCAACAAAGGTTTAAACAAGAACATGTTTAACAGTGAAAGCACCAAAAATAATTTTTCCACAACCTATACGATTAAATAGGCAATACCAAAGATACTCCAAGCAACAAATATAATAACATAAATTAAATAATCAGACACTAGAATTTTAACGTGAAAAAACCCCAAAAGAAGGACAAAAAACCCACGAGACATAGTCCAGAAAAATCTTCCACTATTAGAATAATGGGTACACAAACAGTCTTCCTAGTAGTACTAGGGCATCTCAACAATCAACAAAATATATTATCAAAACTGATGGAATCAACATAAATCCTCCACAAAGTGGGTATCTCAACTCAGGCAAAAGAGAAGACAATACAACTAGCAAGTTATATCTTATGTTCATCTCTACACCATGAATAACATACTAAAATTTCATAAAAAATGGAGCAAGTTTACCGGTTCAGCTTGCCCTTTTTCCCCAAATTCTTCTTCTCTTCGGCGTCGAAGCCCCTGCTTCGTTCTTCTTTCTTTCAAAAGTGAGAGTCTCTTTTTGTCTGATTTGAGATACCCACTTTGTGGAGGATTTATGTTAATTCCATCAGTTTTGATGATGTATTTTGTTGATTGTTGAGATGTCTTAGTGCTATTAGGAAGACTGTTTATGTACCCATTATTCTGATAGTGAAAAATTTTTCTGGACTAGGTCTCGTTGGATTTTTGTCCCTCTTTTGGGATTTTTTCACGTTAAAATTCTAGTGTCTGATTATTTAATTTCTGTCGTTATGTTTGCTGCTTGGAGTATCTTTGGTATTGCCTATTTAATCGCACAGGTTATGGAAAAATTATTTTTGGTGCTTCTGCTGTTAGACAGGTTCTTGTTTGAACTTTTGTTGAGTTCTCCCAACAAATTGGTATCTAGAGTTTTGGTTGTTTATCTTTGTGTTGATTAAATGGAGGAAAATACTCATGGATCAAATATGGTCAAATTGAATTCTCAAAATTACTCGATTTGGAAGACCCTCATGGAAGATATATTGTATAGCAAAGACTTGTATGATCCTGTGGAGGGGGATAAATCCAAAAGTACTAAATCTGATACTGAATAGAGGAAGCTGAATCGGAAGGCAGTTGCTTTAATTAGGCAATGACTTGACTTTGAGTAAAAGAAAGGTATTATTTTGAGGAGATTTTCTCTCCAGCTGTGAAGATGTTCTCTATTTGAGTTGTGCTTGAATTGGCAGCTAGCTTGAATTTAGAGGTTGGACAGCTTGATGTGAAGACTACATTCCTTCACGGTGACATAGATAAAGAAATTTATATGGAGCAACCAGAAAATTTTGAGGTTAAAGGAAATGAGCACCTTATATGCAAGTTGAAGAAGAGCTTATATGAGATGAAGCAAGCGCCGAAGCAGTGGTACACGAAGTTTGATTCCTCATGGAAGGTCATGGGTATAGTAAGACTTCTTCTGATCATTGTGTATATATTAAGAAATTCTCTGATCGTGATTTTGTAATTCTCTTGCTTTATGTTGATGACATGTTGATTGTTGGTCATGACACTAAAAAAATTGAAAGTCTTAAAAAAGACTTGAACAAATCCTTTACTATAAAGGATTTGGGTCCTACAAAAAAAAAAAAAAATTCTTGGCATGAGTATCACTCATGACAGGAAGAATGAAAAACTGTGATTGTCACAACAGAAGTATATTGAGAAAATTTTAGAGAGATTTAGCATGAGTAATTCTAAACCTATATTAAGCTTTCCCAACATAAATAACTCATGTATTTTTTGTTTATGAAATAGAGTTGAGTTAAATATGATAAGTTTAGTGCTTATTTTATTATAAGATCTCTATAGAGTAAGAATCTTAGTTTATATCCTTAACTTAGTCAACCAAAATGAATTTATAGTTATTTTTACTATAATAGAATTGTTAATTTCGCTAAAATTAATAACCCAAGTTACGTCTCAGTATCAACTCGAATGCTTCTAATATTTACATTACAGATTTTTTTTTTTACGATCCTTTTTATGCTTTACCTTAGATGCTTCTAGCATTTAAGAATAATCGCCATTGAGAATTTCTATGTCCATTTTGTGTGCATATAAAATAAAAAATGTGAATTACTCGTCCTATTTTCATTCGGGGGGTTTGTTATGCAAAAGATTTCAATCTTAGTTTCACACATACAAGAAGGGTGCATGTTATGCTACAGACGAGAAATGGTGAAGAACTAAATTTTGTTTATAGATAATTAAATTTCTATTTAAAAAAATGTACTATTTTATTTTTATTAATTTTTTGAAGTTGATTATATATATATATATTTTATTCTCTTCACATAATTTTTTTTTTATCATAGAATTGTCTTATGAAAAGACAAGAGAATAAAACAGTACAAGTTATGTGCTTGAAATTCTGCTTGGATGGGGGAGCATATACGCTATTGCTGTTAGTCTATTACACATCTTATTGTTAGTGATATTATGTAGCTTAACAAATACAATAACATTGAAAAACATAAAATATTTTAGATTCTTAATACAAACCTTCTATTTTCAAAATATGAATAATATTTTATTTATCAAATAATAATAATATTTTATTTTTCCATACATCGTACATATTATATCTAGTAAATATAAATTAACTAATATTAAAAAAATAAATGATGTTTTATTTTCTCTTGTTTTTATTAAACACATTATTATAACTTTATCTTCTTCATTTTTCTCTTAATTATGTTCACAATTAAAATATTTAAAGTTAATACTTTTTTAATATAATATAAAAGTTATAGTCAATGGATAATAGGTGAATATTTCTGTACTATTTCTTATTAGTCTTGAGGGATGGAGAAAATAAATCAAGTAATCGAGTTAATTCAAGTTCTGCAACTATAAAATTGATACCCAAAACCGAGTTTAAAAACCAAGTGGGCTACCCTACCCACGGGTACCATACCCGACCCGTTCGGATAGAGTAGGCTACCCGACCTGCTACGGATAGGGTAGAGTGCGATCCAAGTAGGCTTGCAGGTAGGGTACCCGCACCCCCGTATATAACATGAATTCTCAACCTTCTTCCTGTGTAGCAAGTAAATAACCATTAAACTAGTTACTTACTTTGATAATATGTTGCATTTGTTTATTTATGAAGTTACCATAAAATAAAAATTAAATAAAATAAAAATCATATAAGTGGGAGGCTGGTACTCTAGTAGCGCCGTTTCTTCCCAAGCAATAAGCCTCAGTACTTCACTGCAAGCCCCAACTCTCCTTCCTCATTCCTCCATTTCCGCCACTCTTCTTCCTTCTCTGTGCTCTTCTTGCAACGCCGCTGATTTGTGACCTTCTCTCCTCTCTACGTTACTGCACTGTGCTCTTCTTGGTATGTACTTTGCGTTTGAATTTGTGAAAATTGGGGCTTTACTGGTGGTGAATCATAAGTCTTTCATGCTAGAGTTTGGTTAGATGATGTGATTGGTAGCTGTAGGAAAGTAGCTATACCAAAAATAAGAGAGAAAAAAAGAAAAGAAAAACCAAGTTCATGTAATTATTCGTTCTTACTATTATAGTTTATGCAATATGCATGTTTATATATATGCTTTTGCATTACACCATAATTATCTGTATTATTTAGTTTTATTCAATGCTTGTTGTGTCCAACCAATTCGGTTTTATTTTTTTGGAATGTAAATACTTAAATTGATCAAATTTGTTGCTTTAGATTTACAGTTGATGTGAATGCAATATATATTGAAAAATTGTATTCTTAAATATTATCCTAAAAAAGATAATTTTACGATGAGAAAAAAATAAGTCCCTCAAATAAGTAGGGGTCGAAACTTGGCAAAAATCGATGAAAAATCAGTTTAATCACATACGATTTTTCAATATGAAGTCAGGTCATAAAAAAATTTTCAATTTTTATAAAAAGATATTATTTTTTTTAAGAAGAGAAACTTGTAATTGAAAGAAAGAGTGAAAGTAGAATGGATAAATAGTAAATTTAGTTTGATAAATTTTATGTATAAAAATTGGATTTCTAAGTTTTTTATGTATAAATGGTTTTTCTGAATCTTAATGATTTTTAGCATGCTTGAATTTTTAATATTTAATTATTTATTTTACTATTGTGTAGGCAATAATAGATAGTACCAACATGGATGTAGTGGCTTAAGAACAACAACAAGAAACTCATGTTAAAGAAACTGCTAATTTTGTTTCAGACGAGTCTGTCTTGGGTGAAAATAGCAACAAATCTTTATTGAAAAGTGTTTATTGGCAATACTTTAGTAGATATAAAGAGGGAGAAGAGTGGAAGGCAAAGTGCAACCATTGTAAGTCTGTTCTTGGTGCCAATCCAAGGAATGAGACTACAAATTTAAAGAAACATGTGCTCCATTATTATAAGAGAATAAAATTAGCAAATTCAAGACAATCAACAATTGTCGAATCTCTTCAAAGACATAGAAAGAATAGTTCAGATACTTTTATATTTGATGCATCTCACACAAGTATTGAGGTAATACCTTAAACTTTGCTTCTAGTATAAGATATGCTTTCTAATGTTTGATGTACTTGTGATATTTTTTTATCTGATATATTTATAATAATTTTAACCTTTATTTATGTTCCTGCTCCTCATTCAAGTGAAGTTCTCTAATGCATTAATGAAAGTTTTGTTGGAGTAAAATTTAGATAGAAAATTATCAACTATTACATTGGATAATTGTTCTATAAATGATACTATGATTGATGTGTTATTGGGACATCTAGACTCAAATTATTTGTTGTTAGGGGGTAAGTTATTACATATGCGTTGCTGTGCTCGTATTTTAAATCTAATTGTGAAGGATAGTTTCAATTTAGTTAAAGAAAGTTTGGAGAAAATTCGTAATAGTGTGGTATATTGAACTTCAACTAGTAAAAGACATGAAACCTTTGTGAGTTGGTGTAGTAAGTCAGGTGTTTCCTTTACCAAAAAATTATCTCTTGATTGTATGACTAGATGGAATTCCACTTATGTGATGTTAGAAACTGCATGGTTGTACAGAGATGTCTTTGCTCGACTAAAACAAAAAGACTCCAATTATAAAAGTGTGACAAGTAATGAGGAATGAGATCGAACTTGCAAAAGAAATTTGTGGTAAATTAAAGTTTTTTTATGATGTGACTCAGTTATTTTCTAGAACTCAAGTTCCAACTGCTAATATTTACTTTAATAAAGTATGTGAGATACATGTTGGATTGAAAAAATGGGACGTTTCTCCTAACCCAGTTATTAGTAGCATGGCATGTATGATGAAGAGAAAGTTTGATAAGTATTGGAAAGACATTCATTGCATTATGGGTGTTGCTGCAATTCTAGATCCTAGGTATAAGTTTGATGGGCTTGAATATAAGTTTGCTAGGGTATGTGAAGATCCTAATGAATACACAAGAAAAGTTGAGAGAATCAAACAGGCATGTTATGAGTTACTTTATGAATATCAAAAGAATACATCTAATTCAAGTAATATGTCAGTGGAATCTACACAAGAGCTTAAGGTTAATGCAGATGAAGATGATGATGTTGGTTATCAATTGTATATTAGACAAAAGAAGAAGAAAAAAAGTTTATTTGTGAAGACGAAATTTGATCACTATGTAGAGGAAGATGTTTATCCTTTAACTCCTGATTTTGATATATTAGCTTGGTGGAAGGTAAATGGAGTTAGGTTTCCTACTCTTTAGAAAATTGCAAGAGACATATTTGTCATTCTTGTGTCTACTGTTGCTTCCGAGTATTCTTTTAGCACAAGTGGCCGTATAATTGCTACTCATCGTGGTAGTCTTCATGAAGGTACGGTAGAAGCTCTTATGTGCAATCAAAATTGGTTGTGGGCAGAATATTATAAAAGAGGTTATTTATGTTTTCAAGTTATTTTTTAATTTGTTTAGAAATTATAATTGTGTTAAAATTATATATAATAAAATTGTTGTATTTAATTTTTAGGTGAAAAATTTGATTATCAAACTGCTAATGAAGATGATGATGCATTTTTTGAAGTGACGGAAGAATAATATTGCAAGAACTTGGAATTAAAAGAAATGTTTGAAGACATTTATTTTTGTTTGTGTTATTTTAATTTTATTAACAACTTGATAATTATGTTATTTGTAATTTTATGTTGGATTTGTTTAGAACTTTATTGTTTTTAATTTTAATTTAAATTTAGTTTTTTATTTTATTAATATAACAATATGTATGTTTATAATTTTAGGTTGAATTTCTTTAAAATTTTATTATCTTTTATTTTAATATGAATTTAGTTGTTTATTTTTTTATTTTATTAATATGTATAAAATTTAGAATGATTGAGTTTTATATTTATTTTTTAAAAAATTGATACTTCTGCAGGTAGGATAAGATAAGATAGGATTTTGTAATTAAGGATGCGAGTAGGGTTCGAATCGAGAGATTCTCAACCCGCAGGTAGAGTATAATAGAGTTTTATTGAGATTTTTTACACGTAGATAGATTTAGGATATGGTCCAAACCTTATCTTACCAACCTTACTAGTACTCTATTTGATAAAGTGTACTGGATAAAATATGAATCATGTACCAAATGTACTTTGACATAACAAAAGTACAGATTTTACGGATAACATATTCTTTAAACAAGAAAAAAATTCATTTTAGATAAAATTATTAGAAAATTTTCACATGTTCCATCCCCTGTACTGAAATACTGCTATGCCATGTACGAAACGGTAGCTGGTAAAACATTTGTTATGCAGCAAATAATGCAATACCTAAAATATCCTTAGAACAATGTGTAAAAAAACTGAATAGCACTGAGTCTATTGACACAGCATTGACCATCGGCTTTGTTGTTTTATGTTGATACTTGATAGAGTTTCAACTTTCAAGGCAACCCGCGCTATACATGGCTTGCAGCTAATGGGCTAATTTATCTAGTAACTATGCAAACATTTCTACTAATTAACAAATGGATATGCATATATTAAAATGTCATGTTTTTCTTACATCAATTTGCATACATTTAACCATTTTATTTAATCTCTTTACTTATAAAAAGTTTAACATAATTTATAATTCATTAAATTTTTATATTTCTTATTTTAAATAAAATTTTAAATAAAAATTTTCATTAATTTAGTCAACTTCTTTTTCTAATAAAATTCTTTTTTATATCTAAATTTTTTTATTTTATCTTCATTTACATTTTTTATTTTTAATTTTTTTTGTCTAAAAGTTATTTGATATTTAATATTCCTTTTTTCAAAATAAGTATCTATTTTTTTAAATTTTATTAAAAAGTTAGTATATATATCTAAATAAAATAAATATTTGAATACATTATTTTTTTAAATGAATCTAAGAGATTAAAAAGCAATCATTTTGGCATATAAGAATGATTGTATATTTTTTCAAAAATACAATATCACGAGTCAATACTTTATATATAATTAATGAGATTATCCTAACTTCAAAAATAGTCTGAATTCTTTTTATTAATGCATGCATGATACTAAAATTTTAAATATATTAGATTATATAAATATCATAATATTAATTTTAGAAGTAATTTTTATTTTAAAAATTTTAATTTCAAATTGCTTACCTGCTGGTTATATAATGTATATTTTACAAGGGACAATTATTTATGAAATTAACAAGACTTTATTACTAGCAAATGAACCCATAACTCTATAGCTATGTGCAACTATTTAATGTTATTTATGTATGTATGTCTTTTCCTTTATTGTACGAAAATGCTTTCATTTATTATGTATATGTTTCGGGTTTATTAATATTTAAATATAGTAAGAAAAGTATGAATTTAAATACAAATATAAAACACAATTTTTTGAACTTATATTTTTTATTTTTAAAATTAATTTAATTGTACAATTGCAGATTAGATCGGATCGAATCAGATCAGATCTCGAAAATATTCGTAAAATATAAAAAATATTTTAAAAACTTATTTTGATTAAAAAATATCAATAAAATTTATTTTTTTATTTTTTTTAATTTATTTATTCTTAAAATATTATTAAACATATTTTTTTAAATAATAAAAATAAAATAATACAACATATATGATAATTATTAGTTGAAATAAAACATAAAAAAATATTTATTTTATTTATTTTTTTGGATCCACAGATATGCGAATTCCTACTTTATCTATATACATACATGTATAATTGATAGTCATTTTAAAATATAGAAATAATTATTAAAAAATATTAATATATATTTTTTAGATTTATAATATATTTTTTAATATGACTAAAGATCACTAAATAATATTTATCAAAACTGAATATTAATTAATTGTTCAAATTATCAAATATTTTTTTATTTTTATACTAGTTGCATATTTATTTTTGTTGGTTTTAATATATGAAAGGGTTATTAGAAAAGCGTGACTTCAAACTTAGTTTCAGCTTACTCTAGTACTCTACAACATATTATGGCTTGAAAAAGAAAAGGCTAAAAATTTGCAACGCAAATACAAGTTGCGCAAACATGGAATTTTGAACCAATTCAAACTGGAGAAAGAAAAGACCGGTTGCATATGCTTGGTGAACTTTTCAAATTGCATGCTTACAATAGTTTTGTTAACTCAATCTGAACCATATAAATTATTTAATATAAATCTTAATGGCTAAAAGAATTGAAATACCAGTATGCCAGAAAAGTACAATGATATACTTGAAAACCTTCCAAAATTATTATCACCAAATCAAGTAAACAATATATATATATATATAGGATTTGAAAAATATATATTGATAACAATATGAATCATGTACAGAAACTGAAGTCAGAAAATACACTAAGGTTAGCTAATTGCATAAGGTGAAGGTTCCAAAACTTGATAAAAATCAAAGTACTGATAACATACTAGTGAGTTCCAACTAACTTTTAGGTACCAGAGAATGAAGAAACAGCAGTTAAAAAGACTTCATTTGTGGTTGAGGGGAGATAGGGTAGAAGAGGCATTCTTTCTGGAAGAATGGGTAAAGGAGCATCAAAGTTAAGCACTTTCATCACTTGCCTTACAGAGGGCCTGCATCTGCAATCTGGATGAGCACACCAAAGACCAACAACAAGCATACATTCCATTTGTTGATCATCAAATGCAACACATAGATTTGGATCTGCTGCTGCTGTGATGTTTCTCAACCCATACAGCTCCCAAACCCACTCTACCAATGAAACTTGAGTCACACGACCCTCCAATTCTATGTGGTGCATAACCTTTTTGCCACTTGCTATCTCCAACAAAACCACCCCAAAACTGTATATATCAGATTCCTTTCGAACTTTTCCTGTTTTCATGTATTCTGGTGCCATGTAACCAAGTGTGCCAGCAGTCACTGTGGTCCTTGAACCTTTCTCATGATCCACAAGCCTGGCCAATCCAAAATCCCCAAGTTTAGCATTGAAATCTGAGTCCAACATTATGTTGCTTGATTTAATGTCCCTGTGAAGCACACACTTTTCCCACCCTTCTTGCAGATATAGCAATGCCGATGCCAACCCCAAAGCTATGTTGTACCTTACTTGCCAAGACAAGAAGCCTACTCCGTGGAAAAGAAAAGAATCCAAGCTTCCATTCGGCATGTACTCATATATCAGGACGAAGTCATTCTTCTTGTGACACCAACCAGTAAGTCTCACCAAATTCCTGTGTCTCAATTGGCTAATGATCTTCACTTCAGCTGCATATTCCTTTAATCCCTGCTTTGAATCTGCTGATATCTTCTTTACAGCAGCATAAGAGTCTGTATCTTTGAAATATCCTTTATACACAGCACCAAAACCGCCTCTTCCAAGTTTCTTCGCCTCTTGGAAGTTATCCGTTGCGCACACCAATCTGTCATAGCTGATCCTCTGTGGTCCAGTGCCCGTTTGGAATTCATGATCCATCAGATCAAACGCCGATTCAGGATTTCTTTTCCCTCCCCTCTGTATCAAAATCAGGAGTAGGACTAATATCAAAACAAATAAACATAGAAAGAAACCAATCCCTATTTCTAGTGCTTTCTCCAAATGTGCCTTGTAAGGAAAGGAACCGGCCGCATTACTCGGCACATGTAAGGTTGAACTGAATGACCATGACAACAAGCTATATCCCACAGTATAATTTTTTTCTGCAACTGCAGCTGATATGCCAATAGTAACAGGATCTTGTATGAACTCATCGAGATCCAAAGGAAACGAAAATTGCTTCTTTACAGGTCCATTGAGGGAGCTTGCAGTGAAGAAAGCATCTAGACGCTTGGTTCCAGAGTTGTAGTCAATACTACAATTGAACACTTTATTTCTCTCTGAAAAATCTACCAACCATGTCTCAGAGAGGCTGGAAACAACAGAATTGAGATCTAGTCCTACATGCGGGGATGGACCACTTGGATCCCATGCATTTGAGAATGTGTCAAACTCCAGAGCCACAAAAGAGTAACCACTTGGGAGATGGTGGTAACCCTTGGCAAGGCCGAGGCCTCCGCCGTCTATATGGTCTTGGATCGGGAGTTTCGGGCTTGCTATGTAGAATGCCAAACCATCTCCAGGATAGGTGGGATCCTCTGTGAAAACTAGAAAGGAGAAGTTTGTGGTGAAGTCGTATCTTGAATTATTTACCTTAAGATGTGTTCCCTTTGTTATCACTCTTCCGAATCCTGAAGCATTCTTTTTGCTTCCTGCGAGTTCGATAACGTTAGAAGATTGTGCGTGACTAGCATCACCTTGCAGGGTTAGTTCATCAGCACAATGACTTTGGGTGAAGTTGGTGCAGTTAAAAGATAATAGAGTCTGAGCATTTGCAATTACAGGAATTATTATTATTATACGCAGCAATGCAACGCACTGGAAATCACAATCAGCCATTGCTAATTAATAATTGAGAGTCCGCTTTGAAATTTGGTTGGAGCCTATAACACACTTTCATGTGTATATACACATTGGGCTGAAACGGCTAAATGTTCGGATTGAACATGATACAAGAATTAGAGATTAGAAACACGCTTAGATTTGCTCGCTAACGGAAATAAACTAGATGAGGGCAATAGCATTGTTTCCGTAATCTTCAGGAACAAAGAAATATATACTACATTCCAAAAAGAGACACTTGCATGTTGCATCTACTCTACTATTTAATGTGTAACTTTTTGATAGTATGTAATTTCTTGGAACTAATAATTATTGTGTTCGTGCCGCCTTTTGTAGATATGGATGATTCTCTTTTTGTCTGAGAGATCGATGGTTTCATTTCAACTTCCAACAAGTATTGCTATATGACAGTTGACAGATAGGGGAATTTAAGTCAACAAAGGTAATGGCTCTAATCTCGAGTTTTTAACACCCATGAACCCTTTTAAGAGCAGAAAACGAATTCAATTAAATATTAAAATCATATTTCTTTAGAACATTTTGCTTTTTTAAATATTTCTTAACTCAAAATTGTTCACTATGAAAATAAAGAATATTTTAATGTTAAATTGTTTTAATAGCATTATTCATTTATTTGTACATTAAATGCCAACTAGCTATACCTCAAATGGCATAATCTCCCCATACTCACTTAGAGGTTAGATTTAAGTCTCACTCCTAACTTAAAAAAAAAAAAAAAATAGCAACTGCATTATGTGTAAACAAAAAATTACTTAAATTTATTTCAATAACATTATTCAAAAATTGAGTGAATTTTATCCCGACTCTACTAAATATATGAAATATAGTTTTCATGATACTAATAAATATGAAAAATCTAATCATTTCTAATTAGATCAATAATAGAATATTTCATAATATATTTGTATATAAATACATGTGTTATTTAACTCATTTTTAATATATATTTTATATTTTAGCATATATTTTATATTAGTAGCTGATTTTAGTATATATCTAACATAGTTGATTCATTATATACTCATCATTCTATCAGTATAACATGGAGTAAAGTTTTTGTGAAATCCACATTCAATCTTATAGTTACAACAAACAAGTAAATAAACATAAAGTGAGTTATCTAAACCTTTCTCTTTAATCTATATCACAGCCTAAAAGGAAAAAAAAAAAATAAAAAGACAAAAACTGAAGAGATATATAGATTATAGACAGCTAACAAGTTGTGAAGCATACACAACTTCCTAAAATTATTGTCTTGGACATCCTTCAGTTATCTATATAGCAATTCTGGATTGATATAGCAGTAAAAAAGACCTCATTTGTTGATAGAGGAAGATAGGGTGGTAGAATAGGCATCCTTTGTGGAAGAATGGGTAAAGGAGCATCAAAGTTAAGAACCTTCAACACTTGCCTTATAGAAGGCCTGCATTGGCAATCTGGATGAGCACACCAAAGACCAACAACAAGCATACATTCCATTTGTTGAACATCAAATGCAACACATAGATTTGGATCTGCTGCTGCTGTGATGCTTCTCAACCCATACAGCTCCCAAACCCACTCTACCAATGAAACTTGAGTCACACGACCCTCCATCTCTATGTGATGAATAGCCTTTTTGCCGCATGCTATCTCCAACAAAACAACCCCAAAACTGTATATATCAGATTCCTTCCCAACTTTTCCTGTTTTCATGTATTCTGGTGCTATGTAACCAAGTGTGCCAGCAGTCACTGTGGTCCTTGAACCTTTCTCATGATTCACAAGCCTGGCCAATCCAAAATCCCCAAGCTTAGCATTGAAATCTGAGTCCAACATTATGTTGCTTGATTTAATGTCCCTGTGAAGCACACACTGTTCCCACCCTTCTTGCAAATACAGCAATGCTGATGCCAATCCCAAAGCTATGCTGTACCTTACCTGCCAAGACAAGAAGCCTACTCCGTCGAAAAGACAAGAATCCAAGCTTCCATTTGGCATGTATTCATATATCAGGATGAAGTCATTCTTCTTGTGACACCAACCAGTAAGTCTAACCAAATTCCTGTGTCTCAATTGGCTGATGATCTTCACTTCAGCTGCATATTCCTTTATCCCTTGCCTTGAATCTGCTGATATCTTCTTTACAGCAGCATAAGAGTCTGTATCTTTGAAATATCCTTTATAAACACCACCAAAGCCGCCTTTTCCGAGCTTCTTCGCCTCTTCAAAGTTATTTGTGGCAGACACCAATATGTTGTAACTGATCCTCTGAGGTCCAGTTTGGAATTCATGATCCATAGGATCGAGTTCATGTTTTCTTCTTCCTCTCTTGCGTATGAAATCCAAGACCAGGACCAACACTAACAAACTCAAAAACCAAGCAGTGCCAATTTCTAGTCCTTGCTTCAATTTCTCCCGTTTTCTGTTGTCATCACCGGCATTACTTGGTGTTGATAACTTTGCAATGAATGACCATGAAAGCAGTCTAAATTGAACAGTATAATTCTGTGTTGAAGCTGAAATGCCAAGAGTAACAGGATCTTTTAAGTAATCAGTGAGATCCAAGTGGCTTGAAAGGTTTTTTGGTACAGGGCCATTGAAGGATCCTCCGGTGAAGTAAACGTCGAGACGCCTGCTTCCGGCGCTGTATACGACACTGCAGTTGTAAACATTGGTTATGTCTGAGAAATCTGCAGGCCATTTGCTGTACTTGGTGGAAATCATAGAATTGATATCTATTCCCACATGTGGCTCTGGGCCTATTGGGTCCCAAGGATCTGAGTTAGTGTCAAACTCCACAGCCACAAAAGAGTACTCATCTGGGTGAGGGTGACAAGGTTGCACAAGACCAAGCCCTCCACCGTTCATACCATGTTTCTTAATTGGCAGCATATGGCTTGCTATGAAGAATGCCAAACCTTCTCCATGGTAGGTCTTGTTTGAGATAACAACAAAGGTAAAATTGGTAGTGAAGTCATATCTTTGTTCTGAATTGTTTTTCATAAGATGCATAGGCTTGGTTGTGATTCTTCCTAATCCCTTGGCATTATCTGTTTTTCCTGTGAGTTGGATATGATCAAAAGACTGTGAGTAAGTTGCATCTCCATCTGGGTTTAGTTCAGGAGATTGAGCTGGGTTGAAGTTTTTGTTGAAATTAAAAGATCGTATCTGAGCATTTGCAACATGCATTATTATTACTATTACAAGCAGCACAACAAAATTAACCATTGTAAAGTTGTGTTAGGTAACTGAAACAGGATAAAATAAAAACAATATAAAAAATATAAGGACTTATTGGAGATAGGGAAATAAGGACAGAGACAGTGAAACACTACTTCTGGTACATTTTTATTCTAAGACATTTTTGTTGGAGTCTATAGCACAGTTTCCTGTTTATATACACACACAGCAACTAATTTAACATTGCCATTACATTGTGATGAATGTACCTCTGCTGTAAAAAAGAAATACTGTCCAGCTTCTTTGTTCGGAGACATATATGTTATAAACTTATATTGACAAAAATCATATACAAGCTTAGATTTTCACGGTAGCGGAAATATACTAATATAGATAAGAAAACATTAGCTTAGATTTCTACAGCAACTGAACTACCCTTAGTTTTTAAATTTCATTCGTAACAAATATATATAATTTTATTTGTAACCAATAGTTAGTCAGTACCTTATTTGTATACTATTAAGATTTTATAATCTAGTATTTAAAAGTGAAATTTAGTATTTAAGATAGAATGTTAGTAAGTGTTGGCAAAAAATAATAAATTTTATCAGTCATGTAGTATTACTAAGTGAATTATTAAACTTATTAATAATACAGAATGAAAAAGACAAATTATTTTTTAAAAATAATTATAAACAACATACGTTTTAGCTTTTTATTAAAGTTAAGGAAACCAATTTGTAATTTTTCCCATGATATAAAATTGAAAGTGTTACAACATTTAAAAAAAAAAAAAAAAATTATGCCGCATCTCTCTTGACCAAAATAATGAACTCTAACCGAATCAGTAATCAAAGTGCTGAATAGTGAATACTGATAGGGTAGCAGAAGCATCAAAACTATTTAGCATGCAGATTGCTTAGCGTTTGTGAGAGTTGAATTTGAATGTTCCTCTTCTGTTAAAAATGGGCAATATCCATCACAAACGGCAATATTCGGATCCTTGTCCTGTTATGACAAACTTGGCTAGCAACAATGTGCAAAAGCATTGTTCATTTGTCATTTTAGGAATAAAGAAATCAATAAACGCTTTGTGAGATACATACATTTATTTGAATGAGCTGACTTTTTTAACTGTATTTTCTTGTTACTTAGTACCACCAGAGATACTGTGCAGTCTCTAGATAAAGACAAATTTGTGTTAAGACTTTTGATCATACAAAAGATGCTAGTTAAACAACTCACTAGTCACCCATGCAATATTCCGTTGTCTCAATTGCAAAGTGAGGTGAAATTGAACGAAAGATTGCTCTTATATCTGGAGGAAGATATGTTGGCACTGGCATCTTTTCTGGGAGAATTGGTAAAGGAGCTTCAAATTGAAGAACTTGGATGACTTGCCGTATGCATGGCCTGAATTTGTAATCTGGATGAACACACCAAAGTCCAACACCAAGCACGCGCTCCATTTGATTCTCATCAAATTCTCCACATAGCTTTGGGTCCACTGCTTCAAGCAACTTTCCCGTTCCATATAGCTCCCAAACCCACTCAACAACAGTTATTATGTCCTCCTTGTTAGAATCTAGCCCAATAATTGGTTTCTTTCCACTTGCAATCTCCAATAGCACAACTCCAAAGCTGTATATATCAGCTTCTTTGGTAGCCTTTCCTGAAGTAGCATATTCTGGTGCAATGTAGCCTCTTGTTCCCGCGATTAGCGTGGTTCGTGAACCTTTCTCATGATCCACTAGCCTCGCCAGACCGAAATCACCAAGCTTTGCATTGAAGCATGAATCCAACATTATGTTGCTTGGTTTGATGTCCCTGTGAATCACACATTGTTCCCATTCTTCTTGTAGGTAAAGCAATGCTGAAGCCAGGCTCAGAGCTATGTTGTACCTTGTTGGCCAAGTCAAGAGGCTTTTTCCGCCATATAAATGTGAATCTAAGCTTCCATTTGGCATGAACTCATATATGAGGAGTAGATCATTCTTCCTGTGGCACCAACCTATGAGTTGTACTAGATTTCTGTGTCTCAGCTGGCTAATGATCTTCACTTCAGTTGCATATTCCTTTATCCCTTGGCTAGACTCTCTTGAAATCTTCTTGATGGCAACATTGGTGTTTGAGTTCTTCAGATAACCTTTGTACACGCTGCCAAAACCACCTTGACCAAGCTTATTCGGATCTGAAAATTTGTTAGTTGCACTTCGAAGTTCATTGTAGCCAAACCTCTTTGGTCCAGAGCCCTTTTGGAATTCATCATCCATGGTCAGATCAAAAGTTAAGTCCTCTTTTTTCCCTCTACTTTTCTTCCACAATATTAAAGCACAAACTAACAAACTAAGAATCAAGGCTGCACCAATTCCAATCCCCACCAACAGTCTTAACTTGTTCCCCTTTTCAGAATCAGGACTAGGAGTTGGTGATGCTGCCGGTGCTGTCATCGGATTTCTGACATTCTCAAGAATATCCAAACTTGAACTGAATGACCAAGACTTGAGAGTATTCACCTCAAACAACCTCCCTGTTGCAGCAGAGAAGCCAACAATAACGCGCTCCGGCAAGTGGTCTCTCAGATCAACCTTGTATGAGACATAATCCTCTGATGAAGAATTATCAGTGTACTGAGTGAATGAAACGCTTAAATTAAGAGTGGTTGAATTGTACTTAATGCTACAATTATATACTCTCCATTTCATAATATCCACCAACCATGTCTTACTTATATTAGATTTCATGGAGTTGAAATTCAAGCCTACATGATTACCTTGAGGGTCCCATGGATTGTGGAAGGTGTCAAACTCCACGGCGACGAATGAATGCTGAGTTGAATTCAGTACTCTGTTGCCATCTACAAGGCCAAGGCCACCACCTTGTCTAACATGATGCAGAAGTGGGAGATTTGGATCAGCCAAGAAGAAAGCCATTCCATCTCCATAACTAGACTCTTCTGAGTAAATAACAAAGGAAAATGTGGTAATGAAGTCAGTGAGCTGACCAGAATTCTTGTCCCAAATCTGAATCAGTGATTTGCTGGTGACACGGCCAACGCTGTAGTTGTTGTTTTGGTCCATGCTGTTCAAGGTGATTTGGATAGCTTCTCTTACAACAGCAGCATCTTCTTCTACATTAACATTACCATCCTTAAAGCTTGTGAAGTTAAATGAAAGTGGATTCGCAAAAGGGGCCATTTGGAGAAAGAAAATTATCAACAGGAGAGATGGTACATGAATATGCCATGAAGCCATCTTAAAGTGAGAAATATCAGTTCAATTTTCCTTATATGAAGGGGGAGGGACAAGCCAATCTTAAAGCTTGGAAGTGATGTCATTCCAAAATACTCATTATTGCATTGTATATCTTTGTTTTGGATTTTCTGTTTGTCAGGAACGGCCTTCACTAACTAGTAACTACAACAATTTTGTTCTTTAAGATATGGATATTTCTTTTAACTGCAATTGCGACCGTTTCAATTTTTTTTTTTTTTTTTATCTTTTTCCTGCCATTTAAAACTATCATACCGGTGTACGTGTGAATACCTAACTTGCTGGAATTTACTCTCCAGCTCTTATTGAAAATAATATACAAAACTCAAGTTATAGCTCATGCCGGCAGCATCATTATGATTTCAATTTTCAACCAATCGTTACTTGGGGCATGAGTAATAAAGGATAAAAAGACAAAGCATGTTATCAAACGGTGTCGTGTAGTAGTGCGAAGCCACAGGAAATTAGGGTGACCCTTGTAATTAATTTCAAAGCTTAGAATTTAGAAAGATGGTGGTGGGGGCAATCATGGGCGTTTGATTCTCTATTAGACTTCCATCTTCTATTCCTTTATTTTGTATCCAAATCAAAATAAAATACATACAAAATGTTTAAAAACCAAAATGATCTTAATTGGTTATCATACCATGGACGAATTTAAAAGATGCATGATTGTTGCATTTTTGTTCTCTTGTTTTCACTGCCTTTCAATGCACACTCGAGTGCCGAATAGAAGGATGATTGAGATCAAGACAGCTTTCAATTTGCAAATAAGGACAAGTTTCTGCTGTTTTTGCAGATGCTATTTATTTTTCTTTCGGAATCACATTTGTTTAGTAGCTTTTCACCATAGGTAGAGGTAGGTGGTCCATTTTTATGTCAAGGTAAAACCAGTTTAAAAAATCGACACAATGTTAATGGCAATAATATTCCGCCCCGTCATATGTTGCCAATTTCCAGCTTTCTAACCATTAACATTAGGCCACTATTTATTTAATATATACATCTTTAGTTGTGTCCGCAATAATATTACAGCCGCACAAACAGAGTTAAAAAACATAATCCATAATTTAAATAGAAACTATGCAAACTAAAAAGCAGGTCCTAATGGAAACTGAGAGGGTGATTTGTTTGAGTGATGAAATTAAAAGACAGGGCAACCATCAACGACTATGCCCTTAGCAGTGGGACAAATTGCCAAGTCACAGTGCTCCCCACCAGTTCCCCACCAATCCAATTTCCTATTCTCCATGTTGAGAGCAAAGTAAAGCAGCACAGTCATAAAGGCAACCCCGGCATCAAGCGCTGCTGATAGAACATAGTTGTACCTCTGCCACCACTTCTTCCTGTAACGGAACACAAAGAAGTTGAACACCGTTCCAACCAAAACCCATGCATTGTAGTTGACTGGCGTGGCTGGTGGCATCATCCCCGTTGCCCCAAGGAGAACTGGGAGGTTGATCAAGGGAATCCATGACTGCTTGGGGAATGCCTTGTGCAATAACCAAACTATGACGGGGCCAATTGCACCTCCAAGGAAGAACCAATTCATTGCAAAGTATTCTGCTTTGGAACCGAATATCTTCTTAGGTCCAACTAGACCCCAAATAACTGATGCATCAAAGAAAACCTTGTCACCGGGACATGTCCAGGGACTGTCTTTGGGAAGTAGATCCTTGTGACATATGTTCTCAACAGAAGTTAGCAACCACCATGCCACACCAATGTTGATGGTTCCAGCAAGAACTGTTCCAATGAACTATACAGAGTTTTCACAAGTCAGTGAAAAGAAAAGAAATAATGACAAAAGTAGTGTATGTATGCATACATACCTGAACTAAGAACATTGATCTCGGAGGGATTTTCATGTAGTGGCCAAGCTTGAAATCACTAAGGAAGGAGACTGCTTGAGACATGCTTATGTAACCGTATGTTTTGAAGCACACATTTGCTATTGGTCTTCCGGGGTAAATGAGTCCAAAGATATACTCAGTAATGATATTCAACCCGGGTGTCTGGTTTGTGGTGGCAGTAATGATGCTGATTGGGAGAGTAAAAGCAAAGGCTAAGGCACATGCAAACACAAGTCCCCACCAGGGCATCTGAACCTGTTCTTTCCCTAAGATGCATAGTAAGAGAGAAGCCACAAGCGTTACGAACAGCATCACATAAAACCACCAAGATGGTATGTCTTTGTATTTCTTCATCAGTTTCGTGTGGATATCTTCTTTGCCTTTGCTTGAAGCACGATACCGCTCCATAATCTCCCTTCCGTAGAAGCAAATGACATGGGTAATGGTGGCGGCAATGGTGGCAAATCCAAAACCGTAAGTAAGAGAAAAGAAGACGCTAAGATGAATTGGACCCATCTTGAGATACTTTTCAACATCCAATTCAAATTTGTTATTTACAATGGAGCGTATATCGTATTCTTGGCCCTGTGCTGTGAACAAGGAGGAGGAGAAAATGGGGAACTTATTTGCACCATACACGTTGAAGCCCCAATAAGCAATAGGGATGACGGCATAGACGATTAGTGCATAGCCCACAAAGACGTTGACAATGGCGAAGAATGGTGAAACGAGAGGGCTGAACAAGAAGGAGGCAACGGCGGACCAGTCGAGAGTGAGGGCTCCCAAACCCAAACCGTTCATGCCTGAGCCAATCTGTTGAGCGGTGACTGACTTGGAGAACACCCAGCAGAGCCATGAAATGCTTGTGAGGGTCTGAAACAAGTATCCAGGGAGCACGGCCCATGAGAAGCTGCAGAGTAGGGCAATGAAGAAGAACTTTGCCCTTGAAATTCTGCGCCCATCTTCTTTCTCATGCAGAGCTCTGCGTTAGTTTAATCATGTGTCACTGACAATGTGTCAGTAACCACATCACAATATAAAAAGAGCAATGCTAGGGAGCCAGCAATTTTTGTGATTGTTAGCCATCAATTAGCTATCAATGATGATTTGATGGTGTAAGATTGATGTGAAATTTCATCCAATGGCTCACCTTCCTCTGCTGATTATGGCCAAAATTCAATAAAACTGCTGGTCCCCTAGACTTTTCCATATAAAAATTCTTTTTATAATGTTAAGTGTATAGAAATTAAATTTATCTATAAAATAACCAAAAAAATAGAAGAAATGATATACTAACTCATAGTTTGTGTACTTTTTTATGTACACACTAATTCATATAAAAAATGTGTACTTTTATGAATTAGTAGATGACTATCCAAATATATTATCCTAAAATATAATTTTTTTTCCAAACAAATGTAGCAGATGTTTATATATATGTGACTATTATTATTATCTATAAAAGAAAATTTATAATTGAAAAGTATTTCACACATAAATTTTTTGTAACCAAATTTAACTAAATTGAATAATAAAATTTGGTAAGTGAGTGAGTGAGAGTAAAAAAAATTATTTTTGTTAATAGTAGACCAAATTAATTAGACTTAGTTGACAAAAAAATGTTTATTGTAGCATTATTTTTATAATTTTAATTTCATATTATTTTAAAATATATCATGTTAATCTTTAAAACTTATATTTGTTATTATTTTATTCTTTTCTTGATTATATATATAGGAATCACTTAAATAAATTCTAAAAAAATTATTGGAAGTTCTAGCTTATTCGCCTAATTATCCTCTTACTTTTAAAATTTCTACTCATATCCATTCTCGCAATAAATACCAAAGATAATTATATTTGATGAATTTATTTTTTTTATAATACAGGAACAGATATTTTTATTTCAATTAATTTAATTAATTTATTTATATTTTATAATATTATGAGTTGAGACCAATTTTATTTCATCAAAAACCAATTTTATTTGAATAAATTCAAATTTCAGTGTTAATGAAAATGTACCAGTACCAGTGAAGAGTAGAGGAGTTTAGGGTTTTGAAAGTGGATTGGAAAGAAAGTATAATCCATTAATGCTAGCTAAGAGAAATTGTGAATGAAAGAGATAGGTACCGGAAAAGAGAAACTTGGACAAGGTTGCCGGGCCACCACATATGGGCTGGCTCCACCACGTACTTCCTCAGCAACCCTGCCCACCCGTATCCTAACACCTGAGTAGTGATGATCAGCAGCCATGCAACCACGAACGAGATCGACCTTCCGTAGAACGCCTTGATGATGTTCACGATCCCCACCGCGTACGGCGACCCCGACCCGAAGGCGGTGCCGGCGTTCGCAAATATGGTAATCAGCACGTGCTCCTTCATGTTGAAAGGTCCCGGATTCAAGGAGAATTTCTTTGACCCTATCCCGAACTTCGTGGTGGGGAGGACTCTGGCCATGAATCGCCCTATCGGCAGTGTGGCCACCTGCACCGTGATCTGCGTAATGACGAGGGGCTCCGCCCTGTAGGCGAAAAACTGGTTCAGGAAGGAGAGGAGGCAGCAAGAGATAAGCCCCAGGAACCACATGCGGAAGGTCCAAACGGGTTGGGTTGGGTCGTCCGTGTTGGCCACAGTGAGTCTCACTTCCTCAATCGGAGAAACTTCTTCTTCATCTTGTTTCAGTTCCTTGTCTGATTTCGACATCTCTGGGTCTGTTTTGACGTTCTTCATGGTCTCTGAAGCCATAATGTGCGTCACACCTTCTGATTTGAGCTGCACTGAAGGAGTGTATAAGATGTATACTCATTCAGTGACATATATACGAGAGATAGTCCAACAAAGTCAACATTGGGTCGCATTACAGCCCACTAATAAGAATTATATCTAATTAATTTAAATTTTAAATTATTGTTTACGTTAGTTTGAAAAAAAAACGTTCTGTATACTTTTTCTTATTAAAAATTTATTTGACTTTGATCTCGTTGAGATAAAAACAGATCAGATCAAATTTTTACGATTTTTTTATCAATAAAAGAAAAGATAACTATCGACTTAAACATTTTACTAATTTGGATCATCATTATCAATATATATCATTTGTTACGTATATATAAATAATTACTTATATATTTAAATATAAAATATATATTAAAACAAATTAAATAATACATATTTATGATTAAATAATAATTAATTTTTTTGTATTATATAATATTTTAATATAATTAATATTATTCTCGCAACAAACATGTTTGGATTAAACTATTTCTAAAACCAATTAATAAAAGAAAGTTAGTTTTTTTAAATAGTATAAAAAATAAAAGATATTGTTTCGACCCGACCCAACTGGTATTATGCTTCGAATTGGGCGACCGATCCAACGGGTACGTCTAACCCGAACTAGCAAGCCAACCTGACACCTCCACCACTTCAGCTAAGCGCCTGACAACTGGGAGAAAGGAAACTTTTTGAAAGGCGGGTCTGTTACTTTGGGACCCGCCCTAGGTACCGGGTATATAGGGGGAGGGCCCTATCCTTCCTCGAGGTACGTCACTATTCCTCACTTTACTGCTATTGGCACCGATTCTAACTTGAGTGTCGGAGTCCTTTTTGCAGGTGGCTCCCCTTTTTCTAATACCACATATTGGGAGGTTGCGCGGACCTAGCCTTCCACTTCCCAGCACAAACCCGGGAGATCCATCCACTCTTCAACCAGGGCCGGACTCCCCCCATTTCTCTTACCGCCTCGATTAACCGACCCGTTCGTTACCTGGCTAAACGAACATTGCCGCCGTCTGTGGGGACATGCCTGAATGGATTTCTTGTGGGTCCTGTGGAAGGAGGGGATGGAGGCGAGCCACGTGGGGTGGAATTAGTTCACCGAACCAGTAGGGTAGCCTCCTTGGCTTTCTCTCGCGAACACACGCAATCTCCACCCCCCTCGGCGAGGTGAGCCTCCCTCCAGTTCCTAGGAAAGGCGTCCCTTCGGAGGGACGGGGAGCGACAACGCTAGGATAATGCAGGAGCTGCGCCACAGGATGCAGAACCTGGAGCGGGAGCTAGTGAGGAGAGAGTGCTACCAGCCTGCCCCGAGGCAATATCGTTCCCGGTCTCCTCAAAGGAGGGAGGAATCCAGAGGAAGAAGTCCCCGAAGAGACCGAGCCCAACGCATGCCGACCCCACGGTCCGAGCCAGAGAGCCAAGGAGAAAGCAGGGAGGTGCCGAGGAGACGGCAAAACCCTATAATCTACACTCGCCCTCCAACGAGACACGCCGAGGAGGAAAATCGAGAAGATAGCAAAGAAAGACCAAGGAGGCGACGACAGGCAACCGCTTTTCACCACTCCATTTTCGAAGTCCGACTACAGAAGCATTTCGATAAGCCAACGGACATGAGATACGGCGGAATCCAGGACCCTTAGAAACATCTAACAGCCTTTGAGGCCAGGATGAATCTGGCAGGTGTGGGCGATAAGGTGAGGTGTCGCACCTTCCCCGTTACCTTGGCAGGGCCGGCAATCCGTTGGTTCAACGCTCTTCTCCAATGATCCATGTCAACCTTCGCGAACATAACCCGTGCTTTTCGGGCTCAATTCACCACGCATATTGCCAAAGCTAAGCACTTAATCAACTTGCTAGGAGTGACACAGAGAAGCGGAGAACCAACCAAAAAGTATCTGGACAGGTTCAATGATGAGTGCCTGGAGATAGACGGCCTGACCGACTCGATGACCAACTTGTGTCTGACAAACGGGTTGTTGAACGAAGATTTCAGGAAACACCTTACCACCAAGCCTGTATGGACATTGCAAGAAATCCAAAATGTGACTAGAGAGTACATTAACGACGAGGAGCAATATGTGTAATTTTGAGATAGATTACACATCATGAGTATGTATAACAACTCGAATTTTTAAAATTAAATAATGAATTATTCATAATTTATTATTTTATTTAAAGAAATTATTTTTTTAAAAATAATTAAATTAAATTTTATGATACTTTGAATTTTAAATTATTATTATTATTATTATTATTATTATTATTATTATTATTATTATTATTATTATACCTTAAGTTATCACTATCTAATACCATTTTTTTATTTTTTATTTTTTAGTTTTTTGTCGAAGCCATTAAGAGAAACGAAAAAAAAAAAGTTAACGTGGCTTTTATATATATACTAGCGTGATAATCGGTGTAATGCACGAACAAAATTTAAACCTAGTTAAAAGAAAAATATTAAGAATATAACTAAAATGTATTCTATAAAAATAGATATGTTGTATTAAATTTGGATAATTACAAAATTATCACTACGTTAAAATAAAACAATATAATACAACAATTATTTAATATGTGAATAAATAGTATAATATATTTTCTAAGATAATAAAAGATAATAAAATATAATAACAATTGTTAGACACTAAAAAAATAAGAAAAAGAAGTCCAAAAGAGATGTAGTTTACTATTACGTATAATCTTAAAAACACATAACGTCAAGATACCTATTGATACCAAAATAAAATATTTTCAACATATATAAATTTGTTCATTAATAAAAAAAAACAATATATGTCCAAAACAACTTAACATATAATTCAAAATATGTATCAAATAGAGTTATACATAGGAGGCCTAACATCGCTGAATCGACAACTCTATCTAGTGGTTAGCTATCAAGCCAAGTTTCAAGGTAATGAGTCCCCCTCCTTTAAATTATATACTCTACAACATTCATTTCACCCGATCCCAAACTTCCATTCTCCACCTCTTCCTCCACTTTTCAATAAGTGGAAAAAGAACACATTCTTCTCTACATTGGAATCTGGACCAGTGATCGTCCAAATCGAACCATCTCCAGATAGTTTAAGATACACAACAAATTTTGAAGACAAATACTGCAATAAATAATTCATAGTTAAGATAAACATAATATTTTCATACACAATGAATAACAGATTTAGGAAGAATATTCAATAAGCTTGCAAGAAAAAAAATAAAAGAAGCCACTCTTTTGAGATCAAGTTACCAATCTAGATTGACCCAGATCCGAAGCTGTGATGATCTTTTCATAATAAATCTCTGGAGTGTATCTAATTCAGGATAACATGAATATGTTAGTCACCACACTAAAAAATAGCAAGCTATCCCATGATATTAAAATCCAAAACAGAAGGAAAAAAAAGTAACATTTAGCATTACCTATGATCAGACAATTCGTTTGTCGTGTTACTTTGTTCGTTGACCTCCAATGATAAAGTGCTTCCACTAGACAAATCTATCGGATTATGCGGATTATCCCCAACTAGTGTCCCATCTTGGTCATTGTTTTCATCACCATCCGATGAAAACTGATCATCAGATGGTTCAGACCCAGATAGAACCATCACATCAGCTGATGAGTCCTCATCAATCCTGGTATACTTTATGTGGAACACTCTTGATACATTATCAAGTGTCTCTGGGTCCATTAGCTCAGGCACATATGAGTGAGGATCAAGGTGAACTTGGATGGGTTGGTTGTCATGATTCCACAATAAAATAAAAAAAATTCCAAAACCGACATACCTAAATTAAACAAATACCCCTCTATCGATAAAATAGAAAGTTCTAATCTGTTTAAATGAGTAGTCAGTTATGAGCAACTGATCATTCTTTCTTATCACCTCCAGCACTAAACAATTATCTAACTCGTCAATGACATAGAACATTGGCCCTAATCCTTCGCCATGAGTTGAAATAAAACTTGAGGGAAGATGTCTCTCACCCTATATTCAAATTTCTTCCCAAAGTTAATTCATGTGTGACAAAATATGCTAAAAAATGCTTCACATAATTTTACCTAATTATTTAACAAAGAGAGGTATATATACCTTTAAATCTACCATATTACCAACTGAGCAACACAAGAGAACAATAATCACATAAATGAACTGACATTATAATGAGCATCACAAAATAGGTAACTAAGTAACTAACACATATGAGGTCTTTTTGAATGTCCAAGAAAAAATACTGAAGTTTTAAAAGAAACAATGAAAAAGAAATTGTTGTTATCTTCATGGATTCTGAAACCAAATCATGTACATGAACTTCGAATCATCTTTTCACGTATTAATAAATGCTGAATTTTTAAAGTCAGTATCAATATATGTATGATTAGTAAAGATTATATTATTTATTTTGAATGGACATTGATAATTATCAAAACTAATCTTTTTAGAGTTGTTATAGTCTACACCCATTTGAGATTAGAAAGATTAAGAACTCAGAATTAGCTAATCAAACTCATCTAACAGGAAAAAGAAACTATCAAGAAGAGGAAAGTAGAAAAGACCATTAACTGAATATAAATTAAAAACAAACCATTCAAAATCAGTTAACATTCATGATATATATATTCCACAATATATTTCGTACCTGGTTATTGAAAATGCGAAATCTAAAAATCAGTTCTTTTCTGTTGGGCCAATATTACTGGGTTGCCAAAAACCTCCTATTAGCAAATAATGGTACGATTAGAATCTAAGACTGAGACTTTTAACCAAAAAACTAACTAATTAAGTATACAAAAAAAAGTAACAAATTAAAATCATATTAATGAAAAATATCCAAGAAACCACTTTGAAAAACTACTATACAACATATTTTACAGATTACGACAACTTCTGAAATCTGGCCTACATATAAAGGAGAAGCCAATAAGTTACAACATGAAAAATATCTGAGAAAGAATTTAAAAAAAACTATAGATGACATAACATCGATATTTAATTGACATTAAAATTTTCAAAAGTTAATCTGAAATATATTCAATGGAAAAATAAATGAGAATTCAATGGAATTGAAAATGCAGCAAAGAAAACATCTTCTCTAATGCTGAGCACCATACCTATTTGGATCTTTTCTATTGGCATCCATCGCCATTCAGCCTTATCAGATAGAGAGACTTGGTATAAAGATTCAAGAAGAAAGAAAAGATCTTGTCTCTTACTGTAAAAAAGAGCATTATAATAAAGTAAACCCTAATAGAATATTTCAACAAATTTAAGAAAAACAGGTAATAAAATTGAATCCATAAACATAAAGAACAAACATAAAGAAGGAACAGCAACCATTGATAAACAAAAGAAGAAATAGATGAACAAAAATATCCTTATTTATTCTAGTAAATTAAATTTCTACTAATGCTAATTATAATGTTGAGAAGTTTCAGAAAGCTAACCACTACTACTAAAAATAATTTAAACAAACAATCATGAATTATGAATTTGTTAATTGGAATATGCATTAGAAACGATATGAAAAAAAGAAAATATACAAAAATTAGATTAATATTAAAATATAAAAGACCAGAATCAATATTAAAAAATTATAAATATGATTTTTTTTACGCTTAAAATTGTTTTAAATTATCTGCTTAATATTTTTCTTATTGGATACAATATAGTAATACCAAAATTACCGAATTTCACACTGCCAATACAACCCCAATGAAACTGAATTAATTAACTTACTAAAAAGAAATTAATAAAAAATAACTTTCTGTTATTATCCTTTGAACTTCTCTCATGTTAATAACTTACATTTTAGTATGTTACCTTAAATGTAGCTTCCTAATTAATATGATTAACAAAAGTAGCAGCTACCCACGTATTACAACCTGCTAACAAAAAGCATAAAAAAAGAACTTAATAAGAATCAGATGTTGGACATATCCTTGAATGATACATGCATGCCAAAATATATGACGATCTCTTAGATTGGTTCAAATTAAGACTCAGCAACATGCGAGAGCAACAAAAATTTTAGTATTAGTCAAAAAATAATCACAAAGATACTTGAACTGAGCCTATTCACATAAAGGTATTAACTGGATATTTTCAGAAGACAAAATTTTAGTTGATAAAATGACCGAAAGAAAAACTACAAAAAATGAGAAGAAAAGCAAAAGAAAAAAGAGTGAAGAGAAGATTATGCTGGGACTATAACAGTTAGGGCAAAACCTTAACTTGTTATTCGATTGTCAGAAAATTTACCTGTTGAACGAAATGGAGACGCCGGGACAACTGGAGATGACGACAAGTTTGTATCTTGTAGAATGATTTGGGGTTTAACCCTGTAAAAAGTTAGGCGGTGTCTTTCTGGGTTGAGTGAGCTGAGACTCCAGAGAGAGAGAGGATGGTCGGTCACTGCGTTAGGTCTTCTTTGTGACCTTTTTTTTTTATTGCGTGTGTGTGTCTTGTTTGTGACCTATGTTTTTTTTATCGCGTGTGTGTAGGGGTAGGGAGGGGGTGGGAGAAGAGAGAGTGACCTTTGGTTTTTTAGGTTTTTTAATGTTTCCATGGTAATGTTAAAGAGGTAAAAATACCAATAAAAGATATAAGATTATAAATTAAATAATCTAGATAATTTCTTTAAAATAAATGACACAAAAAGAACGATTATCAGAAATTAATCATTAGATAATACAATTAATTTCACAATTATTAATTACAAATTTTTTTAATATTTATGATAGCTAAAAATAACTAAATATTGAGAAAATATATCATAATATAATTTTTTTATTCATTTCAATGTTTTTGATATCAATAAATTTTATCTGTCCCAAAATTTAACTAATTTTGACAATATTTTTTCGATTTTTATTTTTTATTGATAATTAGAGAAAAAAATAATAAAAAATCACATAGAAAATAAAAAACTAAAGAAATAATTAATTAACAAAAAGTTTACGAAATATAAAAGAGATTAACATACAAATTAACAAAAATAA
Organism: Arachis hypogaea; assembly: GCF_003086295.3. Classification (NCBI taxonomy): domain Eukaryota; kingdom Viridiplantae; phylum Streptophyta; class Magnoliopsida; order Fabales; family Fabaceae; genus Arachis; species Arachis hypogaea. The sequence continues at coordinate 125,556,423 of NC_092038.1, forward strand.
GTAAAAAAATAATTAAGAATGTATTTATTTTTTTATAAAAAAATATGGTTCTTCCTCTTAAACATTATACTTGTTAAAAGAAAAATTAATTATTGTTAATAATTTTATCATTAAAAATTCTTTTTAATAATAAAATCTTCCTAACAATTTTTTAAACTAATCTTTCCTTTTTTCTTATATTGGCCGAATGAATAACTTTTATAACATAAAAAAAAAGTAAATTTTATGTAGATAATAATTGTTTATATGTACTCTAGGATAATGTTCCTAATTAACCCACAAACCAAGAAGAAAAAAAGAAGAAAATTAAATATTAAATATATCAATTATCTTCAAGTACAAAATGAAATTTAAAACTTCTATCAAATTAAGATGACATTTGAAAACTTAAAATATCCATTTTTCCAAAAATAATATTATAAATAAATTGAATCGTATGAGAACTAAAATTATAATTTAGTCTAAAGAAAATATATAGTTATAATAATGGTATAAGAATTAGGAGTTAAAAAAAAACAAACTCCATCAAAGATGTGATAGAAAATCATTAAGGAGAAGCTGGTTTAAAAGAAGGCTAACTTTTAAAATTATCTGAACATAAAATAGCAATGCTTCCTTTAATATCAGAAACAACAGCCAATACCCATTTCAGCATCCATAAGAATGCAATCATAAACTAACCTTAGGAATGGCTTAGAGTAAAGTTGCTCCAATCTTTTTCTATCCTAAATTAAAATTTATAAGTGAAACAGTTCGCCAAAAAAGTCAAACAGTTCATCATAGTGTGTATCTAAGGAGTCCTGCAAAAGAAGTCTGAGTTTGCTATCTGTGTATGGAATGTGAGAATTCTTTTGAGCTAGTGCTGTGATCACATCTCCCAAACAAGAAAGAGACTTGTTAATGAATTGTGCTTCCTTTAGTCTTTCCCCTGTGACTTCAGACTTCTCTACTCATTCACTTCTAGCAAGGTCTATCAAATGCAGATAACTGCGAATCGTGTTACCAGATGTATCTTTTTCGTGAACATGCACAGTAAGTACAGTGAATTAAACAGCCTTTATTATCAGTGTCTGCATTAAACATTTAAATTTAAGTTATAGGGTCTGAACAAATTTTAAAAAATACCTATGGGAATGTCTACTCCTATTGTTCAGTGCAGTGCAACTGACTGCACGGTTGACCTCACCGAGTTTCATGAGGGTCAAAACATCACTTGTAGATGTCACCGGACGCAATATAGCATCGGGAAGACTCAATCCATCATCATTGCAGCTCCTAATCTCTAATTTATTATTTGTTTTGTCCTCAACAAGTAGGTCTCTAACTTGTTCATTGTAAACGTCGACCATTTGAACATAAATGTCATATGTCATAATGTCTTTTCTGTCAATAGACATTCAAAACAAATCATTAAGAGCGAGATAATTGATCCCCATATCCTTAGACGTTCCACCTGATGGACCACTCTGCCAAAAGAAAGAAGAAACAAAAAATATTTGATGGATATATAATTGGTTTAAGTTTTCATATATAGTAAGCAGGCATTGCTTGTTATTTCATTGGTCTGTGTCCACATTAATTAATATATGGAAGAACGAATGCAATGTGTATCATGCTTCTTTTATCTTACCCTGGTGTATGTCTTCCTAGATCTAGTTTGACCATATGCGAAAATACAAATATTATATCAATCCATCACGGATCTAATTAACAGCTCTGTGTCCTTAAAAACCTCATCTGTGTACAAAGTTAAAATAAGTTTCAATAAAATGATGTAAAAGAGAGGGAAGGGGAGCAAAAATTTCTGCAATCAGCATGCGGAACTCTACCTTAGCCAGCCTTTGCACCAAAAACCTAACTGAACTAAAAAAGTTTCCTTCCATCTTTCAATGTTTTTGATGGATCTAAAACGAATACAGAACCATCCTCCCCAATGAAATCAATAGTATTCTTGGATTCAGCCTGGAATATGGGGTCTGATTCTGCATTAAACTCAAATATTATCTATCATTTGGACTTGAAAAGTTTGACAAAATTAACTTTCGTCAATAATATATAAAGAGAAAGTGGCTGTTCCGAGGGTTACCTGAAACTGTAGGTCGATCTCGGTCGAGATCTTCTGTGTTGGTCGGAGCCGACGTGTCCGGCAGGTGTGTAGCGGCCGGAGCTGGTGTGTCCGACTTGTGGGACTGAAAGTGCTGCTGATCCTTCGTCCTCGGAGGGTGGGGGTACCTGCAAGGGACTCTGATGCTTAAGTTAGCAAGGGTATTAAGCAGGTATTGAGTAGAATCAGAGTATGAGTTATACCTGGGTGCTCCAGTGTATTTATAATAGTGAGATGTGGCCTTCTGTGGATAAGATAAGTTAGTTATCTTATCTTATCTTTATCTTATCTTTTAGTGAAGTCATCTTATTTTCAAGGGAACTGCCCTTCTCTCTGTAGGCTTGGGCCGCCTTAGGATTTGAGGCGTGTTCCTCTATTTGGGCCCTTCTCTGGGCTTTCCTGGGGACTTGACCGAGCTCTTTGGGAAGAGGTCAGGTTGTCCTGACCTGAAGAGGTCGGTCACTTTGTCTGTCGAACATCCCGGGTCGGACACCTCGACCCAGGGTATGAATAGTGGCCATTAATTAAATAAGCAATTAAAAATTCAACCTTTCAGATCTTGAACCATGTTAAATAATTTCCTATTCTCTTCTACTACTCTGTTATATCTACCAGCTTTAGTTACCATATCCTCTACTTGACTCCCTGAATTCATAAACCAGTATTTCATCTCAATAATTAATAAGCATAAAACTGATTCTTAAAACACACAATTAACTCACAATCAGAAGGAAAAAAAGCATCAATCCAAAAGGTAACAAACTAACAAATCAAGCCATCCAAATTCAAACACAATGCCCTTTGGAATTTTGGAATAGTTCCAACAGAAATCTCAATTGATGACATACCAGTGTAAATGAAAACACCCCTTTAACAACTAAATTTATGAAGATGGTTCCCATCCTCTAGCAGTATTTGAAGTTTTCTGCAAAACAAATTGGAAGTGACCTATTTATCGTGATAAGTTGCTAACAAATCTGAGATTGCAGAGTGAACAACGACAATTCATAATGATATCTAACTACTCAAGCAAAAATAATAGGAAATGTTAACAACACTTTTTCACTTCCTCGACTAAGTAAATAGATATTTTTGTGATACCTAACCCCACCTCGATCACCACCGTGGCTGCTGCTGCAGTACGTCATCTTCTTCGTTTTGTTCAAATGATGCTTATGCTTCTCTTTCTGCTTCGCCAGCACCACCGCATACTGCTTCCTCTTTCGATCGGACTCTATCTTCGCCGGAATTCCATAGAGAGTGAGAAGAGATGTGTCACTGAGAGGGCTCCGAATCAGAATCAGCTTCACAAAAAGGAAAGTAGTGAGGAACCTTGGTGCTTCAGCAGTATGTGCGATGCCCTAACCTCACCTCTATCACCACCGTATAGTACGATATGTTCTTCGTCTTGTTCAAACGCGGCTTATGCTTCTCCTTCTACTCCACCGGCACCACCGGAGACTTATTCCTCTTCCGATCAGACTCTATCTTCGCCGGAATTCTAGGGAGAGTGAGAAGAGATGTGTGAGTGAGAAGGCTCCGAATCAGAATCGGCCTGACGAAAAGGAAAGTAGTGAGGAAGAGATAATGTTTTCCCAATGGAACATGCGTGTTCCCCATCAGAATCATTCTAACTCCATCATGCGGTCCACATCTATTCATCTAATGCATCCAGTATGCTAGAAATTTTTAACTTTTTTTTTACCAAAAAATGTGTATCTCTAGACTATTAAAGTATTAAGATAGATAACTATATTAAATATATCAATAAACTAATAAAAGCAACTAAGTGTTTGTTTAGGCATGACTAAACCGAAAAAAAAGGATGAAAAATATATTTTTACTTACTTTTTAGTGTAGTTGGTAAATTTCTAATAATAAAAGTAAAATTACAAAAAAATTCATTATAATTTTTTTAAGAAGGTCAAATTTATATTTTTATTTTTTTAAATATATATTTTCACATGATAAATAAATAAAAAAGTACTTTTAACTTATTTTACTTAAAAATATCTTTTTATATGAGATATTTAAATATAAAATTATAACACGCTTGAAAAAAATACATTTTTTAGATGATTCTTGGGTTCATTATTTAAATTATTGCATACATTTTAATAACTTGTAAGAATATATATATATATATATATATATATATATATATATATACCAAACAAAGCACATGTCTATATATAATAACCATGCTTTATTCAAAAACACAGAGAAACATACTCACACATACAAATTTAAGTATGCGAAAGAGAACAATAAGTTTCATAAAAATCACAACTCCAGAAAATGAGTTGATATTACATACCAAAATAGATCTGTTGACAACATACTTTACCAATTTTCCAACTACTTAACACAACTAAGCAAAATTCTAACAATTCTTTACAGGCTAGGAATTATATTATATATATATATATATATATATATATTAATGTAACAAATGATTAGTTACTACACTCATCCATCCTTTCAACAATGTTGCCAGTATTTTCACATTGTCCAAAAGCACTCTGACGCTCTTCCCTAATAGTGAGAGGCTGATGATTCTCAAAAAAATTAAAATCTTGTGAGGACAAAATTCTTGCATGAAAATTATGGTTAACAGTCTACAGAGAACACAACAAAATATAAGAACAAGGAATGCAGAAGCCAAAAAAAATTGAGATGAGAAACAAATCAGTTATGATAAAAATTTGAAGACTAATAAAAAAATATTAAAAAATTAAAGAAAACAAATTTAACTGATCTACATGTATGCATATACATATTACTGTTTACATAGTTTATTAAGAGATAAAGAATCAAAGTCCATTAGATCAAGAAATACCCAACAATTCCAGTTGAGAATAGAAATCGGTGAAACCTGACGCATTGGAGGACTTGAGCTCAACGAACATTGAATGCTTGCATTGGACTGAAACTCAACTGGATTATTAAATTCGAAAGGAAAATAAAGAACAAAGAGATCCAGATGAAATTTGTAAATGGAACAAGAGAGGAATAACATCAGTAACTCTTAACACATCACACAAGAAAAACACAAAACAATATAGCCAATTGAGGTTAACTTGATCAGAAACAAAGTGGACGAACTCAACATCAGATTTACATAATAATGTTATCACCTGCTATTGATTATCATGAGTGGAGTCCTCCAAAAACCTTACAATATCAATATCATCACATATTGCATGAACAACATGAAGATATGTATTCAATTCATATCCAACGGGTCTAGGATCCACTATGAAGACAATTTTCTTGTTCATCAACTGAGAAATCATGCTATTCGGAACAGTGTAATCATCCTTTGACTAAGGAAAAAAAATAAAAGGTACATTAGCAAAATTCACATACCTAAACCATAAACACTAAACTGAAAAGAAGAACAATTAAATTAAATTAAAACCAAAATGATTACTTGGGAGGAATTTCCTTCGTCTATCAAAAAGTCTGAACAACTCTTTTTGAGTATTTGCATCACCTCATCATCCTCAAATATGAAAATATTGCTGCCATTTGAATGGAAAACAATAATTTTGATGCGATACCTAAATAATGTAAACAAAAACAAAATATACACTGAGAAACATGTGCAGAAGATGCAATAAAGCAAAAATAAAACTGGTACCAACAACTCCGAGAGATAAAATAGATACCTTCTTATGGCATCAACACACTCAACTCTACACAGATAACAATAAAATACATTCCCAACATGAGAAATAGGTGCATTACACAAATAGCAGTAGTACCACCACTTCTGATATTTCAGCACATCAATAATCTCACCGATCAAAAAATAGATATGATCCTGTAGACAAATAGTAATTGGTATATTATGATACATGTTTTATCATACTACACATGTTGAAACATAGTTCAGACGGTTGAGAACATAAACATAAATACTAACATTTCTTGATGCAGAAGAATATATTTTAGCACAAAGAATGTCAGCAAGCATCTCTTTAATGCTATGCAGTTGTATTGGAACACCAGATATGACTTGGTTCTCATAACTTCTAAGCTGTCCATGCTGAGGAAAGTCTTCAAGTGTTGGGCTAAAGGCCGAATCAGAACTAACATCCTTAAAATTTGGAAGCAAAACACGAATTACAAAACGTAGCCAACTTTGTAAAGTATGAGGCAAAATCATGTGGGCATGTAAAGGATACCATTCAAAACAACAGCCAAAGAATTAGAAACTGGGGATCAACAAACTATATCTAAAAATGATACCTCCAATTCATTAATATCTAACATAAAGAAAGAGTACTAACCTTGATGCATTAATCAGCCTGAAGTTTGTTGAAAAAACGTGCATCACTAATGACATTGATGATTTTAAAGGTACCGCAATAACCCGGAGTGTTAATCCTCTTTGCTTGAACTTTTAAAACAATCTCTTTCCCAATGAGTTGATGAAAAAACTGTGGACAGTATTGGTGCTCAATTTTCTGTCATAGATATTGAAAAGTGATCACTAATTAATGGACAAAATTGAAGAATGAGAAATAGTTATTGATACAGTATACAGAAATAAAATTTAATAGCATTAACCATACCTATATTTCATCTTCTAACAACAAAAACACATCAGAACAGGTTCTCCCTAATAGCTTAGTGGCTGCACTGTCTAACAAGACAAACATTCCACAAGAAGTCCTGTCTTCAACAACTATCTTAATCCTATAACTATAACCAAGAAAGTAAATATCAGATTAATCTATTTGTGAGACTCACAAGAAGCTGATACATGAAGCTTACTTATATTATTGAATCAGAACATATGAAAGAAAATCTCTAAATCATAACCTGGATTTACCTGATCATAAAATGCTGGACTTATCTGCTGCACAGCTGACAATGAAACACATTATCATCACCTACAATTGGATGACCACAAACACAAGAAATAACCCACCACTCTGAATCTCCAACAATCTCTTTAATTTTTCCAACCACAAAGAATTGTCCATCCTATTAAAATAAAAAATTTATGAATTGAATGGAGAAAGTATGTCTACAATATGCAAAAATCAATTAACATGAGTACTTCTTACATAGCACTAAAGGATGTTAAAAACCTAATAGTACACACCTCATTGTTCCCTTAAGATTAGCAATAGTCCGTATTAGCTTCCAATCAAAAGATTCATCATCAATTACAGATACTAAATCCCCAATCTCATTACTATGCAGTCTACTGAAATAGTGGCTTGCAATACGGTATCTATGAAAAAAAATTAATATTAGGGTAAAAGAATTTCAGGAAAATAGCTAGAGAGAGTGAGAGAGAAAGAGAGTCAGTGAGTAAGCAATAGAGAGAGAGAGAGAGAGAGAGAGAGCGACTGAGCAATAGAGAGAGAGTGTGTGAGTGAGTGAACGATGGAGAGAAAGGCAGAAATTTTTAGTTCAGTAGGACAAAATTTGAGAAGAATTGAATCCAAATAACTCATTCAGAAAAATCACAGTTTCCTGCATATCAGGATTGATTGAAACCCGAGAAACATTGATCATATTTTGGAGACTAACTTTATCTACAAATCACAAAACACAATAAGAAGAAATTAATTCATAAAGAAACAATTCATTGGTAAAAAAATATATATAAACAAATCAAACAGAGACATGTGTGCAACATGGACAACTTTTCACCTCCACTGACTTTGATCTTGAAAGATTGCAAAATAAGAACGGGTGGTCTTTGATACTTTTTCAAACTATTGATGTCTATAAGAGCAGAACAGTCACCAACAAGATTGCAGGGGATTTTCTTCCTGGATAATCATTATAATAAATGAGCGACAACAATAGAATAATTCAACAGTAATAAAAAAATGAAAAACAGGCATAACATAATTTAAAAAAAGGATGAAAAATAGAAAGGCAATGGATACCCATCAGTAAAAACTTCAAGGACGATAACTTTGAATATCTTTCCATTACACTCAACATCCGTTTTCCTTTTTAATCTGCACAAGACCCCAACAAAATCTGTTTAGTTAAATTATAGCAGAAAAGATTAAACCGCGGAATACAATACCACGAGAAATTTCCTTGAGTTGTTATTAATCTCACTTTAAAGTACCTTTATTCCGGGTCAAATTTGAAAAAGCGAAATTTACCTATTAAGTACTCATAATCAGTGCGCTTTTGAAGAATCTCGTCCATAGAAGTTAGACTTAAACCAAGATTATCTATGACTGTACTTGCAGCTACAACAACAGAGGTACTACACTTGAAAAGGATGTGGAACCGATGTGTTGTAACCCTAACTAATCCACCATTAGGTATCACTTTGAAGTCGGAAATAATGAATACGTGTCCTTCTTTTAACTGATGAATAAAAGTTGTGATCAAATCATCCTCAACAATTTCTTGGACCTTGTCGTGCTGCAAATTAAAAAAGAGAAAAAAATCATCTGACAATTTCTAAATATCATACCATGACATATTACATGCTAAAATTGATCACATACACAATTTGAAAATACAGAATTTAGTTAACTAAAAACTGAGTTTTTGATAGAACACACACACACACACACACACCCACACACACATATACTCACCTGCTTATCGATCAAGACCACATGTAAGAGTTTCTGCATATTTTCATTAACAATGCTAGCATTTTCCCAAATGGTCAAGATCTTAGCCTCAATACTCCAAGCTTCCTTCCATGGAGAGATTTTCTAAAGAGGATCAATAGTAAGGCTCATCTTTTCAATAAATAAATAGTAAAGATGAAAGAATATGGATGAAAAAAACAAAGAACAAAATATCGGCAACAGAAAACTGTGTGGGATCTGATATTTATCTCAACGGAAGGGAATGCAAGGGAAAAAAGGCAAGTAAGGAACAAGTGATAGCTCTTGAAAAATCTCAACAATACTCCATTACCTCATTACTACTTATACCAGAGAAATGAGCAAGTTTGTAAGGCAAAGCTTGTAGAATACGTTTCTGTTGGACTCCTTGGCTAGATTGATTGATTGATTGATATATGACATTCAATGTGTCCATAGGTAATAAAATTAGATATATTCATACCTCTATATAATATAGATATGTCATATCAACCTATCTATAAATCTATATACATCTATCTATCTATCTATCTATAAATCTATAAAAAAAACCATACCTACTGATTGATCCTATCTTTGACTATATAATAATACTATTCCCAATAAGTATGACTGGTGAAATAGAAGATATCTCAACTTATTGGCAATCAGAAACATAGATTGCATTATTGAAACTGAAAATTGATAATCAACTCTTGAGCCCAATCATTAAATCAAGAAGACAACAATAAGAAACCAAGAAGATCAACTCAGATAAAGAACAACAAAAATATTTTATCCGAACAAATCAATTAAACCTAGAAAATAAAACTAAAGTAGCACTGAATTAGAGGATGTACAAAATTAACTAACAGATTCAAAGTACAACCATGAATAATTAATCACATCAAGCGTAAAAATAACACAACGAAAAACCCTTTCCAAACTAAAAAATGAAACGAACAAAATTTTTTACCACCACACGGTCATGCGGATGATTGAAACGGCAGCGAAAACCATAGCCACAGAATCCAATCCTCAAATAGTAGATAAAATGAGACTCATTAAGCCTTTGGCAAACCCATCAGCAACAGAAGAAGGCGCCTCAGCTTTGCAAAGGAGCAAATTTTTTTCATTTTTAGAAAACCCATGATAAATGTTAGATTCTTCGAGAAACCCATTAATCAATTTGGGAAATAATAACCCATGATAAATGTTAGGTAATGTGCTTCAAGCTTTGTGACAAGTATAAAAACATGTTTTCGGGATAATTGGAAGAGAGAAAAGCCCCCTGATTGACGAACAGCATCAATCGCGACTCTCCTTGAATCACACAACCAACAAACAAGATCGATGACCTCAAGAGAACAGTTCCCATGTCTAGGTACTTGGCTTTCTGATTCTGGAGAGGACGAGTGCGAGCGAGTGATCCTTGAAGTGACGGAAATGAATTCGGGTTTCAAAGTGAGAAAGAAAAAGAGAGGAAGGGACCCGTAAATGAAGAAAAGGAACAAGATGAGTTATGTGTTAATGGGAGTATGGCACCCTTGAATTGACATTTTTTTGCCAAAAAAAAAATTAAAAAATCTGAGAAGATATATATTTTTTAATAATAATTAAATTTAATCTTAGGTTGAATACATTTAAAAATAGTAATGAAAACTATTTTATTAACCAGTATCTATATTTTTTTCCAATTATCATTTTTTTAATACTGATTAATAATTAATTAATTATTGCACAGATTTATTTGAAACTGGTAAAATAAACGCGTATTTTTTTGTTGTAATTAAAAAGAAATTTGATTAAATATACAAAAAAAACTGAGGAGATATATATTTTTAAATAACAATTAAATTTAACCTTAACTTGAATACATTTAAAAATGGTAATGAAAACCATTTTATTAACCAGTATTTATTTTTTTTTCAACAATTATCATTTTTTTAATATTGATTAATAATTAATTAATGATTGCACCGATTTATTTGAAACTGGTAAAATAAACACAATTTTTTTTGTTGTAATTAAAAAGGAATTTGATTAAATATATAAATATCATAGTTATATCCACATTAGAATTTAGAAGATACTAATATTGTATTACAAATCAAACAACAATTTAAAGTAGTATCTGAACATATTAAACTAAAAAGCATGAAGATCCTCCACAACAACAATTTAAATTAGTATCTTAACATATTAAACTAAAAAGCATGCAGATCCTCCACAGCCTCATGATCGCTTCCACATTGGCTGAAAGGATCTTCAACTTCAGGCATAGAATCAACCAGAACATGAATCTGAACAAAATTGAAATCCTCTCAGTTATTGATATTTTTAAATACTAATAATTGAACAAATTATAAAAACTATACAACCAAACCTTATGCTCATTCATCTCAGTAGCAGCCTCAAAAACATTAATAACGGAGGCATCATCCCAAATTTGTTTAACAATATACACAGATCGATTCATCTCATAACCCACAGGCCTAGCATCAACCATGAATACAACTTTTTTGTGCAAAACACTTGAAATGAGTTTCAATGGAACAACTTTGCAATAAGATCCCTAAAAACGAAAAAAATAAAATAGTTAAAAAATAGCATAATAATAATTTAGGTTTTCCTTAGGAATTTCAATAGATACAAACTAACTATATTTATATCTATATACTAATCAAAACCACAACTGGATGACAACCTGATTCAACTCTGGGTGATTATCCAAAATGCTCAAGCATCTTGTCTTTATTATTTGCACAACCTCACGATCTTTAAGAACAAATATATTGTTGCCATTTGCATGAGACACTACAATCTTCAAGCAGAATCTTGAAAACCAGGAGAAAACAAGGAAATTTTGAGTTAACATTGAAATAATAATTAGTTACTAAAACAGAATAAAACTAAAGAACAAAACACCTTGGGACAGCATCAATGCATTGAAGCTGACATAGATCACATGATAAAATTTGTTTATTAGCTGACACAAGAGAACCATATAAAGAAGTTGAGAACCACTACTTATGATTCTTTAAAATAGATGATATAGTTCCCAGAATAAAAACAAAACCACCTTGCCAGCAAAGAAAAAATTATTACAGCATTTTAAATTTCAAATAATTTACAAAACTATCAATTACTAACTTTTCAGCGTATGATAAAACAAGAATAACAAAAATAAAAGAACTAAGAAATTTTATCGCAAATGAGGAAAAAATACATTCTCAGCATCATAATAGCAGCGATTGGGTGAAATAAGATCAGTAATAATATCTTCAATAGTTTCTGATTGAATAGAATTATCACAAACTACTTGAGTCTTATAATCTTTGCCAGTTGCATACTGCAAATAGGTGTCATAGATTGGTGGAAAAATGGGATTGTGAAGCATTGCCTGGGATAATTTGGTTAGAATAAGTATCGAATGCATTGATTGAGAAAAAAGGAAATTGCATGAACATGTTGTAACATAGCGTGAGGAATCATACATTGATATAATCATTAGTTGCAGCTGGTTCCGGATTATGACTAAAGACATTTACAATTTTAAAGCACCTGGAGTAATCTGGATCAACTGCAGAATGAATTTCAACCTTGAAAACTTTCTCCTCTCCAACAGCATCATCAAACATTTGTGGAGAATATGACCAACAGACCTTGGGAGTTTAATATAAAAGAATCAATAAACTTGAACACAAAATATAAATAATAAAAATTAAATGAGGTTCACTATGAAAGAGTTCATACTGCAAGCACACTAGGATCAACAGGAAATTCTTCTTCTATCCTGAGAAATGCTTCAGAACAGGTTTTTCCAAATAGTTTTATTGCCGCATTATCAAGCAGAACAAACAAAACAGCACATCCAGCATGGTGAATCTTTACCCGAATCCCATATCTAACACAATTAACAACTAAGAATGATAACTAAAACCAAGAAATCTGCTTAACAACACATAGAGTGGTGCATATAACAAAGAACTAACCAAAAATCCAAAAAATTGATAATTAATCTATTTCATAATAGAGTTACATATGAACCTTACTTGACCATAACATGTTCAACACATGAACCACAAGCATCACAAAGGTAGAGATCCTCATGCTCAACAAGGGCATGACTACATACACATAAGTAGTACCACCAATCTGGCTCATCTATAACTTCCTTAATTGTCCCAATAACAAAGCAATGAGCATCTTGTAAAATTTTAAAAACAATGATATACTATAGAATAATGAATAACAAATCAGATTACAAAACCCAACACACATGTTTAAGAAATTCAAGTTTAAGTATTAAATCGAGAGTTTGCCAATCTAAAATAGTACCCCCTTATCTGCATGAAGATCTTGAATATTACTGATCTCTTTGGGATTGAAATAATCACCATCAACTTTAGAAACTAAGTATCCAAGGTCATTGGTCACAAGTCTTGAGAATTCATAACTGGCAACACTAAATCTACATACAAGATACAATAACTAATCTTCATAACACAAAACATGTACATGAATACCAATAAAATAAGCATAGCATGTTGTAGCTTTACAATATTTTATCACAACTAACCTGCTTAGGAACTCAACTGACTCAGGAATGTCGGGATTAATGAATAACCTAGAGACATTTATCACATTCTGTAGAATTACTCCACCTGCATGCAAGAATCATATTCTATTAGCCTTAAACCATATTTAAATTAAAAGGTCAAAGATCAGAAAAGTAAATAGAGTAAAAATTCGCTGAATATGCCTGAAACTAACCTTCAATTGCTTTGATTTTAAAAGACTCGAGGACAATCAGCAGAGATCTTGGATATTTTTGTAACTTATCATATTCCAACAGATCACAAGCATTTTCAAACACATTGCATTGCACCTTTTTGCTGGAGAAATAAGTTTCAAAAGATCAAAAGGATCTAACTATATATTTATTGTTATAAACATAAAGGCTGGAACAAAAAAAATTGAATGAATAGAAGATAACTACTGATATGGAAGAAAGTCAGAGACATATTATCCATCACAAAAAACTTCTAGTACAACTGCTTTGATCAGCTTCCCATATAATGCTACATCTCTTTCTTTTCGAACACCAGTAATGATCCCAACAAAGTCTAATAACTAGATTGAAACATATACAAATTTGAATCAGAAACCACACTTTTTTAAAACATAATACTATGATCCTAAAAAGGTAGAGCAAGAAACTTGTACAAACTAATGAGGAAATTGTGGTCCTTTGTCATTTGATCAATTTCATCTATTGATGTAAAACACAAATCTGAATGAGGTATCCTTGGAGATACCACAGAAACAACAAAGGTCTTGTATTGGAACAAAAGTCTGAATCGATGTTTGGTCACTCTGTTCAAACCAGTGTTTGGTACAACTGTAAAATGGGTCATCAAATACAGATCCCCTTCGTTTAGAGACACAGCAAAATTTGATATAAGCTGATCTCTAATCGTTGCTTGGATCTTGTGTAACTACAATTGAAAAAAATGGTTCATATTTTGAATTTATTAAGGTATTTAGGTATCCAAACAGCATAAAAAACAATTGATTAAAAAAATAAAACAACAAAAACACATCACTTTGCAACCAAAAATAAAAATTCCCTTTTGCATATTTAAAAAAAAAAGAAAAGTTGCAACAACTTAAGGAAATACTAACATAAAATAAAATTGACTTTCTCATCCATTAAGACCATATGCAACAGATTTTGAGAAAGATCCAAAGCAGGATTCTTGTGATACCATAACTTCACAACTTTAACATGCACTTTCCATGATTCTCTCCAAGGAGTGATTTTCTCCACCAGATCAACACGGTTATTCATTCCCAACATATATAGGATAAGAACACCAAAAGGAGAAAATATAAAGAAAAAAATTCAGAACTAAGATGAGAAGATAAACAGATGAGTTGGAGTTATAAACTCCCAAAGTTAACAAACACTAAAGCTTACAATGAAAGCTTCACATATGGGACAGAGATAGACTAATAGGCATATATAGAGTGATATCCCTACACACATCATTTAGGAAGATATCACAAGTAACCAAATACTCATGGGAAAAGAGCAAAAATAATATGGGAAGAGGCCTGTTACAAATTATCAAATACCTACCACATATAGTTGATTTGACAATTCACAATAAAGCAAAACAGAATTTTATCAGTCAGGTATACCTAACACTATAGTTAACTTCAGTCCAATAGCAGAAAGAAAATTATATAAATTATAATGAGCAAACCCCCCAAGAAGAAAATTATTTCACAGAAACACCAAGACCACAAACATAGGAGAGAACCATTTATTTAGAAAAACAAGTAACAATCATCATGATTAAATCAGAAATCAAACAAATCAAAATTAAACGATGGATCCAAAAAACAGTAACAATTAACAGAAAAAAATTAAAACTGGAGAACGAATCCATAAAGAGATTGAAAAGGAGAAGAATGGAACCATAGGCCACATATACCTCTTGAACCGTGGTGGCAACATCTGCTATCCAAAACGGAGAAATCAAGATGGAGAATGAGGTATGATCGACAGAGAGAGACAGAGGAACCTTGGGAAGAAGGAACAGACACAACAAAGAGAACAACACCCTCATGGTGGGATCTAATGGAATCGCAGAGATACCCATACCTTCTCTGTACATGGCCGAAACCCAGGAGAGAAGCAGAAATCTCAGCCGAGGGAGGGGGATTGGAGATGGTGCGACGGATGGAGTGAGGTTAGGGATGAAGAAAATGGGATGAGATCAAAAGGTCTTTTAGGGATCTTAATGAACTCAAACTGATGAATTTGGTAAAACAAAATTAGTTAAACTCACATTATCTGAGTTTAATTACGTTTGTGGTTAAATTGAGAGTATTATATTAATAAAAACAAAATTTTCCAACCAAGTATTTTTAGATTGATAGTAAAAAAAATATCAATCATTTTAGATATTTAATTTTTGAATTTTATTCAAATTCAATGTATTAAAAAAATAATTTGATATGATTTTTTTAAGTAATAAAAATCTGGTTCATCTATAAAAAGAGATACGTTTTAACTATTAAAAGAAAAAAATAAAATTAATTGAGATTTGGATAAATTAACCAAATTATGTAAAGAGGTGCCAAGAAAAAATTGATATATGACATTATAAAAAACTTACTACTAATAATATATTTATTACTTAAATATATGTGTTAGAAATAACAAAAATAAAATAAATTGTGTGGATAGAGTATAATTTAGATTAAAATCAAAATTTTTTTTATGACAAATTAAAATCAAATATGCACTGGTATCATCTAACTATTCTTTGTATAAAAAGATAAATAATTATTTTTTATTAATAAAATCATGATATTTTATTGTTATTGATATATTAACAATATAGTTTCTTTCAATTTATTTAAAAAAAACAATATCAGATTTAAAAAAGTAAATAATCAAGTTTTTTAATAAATTTTAAAACTTTCAAAATCACATAATAAAGTAACTTTTTGAAATCGGATAAAAACAAAATCAAATTAAAAACTTTCTTTATTTTTTTGGGAAAAACAATATCAAATTAAAAAAAGTAAATAACTAAGTTTTTTAATAAAATTGAATATTTTCAAAACACAGTGAAATAATTTTTTGATATGAAACAAAATAAGTGTATTTAAAAATCACTTTTTAAACTAAAAAAATATGAAAATATGAATCATCAAATTTATCCACTAAATAAGAGGGTATCTTTTAAATGAGCACAATAATTATCTGCTTATAGAATATCCCATATTTATATAGACCATTTGATTATATTATATAGAAATCAAAGGTTAATATAAAAGAAGAATATTGATAGACTCTAATAAATGCATAACATTTTAGTGCATAATTAAGTACTTTAAATCTCAATAGTCTAATACAAAATATTTCTTGATACAAAGAATTTGTATCAAATTTAAGAGTAAAATAATATTAAACAAGTGCAAAATTATTCTGCACTAAAATAAAATATTTAAAATATCAGACATCAAATTAGAATTTTGACCTAAATATTAAAACCAAAATAATAATAAAAAAATAGAAGACAGAATGCACCAGGAAAAATTGATACATAAAATATAGATAATCATGTTAAAGTAATTATGATTGATGATATTTTTCCTAGTAGGTAATTATGAAATTATTTCTTAATAAATTCTTACCTTATTAACAATAGTATAGTATAATAATTAATTTTAATAAATGAAAAATATTTTGATATGTATTGATATGTTTTATATTCATTTTAAAGTAAAAGATTATACTTGCCATTTTTAAAATACTATGTATTAAAATATATTTATGTATATATATACAAATATACTCTACATTTATAAAGCGTATGAATACTCTTCTTTCATAACATCTATAATATTCATTTAATAGAATCTAATCGTCCATAAAAAATGGTGCATCTAGTGCACACAAAATGGTTAAAACGATTTTAGACATACCTTAAAGAAGATGTCCCTCTCTAAAGAAAACGTACACCAAAACAAAACTATAAATAACACAGATAAGATTAGAAAATATAACCAAAAAACTACATTATATCTTATCAAAAATTCCTTAAATACAACATTTTCAGTCTTGGTAGGATCAACTAATCCTTCATCACAAAGTAAAATCTTCAGACCATTTCTATTCCTAACTCAGGAAAGAGCTACATAAAGTTGACCGTGACAAAACACAGGGCGACGCAAGAACAAACCAACTGTTGATAATGTCTGACCTTGACTTTTGTTGATTGTCATCGCAAACGACAAAGAAACTAGGAATTGACGGCGTTGGAATTTAAACGGTATAACCGTATCAATGGGAACAAATTCATTCTGGTGATAAAAACTTTATCCCCAATATTGCTACCAGAAACAATATCCGTACCGATCACATTTGTCCCTAGAGCTCGCACAACAAGTCGAGTCCCATTATACAAACCCCAACTGGATCAACATTTCTCAACAAAATAATAGGCACGCCTATTTTCAACTTTAACGAATGATTAGGTAGACCAGAACACCTAATCTGGTTCAAGAATTCAACATTTATCCAATCAACTTCAACATCGGAATAAGCATCACTACCACATATCAAATCAGCACTGAGATAATTTTTCTCCTCACCGGGCAATAAGTCAACTATATAATTATTTATCTCTTCAACATTCTCAACAGTCGGAGCCAATATTACCCTATCCTGGAAAAAGCTTGGATCACGAAAATTCTAAACCAAATTTGGATAGATTGTAATTACAATATCTTCCACTGGGTTTTCCAAAACAGGAATGATTAGATCAGAAGGAATATCAACAAGAAGTTTGTCATTGACCAGAGTTCCACATAGATGACCTTCATCCATATGAAGTATCCAATCTAAAAACGACCTTAACTCCTGAGCAGTTGATTGTTCCAATCCACTTGCTAACCTCATATTTTTGGTCAATCGCAAAACTTCACAATATTTCCAAAGGACAGAAGAATTTATGGACGCCATCACAATCTCAGCACAAGAACCTTTTGGAATAACTGACAAGACCTACCTGAAATCACCACCAAGAACGACCACCTTCCCACCAAAAGGTAAATCTTTATTCCTATTAGAGACCGAAACCATTATATCCCGTAAAGTCCTATCGAGAGCTTCAAATGCTAATTTGTTAGTCATCGGTGCCTCATCCCAAATAATCAAATCGGCCAACCGGACTACCTCAGCTTTTGGACTATCCTTCTTAATCCGACAAACAGTGTCTTCAGTCAGCTCAACAGGAATATTGAACATAGAATGCGCCATTTTACCACCAGGTAACAACAGAGAAGCAATACCACTAGAAGCAATGTTTATAACAATCTTTTTCTCAGATCGCAATCTAGCTGACAAAATTCTGTATAAAAAAGTTTTTCCAGTTGCACCAAACCCGTAGACAAAAAAGAATCAATGCCTCTTATTCGAAACACAATCAATAATTTTATCGTAGACCACCCTCTGTTCTTCATTTAACTTGGAGACATTTGCATCGTGCTCACGAGTCAAAGAAATAATATCATACTGAAACTCACGCAACAACATCAAATTGCTAAATTGAGAGACTAAAGAGTTATTAGGAACCGGCATGCCAGCATAATTTCTCAATGATTTTCCATTCCTCTGCAATAGTTTCTCAATCTCCAACAAATAAAATAATTGCAACTCGTCCTGACTCATCCTTAGATCTACGTTTAACGATAATTAATAAAATATTAGCACCATAATATGATTTCTGTACTATGTGCGTGCGTGTGTGCCTGCCTGTCATATAATAAATTCATGATGAACAAAATTCTTACCAGGATATTGTAGCTCATGTCTTCTGCGATAAAGAATATCATCATACAAATAAGTCCAAGTTTGTTCCCAAACTGACAGAGGTCTTCCCATGGAACCATATAGCAACAACATCTCAAAAAGCCTCCTTAGCTGTGTAGCTGACGCAAACTCGGCGACTTCCTTAATAGCAGAAATATACTCCTTATCATCTATCAAGAATCCTATGGCAGAACATGCCTCTTGAAATGTATCATAAGTAACACCATTCACAGTTCTTATTCTTCAAAAACTGGTACAACCTCTCTGCACATTCAAAAGCATCCGCATGTAGAAAAGTTCACCAGATGAGGGATGAGCAAAACTTAATCTTCCAATTGAGAATCCCCTCTGTCTTGGCTTCCACTCCCTGATATTCGAACAATAGACAAATTTGCCTGGATATTCAACATATGTTAAAGACTTCCCCTCCGGGAACTGCCTGTTGGCCATCATCCAACCCGTAAACATCGTCAGCAAATTTTTGTTCTGCAAATAAACATGAGTAGTGATATCAGCATCATCGAATACAACATGTTGCTGGTTTGGCAAGTGAAAAGTCAACCTCTGTACTGCCGGCCATCTATGATGAATATCATAAGCAAAAATTCTCCACATGGATTCAGATGGTGACAAATAACGACAATCGTAATACTGTTTGATCTCATCAACCACTTGAGAAGATTCACGAACATCATATATTTTTCCAACAGTTGAAGTCACCCGATCTGGACCCTTATTGACATACTTAAAAAAGTACTTAATCACATTTGACTTGTTACAGAACTCAAGATTTATGTGAGCTTAATATCTCATTAACAACAATGGATTATAGGGCACAACAAATCTGTTATCAATATCAACATCGTTGATTTTCACTGTGACACCTGTAATACGACGTCTATATATTGGATAGCCATCCTCATCAAAGCTCGTTTGGTCAATGAATCTTTTTGGATAAAATTTTGAGCACTTACCATTTTTCATGCAAGGAGAACTCGGTCTAAGTCGACCGCAGGGACCATGGATCATGTATTTGGTGACAACCTTATAAAGAGATGGAAATTTCTGGGGATTGGGTAGCTCGGCACAGATAAATTCATCAACAATTTCAACACTTTGTAAGTTGTTTTCCACATTAAGCCAAAGTAACATGTGTGCATGCGGTAGACCTCTTTTTTGGAACTCAATAGTATACATACCTAAAAAATACAAAAACATCCTAAAGAGCCCAACAACTACATGTCTGAAGACAATAGACAGAGATTGAGATGCTAAGCGAGAAAAGAACATACTTGCATTAAGTGGACCAAAAAACACACCTTCCTTGAGATCGCTAAGGAGGCACTTCAACTTGGCATGAAATACACGACAAGAGATATCAGAACGATCAGCTATGGGAATTCGCTCTCGCTCTGAAAACCGCTGAAATTCAGGCCAATTTGGATTACACGTAATAGTGAGAAATAAATCTGGATAGCCAAAATGTTTACAAATTGTCATGGCATCCTGACAACGGTTAAACATATAACGTCTACCACCAGTGAAGGAAGAAGGCAAAATGATTTGTGTCCCAATTGAAGAAGCTTCGTCATCGCCACGACGCATAGCCTCCTCTATTCCTTGAAGGACTTCTCCTCTAATTGTACGTTGCTTCATTCTAATCTCATGCAACCTTTGGGACTCAATCATGGTGAAACAATCAACAACAAATTGCTGAAATAACTATCTACACTTGTGAATAATTCCATCTTCGTGTTCCCTAATCTGGAGACAAAAACATATGAATTCCCTAAGGGAAACCCTTGTTCTCCTTCCAGGAACATATCCAGGCTGTTCACCTCAATAACCAATGTTCAGCTAGTAACCATCCTCGCCATATGGAAACAACAAAGGATACTGTAAGGGCCAATACAGAGCATGAGTTTCATAAATATGTTGCAACTGACCACCAATAGATCGAACAATAATGTCACAGCCATTATCCGACGAATCAAAATCTCCAACAATCAAAGCAGCAACTTCATCGCAAGAAGGAGCATTGTAAATTCTTCGATCAACCTTCCTTTGCGAATACAACTTCAAAGAGAAAATCTCATATGGATGACACTGATAGAATTCTCTGACTCTTCGAAATGACTGTACTATGACATTATGAGTATCGATCATTTGCAATAACTCAGCTATCAATTCTTTATCTATCTCAGATGTTTGCCTAAAAGAAATATAAATTAACCACAAAGATATATCTAAAAACCACACAGAATACAAATATCATATATTTTGATATATCATTATTAGCAAAAAAAGACCAATAAGACTTTATAATGGGAACAAAATACAGTATAACTATCATATCACAGCTATAAACCTATTTTCCAATACAAATAACACTAAAACATCAAGAAAATACAACAAAAAGACCGAGCAACAAAATATCAAACACACATACCCAAAGATTCGCTGCCTATGCATTATCTCATGCTGAGTGTCGTATATATATAACTAGGCAAATTTAGGCTTCTGGCCAGGATCTGGGAGCAAACTTCCAATCAAATGATAATTTTGTCCACTTATTATAAACTGCGGTGGACCCCTCCCATCATTCACTGAATCCAATACCTTACCACCAAGAGACGTGAAGGCAAACATACTATTATAAGATCGAATATTTTTTTGGAAGTACAAACTCTTGCTATCATGTCCGTTAATCAAATTATATAACAGATCTGGGGGCTTTCGAAGATAAGGTAATTGATTTTTTTTTGAGCAACAAACAGTAAAAACAGGACGATTAACTGTAGAGTTTCTTTCAACATGTTCTAATAACCAGAAATATACGCCACAAAGTGAACATTCATAGTTAGGATCACCAACATCAAGGCAACCTGGCAAAGATAAAATCGAAAAAAAATATGCACAACAACAAAACAATTTCATCTCAATTATGTGGCACGAAATATATTCAACATAAAATGAACAAACCATTAGCATATAGATATAATATAGAGTAAATACTTGACTCCTTTAAATTTTGTCAAAAAATGTATCACAAAACACTACTATTTTACACTAACTAAATAATATCTCCTAAGAGAAGCACAATGAAATCTTTTAGCACTACGCAAATAAGAATAATATTTTACTAGTCTTGAATAATAAATACTTTAATAAAGAGAACGTACTTTGTATCTCACTTTGCAAGAACAGAAGATGATCAATAACAGAACCAACTTGACTGAATGAATTTATGGAAGGATCGTATATTTCTGATTGGTCTATATCATCTATTTTGATTTAAAATAACACAAACTTATGTAAATATATATTCGACAACGGAAAAAAATTAAAGATGAAATAAGAAACCAATTAATTATCTAATAATCAGCATCCAAATTGAACATTAAAAATGTAATAAACTATGAAAATCAATGAAAATTAAACGTTGATTTATCAAATAACCTATTCCAAATAAAGCTAAATGCACATCTAAGAACAATTTGATTTGTGCTAACACTAGAATAAACTTTGTTTCATTATTTGAATCACTCATACTAACTATTAAGGTTCAAATTAAATAATCTAAATTACTATTAGAATTATGTTGTATTTTTTTGAGACTTTAATGACTCAATTGGTTAATAGAATGTTGTAAAATTTTGAACGAAGTGCCTATATTTTATTTTTTTTTTACTTGAATTGAGTCATTCCACAATTTTTTTTCTGAATTAGCTCCCAAGAATTTCTTTTTATTTTAATTGAATCCATCCACCATATTATTTGTTGTAAACATCTCCTTATACAATTGACTGAATTATTATCAAGAGAGGGATAATTGAAAAAAACTAAAAAAAAAATTTAACAGACAGAACTAAAAGAAAAATTATTTATATGGAACTAACAGAAGATTTCCAAAAATTAGAGGAACCCACAGAATAGTTAAATTTTTTTTAAGATACAACTATTGATTATGACATCAAAGTAAGAAAGTTTCAACAAATACCCCTTGTCTATTATTTAGGTAGAAAAGTTAATTAATTAACTGATTACATGAATCCAATTACATAACCAAAAGACCCTTCATATTGTCCAAAACAAGAATAAACACTAATTAAACAATTTAATAACCTCTATTACTTGTGTATGTTTAAAACAACTATATAAATTAAACGTATCTACTGATCTAAATGATTCCATGAACAATTTTATAATGGTATCAATTATTTCAACAAGATAAGACAACTGGTCAGGCTTACGCTGGCTAATCTAATTACCTTCAGTAACTGTGCAGTTTGAATCAATTATTAACTATTTTAATGACTTTCAGCCATGTAAACAAAAAAAAAAACAATTTTGTGATTATATTAGCTAATTTAATGCACAGCTTTAAAACAAGGACTTCTATAATAATTTTTCAAATACAAAATAACTTATTTAAAAGTTGTTATTAATAAAAGTCCTTATATTTTAAATCCTTTTTCTAAAAGAACTTATTTATGAAGTTTAACCAAAGTGGCCCTAATAGTTAAAATAAACCTTTTAGGTGTAAAAGTGTAGAAAAACAATAATAAATCAACAAACCAATCTGTTATTAGATATAATTCATAAGAACTTAAAATATAATTTAACAAAAACAAAATTGGATATGGATAAAATACTTAAAGATAATATTATACCTGACAAAACAATATTTGAACTTTAATTAACATTTTGGGACATCTCAACTAAATTTTCTAAAAAATAAAAGCAAACAGAAATATTGGAATAATATAAAAAAAAACAGATACATTAATAAGAACACAAAGATTAACTACAAAAATATAAATAGAGCAATAAAAATTACCCAAATAATCATTCAAAGAAGAAGCAGGGATCGAGGAATCGAGGACCTCTAAAACATTACAAAACAAAAATAAATTACAAAGACTCCCATAGATATCAAATCACTGAAAGTTGGAGCAAAAAACACTAAAAGTATCACGAAGGTCAATTCAGTACTGACCTCTTGCATTTTAATGGTGACTTTGTGTTCGCTTTCTTTTCAAAGAATTCCGCCTATACTCTCTAGCACGAACAGAACTATGAGACATCTTTGTTACTCGTGCTAAATAATACAAGATGTTGAAACATAAATCGCAAGAACTACCCCTAATTCACTCCGAAAAAGACATAACATTCTTAAGTTCCTATAAGCAAGAGGTAAAAAAAGGTAGGGGGAAGGGGTGGCTGAGAAGAGAACCTGTGAAACACACCAACAAAGAACTAATATAACCATGCACACCTTTGATAACGCAGAACATAAAAAAATAAAGTATTATAATCAACACCAATAACTAATTGAGATGAAAAGATAAAGTTGTACAACAATAAAGAAATAAAAATAAGAACTGCCGCATTTCATTAAAATACTGATAGTGATATACACAATTACATATGGCAATCTCTCCTATGATAAGGAGGATCCCAACATCTGACTACATATCCTAGTATGTAACCTAAAGAAGGTACAACATTGAAAATGTGTCCAATCCCTAGCAAAGTCACCATTACAAAGGAGGAGTTGAGAATAGACCTAGTTGGCAGATGACCCGAGCCAACACAAAAGGAAAACCCCTATATCTGACAATCCTATTTGTTGGACACAATCCAAAAAGGTTAAACCAAAATACCATCCAGCCAGCATCATTACATTTTGATGTATTTGAAATCACAAGCCTTCCTAAACACTTGTAGATATACTATATAAACTACCTACACCTAGACACAGCAGCTCAATACCACACATTAAATCAAACTCCATTAACCTTGGCAATCTTGAACCCAGGCCCATCTACATCAGCAGCTGCCTCTTCAAATTGGGGATTCAGATTTCTCTTGCCCTTGGAAGTGACAACATAATTTTCATGAATAAGCTTCTCTCCATAATGGAAAGGTGCATCAATAACATGGGACAACACCTCCTATGACAAAGAAATTGACAAAAGCTACGAAAGTCACTCAAGAAATGCAAAATTCATTTAGAAACAGCACACATAGTAAGGAGCAAAAAAAAATTATATAACAGCACCTAAGTTTCTTTTTCTGGTGAGCTAAGCAATATATCCAGTTCAGCAGAAAGATCATCACTAACAGTATCATTGCTAGGTGTTTTCTCATCTTTTCCATGTTCACCATTAATTAAGGAAGCAAACTCAGTCCCTCCGGAAACAGCAGGCTGTTTTTCAGCCAGAAAATCAATAAGAACTGGGGATTTAGATAAAATCCCAGAAGACTCACCACCAACTTTCTCACTTTTGATAAAAGTCTTTGATGACTCCTTTTTAATACCAACATCCCCTTCTCCACAGGGAATAGATTTGTGTAAATTAGGCTCCTATTCATATGCCACAACAGTTTAAAAATACATAAGACTATAAGAAAAATTCACCACAACACAATAAAAAAAGGAACAAAACATGAATTCACACAATCTAAAAATAATTATATGTATATGTAACCTTTTTTGGAGTAGACTCATCATCAACATTATAATTCGGAAGCTCAAACATGGCAATAATGGTGGGATCATCACATATTCTCCTAACTCGGAAACTGCCATAAAATGTATCATGTGGCACTCCTTTGGTATCAACCTTCAGCAGTAGCTTCTTTCCAATGAGTCGTTGGAATATGGGAGGATAAGTATCCCCACATACAAGCTATTTTAAAAGTAATACATAACAAATACAGAGTTTAAATAACAGATATCACATCCCATAAAGTAAAAAATACACAAAAGAAAACTAAAAACATACACTTGCATCTCTTTGAACCTCGGTAAACAAGTCAGCACATGATTTCTTAAGCAAATAAGATGCCTCACGATCAAAGAGAAGGAAAATACCCTCCCCACTATGATCTTGAAGTGTTATTTTAATTTTAAATCTACAGAGAGAAAAAAAAGAAACACAATAATTTAGAATAAATAATACCAAGAAACATTATTTTTATAAATAATCCACAAGAGAAAATGAAAAGACATTTTGAACAAAATTACTGACCTTGGAGTCACATTAGTTATGTGCTTCAAACAAAAATCACAGTAATATGCACCATTTTGAGGATAGATACCCTTTCCACACACACAAGCAGAATACCACCAACCTCCATCCTCAACAATACCTTGGATTGTACCAAAAATGATAAAAGAACCCTCCTATGCAATGGGCATTAAAAAATTTGTTAACAATATGAATGAAAAAATAGATCTGGAAATTGTTCTTTGATTTTCTTTTTCAGTTCATTTGTGTATAAAATAAACATAAACACAACTAACACAAAAGAAGACAACCTCATTGTTATCTTGAAGCTCTTCAATAGTGCATTTTCTAGTTAAACGCATGAAATCATCTTCCAAGGAGACAACTTTACCCTCATTTGCAATAAACAGTGGCTGGGTACCATTGACACCTTGCTCAACTATACTAAAAAAATGATGCAAACACTTGTACTTGTTACTCCAGATTGGTTCTAAATAAAGAAGTCAATAAGAATTAGCAAAATAAACCATGCAAACCTCTACCTGAATTCAACAACTTCTGGAAAATTAGGATTAAATAATATTTGAGTGGCATACATGACATTTTGAAGGCCTACTTGACCTACACAGTAACACAGAAAGAGTCTAGCAAAGTTTATTGGAGACAACACTTACAGTAGTAATGAGATGTATAGAAAATAAACAACGTACCCCTAAAGAACTTGACTTTTGCAAGTTGAATGAATACAACAGGCTGCTCCACATAGCCAGAGGTAAGGAAATGATTTACTTGATTAACATAGTCCCCAAATAATGCACAGCGCACTGTAAGATTGAAACTCAAAACATGACAAAGAATGAAACAGAAAATAAGGAAAAAAGATGATTAAAACATAAAGAGAAACCAGGAGAAATGACTCAATCAACATACTCTTTTGAAGTTAATTTCAGCACAATCATTTTCACAATTTTCTCCTTTTTTGCATATTCTTTCTCTTCTCCCACTAAAGTTAAAAGACCAATGACATCTATTCCAAATAAACACAACATATTAAATATTCAAAGTATTTGTTAAAAAAACTTGAATAACAGCAGACCAAGAAGATAGACACACCAACTAAAAATTCATAATCTTGGGTCATGTTCAACAGCTCAGAAAAAGGTAACATGTTGAAACAAGTCTTAGGGATAACATCTTCATCAACAGCTACAATAGTGGTTCGGTGAAGGAAAACCAATTTGAATTCATGAGAAGTTGCTCTATAACTATCATGATTTGACACAACAGTAAAGTATGCCATTCTATAAACTTGACCTTCAACTATATGATCCCTAAACCTATTAAGGAGTGGTTTCTTAACTGTAGCTTGAATTTTTTCACACTGGAAATCCAACAAAAGAACAAAATCAGATTAGTGAAACACATAATTTAAACTTGAAAACTTAAAAAAACAACAACTAACACCATACTTAAAAGAGAAGCCAATAGGGGCTAACATGCTCATCAAGGAGAATCATCTCCATTGTGTTAGAAACCTCATGGTTACCAAAAGAGGGTACAACCCAAAGCCTTAGAACCCTAACTTTCAGCCTCCAAGCCTCTCTAGGAGGATGCATCTTGGAAATCATATCAAATGGAGGAGGCATTGCAGAGGAAAGAAAAGAGATAAACAGAATTGATGAAATTGATGAAAATGTGAACAAAAAAAATTCTGAAATAGACAAAATTTAGGAGGAAATAGAACACAGCAGAATGTTTGTGCATTGAATGTAGTTCACCAACCATCCTTTCATAGAAAAAATCCAGCACACAAGGCTCACCTTTTTTAATTCAAATTGAGGATGGAAATGGAGGGAAAACAAAATCTGAGTCCATATGCATCTCCATTCATTGGCATAGAGACAAACTAATCATAGGACCAAAACCTGAACCAACACAAAAATAGGAAAAAAAGGTGAAACTTTCAAGAAATCAACAAATAGAGACCAAAAATTGGGATATCACACCATACCTACTACAGTGCACCTACATGTCATTATACGATAGGGAAGGCAGTCATCAACTACCCCAAATAATGATTCTATTAATGGCAATGAGAGTTGGTAAATGTGTTAGGTAGGGATACATTGGAAACAGTAGCTGAATGGGATAAAAAATTATAGACAAACATCAATAAAAATATGTCAATCACATTAACATTCATGAAATGGATGAGAATGATACCTAATACCTTGAACAGGAAGGAATGGAATTGGGAATGCAAAACTTGAAAGGGAGTGGCATAAGCATATTCCTTTATCAAAGAAACAAACAAATTCATGACAATCAGCTCGACTTCTTTGCAAGAGGTGAAATATACAGCAACTTTTGCATAACCAATAAAGGATTGAAATGCAACTGAGTTGACTAACAAAAGGTTTCATCAGATGCAAATAAATCAGCAAAAAGTTATGAATCAAGTCCTATCAATCACATCACCACTGATCAAATAGATTATATAGTAGTAGTAAATTATATAAAAGAGAATTCCCTAGTGACAGAAACAATGCAGAAAATAGTATAAAAACTCAATGGATTTGTTGAATATACACAAAGTAAAAAATAAAAAATAGATTAATCAATTTTCAAACAATCTGACAGAAACTTCCAAAGAATGTAACCAAGAACATGAACCCAGAATCAAACCAAGCCAGATAAGAGAACATGAGTCTGAATGAAGAAAAAATTATAAATTAGTACATTCAGCACAAACAATTCAAAGGCATTAGTGAATGAGAATGGAAATTCAAATGCAAAACTTGAATAGGAGAGAATGAATTTGGGAAACTTTAAAGAAATCAACACATATGGACCAAAAATTGAGATATCACACCATACCTACTACAATCACCTACATGTCATTATACCATAGGGAATGAAGTCATCAACTATCCCAAACAATGATTCTACTCATAGCAATGAGAGTTGATAAATGTGTTACGTAGGTATACATTCGAAACAGCAGCTGAATGGGAAAAAAAGTATAGACAAACATCAATAAAAAACTATCAATCACATCAACATTCATGAAATGG
Source organism: Arachis hypogaea (assembly GCF_003086295.3). Lineage (NCBI taxonomy): Eukaryota > Viridiplantae > Streptophyta > Magnoliopsida > Fabales > Fabaceae > Arachis > Arachis hypogaea. Next base: position 125,585,600 of record NC_092038.1, read on the forward strand.
ATGATATTGAAACCTAATGCCCTGAAGAGGAAGGAATGGAATTGGGAATGAATTGAAATACAAGTGATGAGCGGATAATTTGTACGCTTTTTGGCATTGTTTTTAGTATGTTTTTAGTATGATCTAGTTAGTTTTTAGTATATTTTTATTAGTTTTTAGTTAAAATTCACTTTTCTGGACTTTACTATGAGTTTGTGTGTTTTTCTGTGATTTTAGGTATTTTCTGGCTGAAATTGAGGGACCTGAGCAAAAATCTGATTCAGAGACTGAAAAGGACTGCAGATGCTGTTGGATTCTGACCTCCCTGCACTCGAAGTGGATTTTCTGGAGCTACAGAAGCCCAATTGGCGCCCTCTCAACGGCGTTGGAAAGTAGACATCCTGGGCTTTCCAGCAATATATGATAGTCCATACTTTGCCCAAGATTTGATGGCCCAAACCGGCGTACAAAGTCACCCTCAGAAATCCCAGCGTTAAACGCCGGAACTGGCACCAAAATGGGAGTTAAACGCCCAAACTGGCATAAAAGCTGGCGTTTAACTCCAGGAAGAGTCTCTACACGAAAATGCTTCATTGCTCAGCCCAAGCACACACCAAGTGGGCCCGGAAGTGGATTTTTATGTCATTTACTCATCTCTGTACACCCTAGGCTACTAGTTCTCTATAAGTAGGACCTTTTACTATTGTATTTTCATCTTCGGACATCTAATTCTTAGATCATTGGGAGGCTGGCCTCACGGCCATGCCTAGACCTTGTTCTTATATATTTTCAACGGTGGAGTTTCTACACACCATAGATTAAGGTGTGGAGCTCTGCTGTACCTCGAGTATTAATGCAATTACTATTGTTCTTCTATTCAATTCCGCTTGTTCTTGTTCTAAGATATCACTTGTTCTTCAACTTGATGAATGTGATGATCCGTGACACTCATCATCATTCTCACCTATGAACGTGTGACTGACAACCACCTCCGTTCTACCTTCGATTGGGTGAATATCTCTTGGATTCCTGATACACGATGCATGGTTGATCGCCTGACAACCGAGTGCTCGCCTGACAAACGAGCCAGCCATTCCGTGAGATCAGAGTCTTCGTGGTATAGGCTAGAACTGATGGCGGCATTCAAGAGAATCCGGAAGGTCTAACCTTGTCTGTGGTATTCTGAGTAGGATTCAATGATTGAATGGCTGTGACGTGCTTCAAACTCCTGAGGGCGGGGCGTTAGTGACAGACGCAAAAGAATCACTGGATTCTATTCCGGCCTGATCGAGAATCGACAGATGGATAGCCGTGCCGTGACAGGGTGCGTTGAACATTTCCACTGAGAGGATGGGAGGTAGCCACTGACAACGGTGAAACCTTGCTTAAGCTTGCCATGGAAAGGAGGAAGAAGGATTGGATGAAGACAGTAGGAAAGCAGAGAGACGGAAGGGAAGGCATCTTCATACGCTTATCTGAAGTTCCTACCAATGAATTACATAAGTATCTCTATCTTTATCTTTATGCTTTATTCGTTTATCACCATACCCATTTGAGTTTGCCTGACTGAGATTTACAAGGTGACCATAGCTTGCTTCATACCAACAATCTCTGTGGGATCGACCCTTACTCGCGTAAGGTTTATTACTTGGACGACCCAGTACACTTGCTGGTTAGTTGTGCGAAGTTGTGTTTATGCCATGGTATTGAACACCAAGTTTTTGGTTTCATCACCGGGGATTATTTGAGTTGTGAAAAGTAGTGATCACAATTTCGTGCACCAGCAAGTGAGTTGACTAACAAAAGGTTTCATTAGATGCAAATAAATCAGCAAAAAGCTATGAATCAAGTCCTATCAATCACATCACCACTCATCAAATAGATTATATAGTAGATTATATAGAAAAGAATTCTCCAATGACACAAATAGTGCAAAAAATAGTATAAAAACTCAATGGATTTGTTGAATATACACAAAGTAAAAAATTAAAAATAGATTCATCAATTTTCACAGAATCTGACAGAAACTTTCAAACAATGTATTCAAGAACATGAACCCAGAAACAAACCAATTCAGAAAAGAGAACATGATTCTGAATGCAGATAAAATTATAAACCAATTCAGATAAGAAAATATGATTCTGAATGCAAAAACAATTATAAATTGCTATATTCAGCCCAAACAATTCAAAGGGATTAGTGAATGAGAATGGAAATTCAGATGAAAAACTTGAATAGGAGATAATCATATTGGGAACGCAAAACTTGAATAGGAGGTTTCATCATATGCAAATAAATCAGCAATAAGTTATGAATCAAGTCTTATCAATCACATCACCACTCATTAAATAGATTATATAGTAGATTACATAGAAGAGAATTCCCCAATGACACAAACAGTGCAGAAAACACGAACCCAGAATCAAACCAAGTCAGATAAGAGAAGTTAATTCTAAATGCAAAAAAAATTATAAATTGCTACATTCAGCCCAAACAATTCAACGGGATTAGTGAATGAGAATGGAAATTCAAATGCAAAACTTGATTAGGAGAGAATCGAAATCGGAAACTTTCAACAAATCAACACATAGGGATCAAAAATTGAGATATCACACCATACCTACTATAGTGCACCTACATGTCATTATACCATAGGGAAGGAAGTCATCAACTATCCCAAACAATGATGCTACTCATAGCAATGAGAGTTGCTAAATGTGTTAGGTAGGCATACATTCTAAACAACAGCTGAATGGGAAAAAAAGTATAGACAAACATCAATAAAAATCTGTCAATCACATCAACATTCATGAAACGGATGAGATTGAAACCTAATACCTTGAAGAGGAAGGAATGGAATTGGGAATGAATTGAATTACAAGTGAGTTGACTAACAAAAGGTTTCATCAGATGCAAATAAATCAGCAAAAAGCTATGAATCAAGTCCTATCAATCACATCACCACTCATCAAATAGATTATATAGTAGATTATATAGAAAAGAATTCCCCAATGACACAAACAGTGCAGAAAATAGTATAAAAACTCAATGAATTTGTTGAATATACACAAAGTAAAAAATAAAAAATAGATTCATCAATTTCAAAGAATCTGACAGAAACTTCCAAACAATGTATTCAAGAACATGAACCCAGAAACAAACGAATTTAAATAAGAGAACATGATTCTGAATGCAGATAAAATTATAAACCAATTCAGATAAGTGAACATGATTCTAAATGCAGAAAAAATTATAAATTGCTACATTCAGCCCAAACAATTCAAAGGAATTAGTGAATGAGAATGGAAATTCAGATGCAAAACTTGAATAGGAGATAATCATATTGGAAACGCAAAACTTGAATAGGATAAGCTGGGTCTATAAACTGACTTTGATGAAAAAACTCTGTCAACCACATCACCATGGAGAAAGTAGATTAGGTAAAAACCCCATACCTAGAAGATGAATCAGAAAACCAAACCCATGATCAATAAATATAAGAAAAGGTAAGTAAGAAAACAATCTTTATAATCATTACAAAATACCAACAATTGATGAAATACACAAACCACATGCAATAAACAATTCAACAGCTAGCAAAAGGAGAAATCATAATGATACCAACGAAATCTAAAAAACAAAATGAAGAAGAGGAAACAGATTCATAGACCATCCTCAAAATTAACAGCAACTTCCAAAGAATGTAACCAAGAACATGAACCCAGAAACAAACCAAGTCACATACACACAATTTGTAAATTAGAAACTTTAGGAACCCTAGACAATAGGATCTAGCTTCACCGTCGAACAGATACCAAAAATTTTCACAATTTCCACAATTAGGAATTTCACAAACCCTAGAGAATAAAACCTCGGTTAGCGGTGGAACAGATACCAAAATTGATCACAAAGATGTACATAATCAAGGAAAACAAAAAGCATGAAGACGAAAATAGGCTTGGATACACCTGATTGATTCATTGGAGATCTTCAATTTGAGACTCTATCGAGAAACCCCTAACCTGCGATGAATGGCACCAAAGCAAATTACCAAAAAACAGAGGTCGTACACAGAGTTTCATAGGGCAAACGAAATGAAGGTAGGAGAAGAAAGCAAAGCCTCTAGGGTTCCAACTAATCATTATCTATTCAAACAAATCCATCAAGAAGGCAGGTTGCGTGAGCCATTCGCCGAAAGGAAACATAGGTTGCATGAGAGAGAAGGTGAAAGCAATGGCTGACAGCGGAAGTGCACAGGAGCACATGTAGCCTTGAAGATGCGAAGCCACGCTGGAGGGATGCCACCATGGAGTAGAGCCTCCACCTAGGACTGGAACCGGCGTGGAGTGCAGGGAGGTCTCCATCTCGGAGATGAAACCACAGCTATCTATAGTTATATAAATATATATAAATATGTATAAGCATGACACATATCTTTGTTGTTTTGTTCATGACCGAATTGAACTTGAGAAAGAAAAGAAAGAAAGAGAGAGACTATGGGTGAGGGAAGGAAAGCGTGACTTTTTTTTAGCTTCCCACCTCAATTTTTTGCGATTCGTAACTTCAGTAAAAAATCTAATTCAATTAAAGTGTTTGTATCTTTCTTTTCTACATGTTGGTGTCACTTTTGTTCGGTAAAAATTGACGGTGACGTAGTTTTTCTTCCCTTTGAGTTCTGCCAATTGTAGTTCTAGGAGGTACAAACAATTTCTGACATTTTTTTTTTCTTTAGCAGTTCGATCAAAAAGTTTCTTTGGAGTTTTCATTGTTTTGATTTTGTATGGAGGTAGGATTTGGTAATTTTACAGTAATTAAATGTGAATTTGATAAGTGAATGTTGGTTTGATTGATTCTTATTTGAGTTTGATCAAGGTTAGGTTGAGTTATTGTTAAATTATTGTTGTTTGCTTGAGATTTTAGTTCGACTATGTATGAATAGCCAGTTATGGTACTTTGATTATTTTAGGAGTCAAAATAGAATTTTCAAAAGCTTAAAGAATTATATTAGCTAATTTTGAATTATTAAAAAACATGATTATGTTTTAAATGTTATCAAGAAAAGGATTATATTTGAATTTGATAAAGAATTGAGACCCCGGATAAGAGACAGTGGCGTTGCCCACTTGCTCCGGGGAAGATATGAAGAATAATAATGATGAAAACTGAGTTTGATTATGAAATTGAATGAATATGATAAATGAGACATAGTTGAGGTTGATTGATGACAAGTATGTCTGTATTTTCTCTCTGGTTGTAAGGGTGATATGGTACCTATTCCTTCTAATGGTGACATGGCACATATTCCCTCTAATGATGACAGGGCACATAATCCCTCTAATGGTGACAAGGCACGTATTCCCTTTAATGGTATTAATGCGCAACAGAGAGACAGTGTCCGAGTTAGCTACTGGACATGTCGGGTTTGGCTATATAACCTTCAAATGAGCTCATTAGCCATAGGACAGACATGCATCATACTTGTTTGTGCATACTTCTCTGTTATATGTGTTTCTGTAATTGTGTGTGTGTGCTTCTTAACTTGTGATATTCTCTGTATCTCTGGTTTGTTAAAGTTGTCTTTATTATGAGGTTTATTACTATTGGCCAATTGTTGAAGATTGTAAGTATGCTGTTGTGAAATTTCTATGTAACTAATAATGAAATGAATATAATTATGCACCCCGACCCTACTAATAACACCCTAGTTCTTACCCCCTATTTCCACCCCTTTCGGCTATAGGTGCGAAGGTTTAGTGCGGAGTTACAGAAGTATAGAAGATTATATTTACGATTAGGTTATTAAATTTTATTTTTCTCTCGTCGTTTATTATTTTGGTTTTTAGAGGGGTGGGACTTGTATTTGAGAATTTTTTAATAAGTCTATGTATATAATGCTACGTGCATATATATATATATATATATATATATATATATATATATATATATATATATATATATATATATTTGTGATTAAATGGTTTAAAGAACAGACCCTTCGTTTTATTGGCTAAAATTTTGGTTTATATTCGCGAATGCTCAATATTAAATAAAGATAGTATAAAATAAAAAGGTTTAAAGGTACATAACGCTTGAGCTGTTAGTACAATCATGAGGTGCTAAAAGTTAGGGTGTTATAGTATGTGGTGAATTTAAACTAACGTACCAATGTGTACAAACTTCCGGAATCGTCAAGTGGCAAAATATTTTTTTTTTAACATATTATTGATTTTTTAGTATCACCCTTAATTTATCAAAGCACATATATAAAATAGATAGTTTATTTATAATATATATTTTATCTTTTTATTATAAAGGATGTACGTGGTGCAATTTCAAAAGGAGGTCTGCCACATGCTCACATTCTGTAAATACTATTTTATAATTGTAGGTATTTGTCTACATGTGAGGTTGCGTAGAGAACTTTGCCTTATGAAATTCATTAGAGGTGATCTTCAGTGATGAGATTAACCTTTTATTTGCTTGAAGAGAAAAATATCATCTTTAAAGATGACGACAATCTTGAGAAGATCGTGAAAGAAGAAAAAGGAAAATGTACGATGTTCTTAACATTGATGGAGGCCAACAAAAAATTTGAAACAGGTCAAATTTTGATGTATGCTGAGTTTCCAAATTAATTTGTTTATGATAGAGAAGCAAGAAAATGAAATCCTACAAAAGAGGATATTCTATCGGGGAGGTTAAACCATGTTCCACCAGGTACAGGTAATATCTACTATATGAGAATTTTGTTAACTATTTAGAGATGTTGCACAACATATGAGTCTATTAGGACAGTTGATGAGATTACATATTCTAACTTTCAAGATGCTTGCTATTCCATGGGACTACTGTATGACGGTAAAAAATTCATTGCAGCTATTAATGAGGTAGCTGAACTTGCATCTGGTCATCAATTGAGAAAACTATTTGTGATGCTACTGATATCTAATTGCGTTCGCAAATCAGATCATGTTTGGACTGCAACTTTGACATTATTAGCTGAGGGGATACTATATGAGAGGAGAAAAGCATTGAAAAACCAAGGTATTTCACTATGTCTTTTTTTATATCAAAATTATATTCTCTTATTATTTTTATTTTTATTAACAATATTAATAATTTTTATTTTGGAATTATTTATTAAATTTTTCATAAAATCATCATGTGCTTTTATTAGGACTAAACATGATTGATGACGAATTAAAATTTTTTTGTCTTATTGAGACTGAGAATGTAGTCAACAATAATGTGAGATCTTTAAGAGACTATATATCAATGCCATATCCTAAGTTGTCTGGTGTTCTCCTTTTCCAGAATAAGCTAATAGAGGAGGAGTTAGCATATGACTCATGAGCAAAGGTTAGTATTCAATGAGATACTCAATGCTGTTATTGCAGACTCTGGTGGTTTTTACTTCGTTTATGGACATGGTGGGTGTGGTAAGACATTTGTTTAGAATGGACTTTCTTTTGTTATTTGGTCTAGAGAAAATATTGTTTTAAATATTGCATTCAGTGGAATTGCATCTTTACTCCTACCTGGTGGCAGAACGGCTCATTTTAAGTTTTCAATAATCAATACCCATTACAATTACCGATGAATCTACTTGCAACATCAAGCATGGCAGTTTGAAGGTTGAGCTGCTCCTCCAAAGTAGCTTAATAATTTGGGATAAAGCTCCAATACTCAACAAAATGTGCTCTGAAGCACTTGATCGGACGCTCAAGGATCTTATGTCAATTACTGATCAACATAAGATACATCAACCATTTGGTGGTAAGGTTTTAGTTCTAGGAAATGATTTCAGACAGATACTTCTAATGATTCTGAAAGGGAGTAGACACGATATAGTGTCATCAGCTATTAACTCATTCCATCTGTGATCGTTCTGTAAGGTTCTGAAACTGCATACAAACATAAAGTTTCTAATGTCTTCTTCAGATCAACATGATGGTGAAATGAAGAGATTTGCTAATCGGATACTTGATGTTGAAAAAAATATTAGTTCTGCTGTTGGTAATAAGTCAGAAGTTGAAATTTCAGATGATCTGCTGATTACAACTGGTGATGACCTTCTTTTTCATTTGGTAGACTTTTCTTATCCAGATTTGTTGCAAAACATGGCAGATTACATGTATTTGCAGAGTAGGGCAATTTGCACCACGCTTGAGAGTGTCAAGAAGGTAAACGATTTCGTCTTGACAATCTTCCCAGGGATCAAAAAGGAGTATCTAAGTTCTAACACAACATGTCAAGCTGATGAGAATGAAGATGTACAACAAGAGTGGTTCACACCAGAGTTCCTAAATAAAATCAAATGTTCGGGACTACCCAACCACAAGTTGACTTTGAAGCTTGGAATTGCTGTAATGCTTCTCTGAAATATGGACCAGACTTCAGGTTTATGCAATGGGACAAGGTTAATAGTCAACGAACTTGGCAACAACGTAACTGGAGCGACGGTAGTGATCGGTAGAAATATTGACGACAAAGTGTACATTCCGAGAATGAACTTAGTCCCTTCAGATTCAGAATTGCCATTTAAGTTCCAACGGATACAATTTCTATAAACAGTGTGCTTTGCAATGACCATCAACAAGAGTCAAGTTCAATCATTATTGTATGTAGGGTTTTACTTGCCAAATTATTGTTCACCCATGGACAACTTTACGTTGCTTTGTCAAGAGTTAAGAGTTACAGTGGCCTCAAGGTTCTAATTCTGGACTAAGACGGCAATCTAAAGTAATCAATAACAAATGTCGTGTTTAAAGAAATTTTTAATAATATTTAGATAAGAAAAATATTATTTTCATTTTAATAACATGTTATGATTTATACTTTTGTACAAATATTTACTGTAAATATAACTAATTTATCTATAACTCTGCTTTTAAATTTGAGATGAAATGTGTAACAGGAAACACAACATTATATGCAATTGCTTTTCTAATGAGGTTAGTAAGGTACTACGTTGTCAATAAATTTTTATTAGCCTTTTGATATAAACTTTGGTATAAAATTGACATGCTACTATTATAGTTATATATGTTTTTATTTTTTTAGGTCTCCTTCCTTATAGTTCATGAATATTATAGACTTCAAACTATTTCATTTGAATTTTACTTTGAATAAAGATAAAACAACAATTCAGTATGTTTGTTATATAATGACGATGATAGTGTTATATTAAACTCGAAAAATTTATGATTATAAAATATTATTTTACCAAACATGTCAAATTTAAATATAAGCCCATGTATCGAGTTTAACACTAGTTATTAATCTAAAACACAAACCTTTTTATTTGTTTATCTTGAAATTGAACAAATCAATTTTGTATTTGAATATTGTTTAAGATAAAATAATTTTTGTTTTCTTAGCTTGAACCTATTTATTTTTGTTGGTTTGGTTTGTGGTTCGATTATTGTTACTCTATATATATTGGATTTTGATAATTTATTTTCGAGAAATGTTATATGGTGTATCTTTATATACACTTTTTTTTACTTTTGATATTGAAATTGTTGATAAGAAATGAGAAAAAAATTATTATAAAAAGAGATGTATATACCTATAGTTGTATACCAAAAATTTGTGCGAATTTAATTTCTTTGCTTTTGTTAGAAACAAGAAACTTAACTGGAGAAAGAATGGTATATTATTGAGTGTATTCAAGTTGTCTGTCTACTCAAGTTGTCTGTTCAACTTGTCTAGAACGATACATTATAGAAGGGTATTTATAAGTGCTAAGAGAATCGTAATAATAAATATCCATATATGCTAATTGATCCTAATTATATTCTAACATCCCCCCTCAAACTCAAGTGACAACTTGAGTTTGAAACATATTTAAAATAATGAAATAAAAAATGCATAAACTAATAGAACGGATGCAGACGGAACTGCCGGAAGAAAGCACAGACAGAACTGTCGCTGTCAGAAGGAAGCGCAGATGGAACTACCACGGGTGCAGGCAGAACTGCCGAAAGGAAGCGTAGATGGAACTGCCGCTGTCTGAAGGAACTAGGAAGTGCATACGGAACTGTCGAAAGGAAGCGCAGATAGAACTACCGCTGTCTGAAGGAACTAGGAAGTGCAAACGGAACTGCCACTTGTCGGAAGGAAGCACAGACGAAACTGCAGGAAAGAAATACAGACGAAATTGCCGCAAGAAAATACTGATGAAACGCAGACGAAACTGCCACGAGAGAACGCAGACGGAATTGCCACCAAAGAACGCAGACAAAACTGCCACAAGGAAACATAGACGAAACGTAGATGGAATTGCCACGAGAAAAACGCAGACGAAACTACCACGAGAGAACACAAACAGAACTGCCACGAGAGAATGCAGACGGAACTGCCAGAAGGAAGCGCAGATGGAACTGCCGCTTGTCTGAAGAAAGCGCAGACGGAACTGCCGCTAGTCTGAAGGAAGCGCAGATAGAACTGCCGCTTGTCTGAAGGAAGCGCAGATGGAACTGCCGCTATCTGAGGAAACACAGACGGAACTGCCGGAAAGAAACGCAGACGAAACTACCACAAGGAAACATGGACGAAACACAGACGAAACTGCCACGAGAGAAAGCAGACAGAACTGCCACGAGAGAACGCAGATGGAACTGTCACGAGAGAACGCAGATGGAACTGCCACGAGAGAAGACGAAAACTATATGATTTCTTCATGAGAATAGGTAAACAGCGGATGACAATGGTGTTTGATCATTCGACTCGAAAAAAAATACAAAACAGAGAAAATAGGCTAGTCGGTGAGGTAAAAAAAATAGCAAAGGATTGACAAAAGGGAAAGAAGAATGGCATAGAGAAAAAAAATACAAAAACTACGGTGATTTTACCGCAAGGAAAAATAACATATCCTTTTCAAGGAGGATACCATGGCTCTGATACCATGTTAGAAACAAAAAACTTAACTGTAATAAATATTCAGATATGCTAATTGATCATAATTATATTCTAACAATTTTTATAGTTTATAGAAATTTTTTTTATTTGTTCACAAATAGAACCCCTTTTATTTAACCTTTGAAAGTAGAAGTTTCGATTTCATTTATATTATATAAGTAGTGTTATTGGGAGATAGTTACATTTTTTTCTTATAGTTGTTAGGGTCAATTTATATTAGTTAGTCTTGTTTTTGAATTTTAAAATAAAAAATAAAAGAAAATTAATTTACTTAGTTTTATATTACAGTTGATTTCTTAAATTTTTTTATTCTCTCTATGTGACTATGAGCTAGAAGTAGTAGAAGCTATTTTTTTTGAATTATGAAAAGTCATAATACACGTGTTTGATACTATTTTCGATAAATTTTATCACTTTCGTAAAAAAATATTTTTTATTTTTGCTGGAAATATTAGTATTCTACCACCATTTTTACACAAGGTTCTATCTGTTAGAAATATTGGTCTTTCACCACTATTTTCATTTAACGATTCATCTGCTGGAAGTATTGGCCCTCAATTACCACTTTCAGACAATGTTCCATCTACCTATTATTTTTATAGTTAGTTATAGCAAGTTCTTGACTCCAATAAAGGAGGAGGGAATTCTAATAGGAGTAAAAAATAAAAAATAACAACAAAATATAGATTGACACACATTTCACATTTGTTTTTTATTTTCACATACTATATCATACACAATAAAATAACAAATGCTAACTACACATTACTTTTCAAACAAATACTATATCATTCCCCTTTTTTTTTCTTTCTTTTATTTTATTTTATATTTTTTTAATTAGAGATAAAATGGTAATAAAAATAAAAAAATTAAAAAAATTGGTGAAAATGACTATTTTAAAACAAACTGAAACTTTTGGAATCATTTTGTAGCAAAAAAGGGCCAAAAACAAAATAAATTTTTGACTTCTACATTAGAAACCAAAATTATACTTAAGCCTTATCTGTACTAATTCATTTTCTACTACTTATATATATATATATATATATATATATATATATATATATATTTGGTGAATGCTATCCAACCCCCTCTAAAATAACATGTAAGTTACCCTTCATTATGTGTCACATTGTAATTGGTCCTTATCTTAACCATAGTTAGGTTATTTTATAATTTATTATTTTTAAAATATCAAAGCTCAGTTAGGTTAATTGAAACACATTTCACTCCTCTATTTTTTATTCATCACTTCATCACCTAGATTCGGTCCTTTCAAGCACCGTTGCGTTCGTGACAAGAAGCACCAACGTCATCGCCATCTACTGCCTTCCCACACAACCTCTATTTCTTTAGTGCATCATCCTTAGTCACGTCGTTGAATTCCGTCCCCCATAACTTGTCCTTCCCAGTATAGCCAGCGCTTCTTTTTGCCATGTATCACTGCTTATCCATATAATTAATGGTTAATTTTAGTTATTAAATTTTTTTATTAAAAAAATATATTTTTATTTAATTACGTGACGGAACATATATTTATATGTAAAATATAATATAATAAAATAAATCTATTCAAAGTATTTAAAAGTATAATTAAAATTATGAACATACAAATATAATAATAAAATTTGTACTCCAAACAAATAAACATATTTTTTTATCATACATATATTATTTAAAAAATAAATATATTATTAAAATTAATAACAGAAATTTAAAATAATAAAATTTAACTTTCTTATCGTATTTTTTATAGTATTTTTATTTTTTTAATTTTTAATTTATTAGTACTTTATTATTTAATTAAAAATTAAACAAATTATTTTTATGAAAAATTATTTTTTGTATTATATTAGAGAAGAGACCAATATAGCAGTTTAAAAAATAAATTGTATAAATATTTAAGAGATAAATATGAAATACATACCTAAAATAAATAAAACAGACAAAATGGGAGTACTATTGAAAAATGGAAAATTATTTTTTTTGTCTTGGAAGGACCAAATCTAGGTGATGAAGTTATAAACAAAGAATGGAGGAGTGGAATGTAATGGAGGAGTGGAATGTGCTTCAATGAACGGGAGTGGAGCTTTGATATTTTAAGAATAATAAATTATAAAATCACCCAACTATGGTTAAGATAAGGACCAATTACAATGTGACACATAATGAAGGATAATTTACATGTTATTTTAGAGAGGGTTGGGTAGCATTCACCTATTAGTTTATGTTGATAATATCCTTTTGACATGCATTGATCCAGCTATATTTTTTTATTAATTTCACAACTTAATGATATTTTCTCACTTAAAGATTTAGGAATTTTAAATTATTTTTGATATTGAATTTACATGTTTAATTAATCATGTTATCTTGTCTCAAACTAAGTATATTAGGAAGCTTTTTAATCGGACAGAGATGGCGCATACAAAATTCATGTCCACACTTATAGCCACCAACCTAAAACTATCAAATCAAGGTGGTGATTTCTTCAAAGACCCAATTTTATATCTTTCGTCGTTGGAGGTCTTCAATATGCTACGATTATTCGATCCAAAGTTGCATATTCCTGAAACAAAATAAATCAATATATGCATCGCCCTCTTCAATCTCACTGATCTGTAGTGAAAAGGATCTTCTGATATTTTGCGGATTTATTATTTTATAGTTTAGAATTCTTTAACACTAATGGTCTGTGATTGATTGCCTATAGTGATTCAAATAATTTGAATGATAGAAAATTTACATCTGAATTATGTATCTACTTAGGGCAATTTAATTTTTTAGAGCACCAGAAAATAGGTGATTAAAGAATATTTTTTTAAAAATTTTAAAAATAATTACCTTTTCTAAAAATGAATCCAATCAAACTTATTCTTAATTTTCTTTCACAAAGTACATTGGATCAGCGAAAAAAATATGGGATAAGTACTTTTTTCGTCCCCAAGGTATGGGGTCGAAATCAAAATCGCCCCCGATCTTTTTTTGTTATTAAAATCATCCTTAACGTTTAAAAACGCTTTAAAATCATCCTTTCCCGAATTTTTGGACTAAAATACCCTTATCATCATCATTCTCCTATCACCACCACCACCACCCTCACCGCCGGTCTCCCCTCCTCCTCCCCCTCCCCCCTCCCTTCCCGCCTCCCCCACCCCTGCCCCCACCCCATCCCACACCCGGTTTCCCCTTTCCCTCCTCCTCCCCCTCCCCCCTCCCTTCCCTCCTCCCCTGCCCCCACCCCCACCCCCACCCCACCCCCGGTTTCCCCTTCCCCTCCTCCTCCCCCTCCCCCCTCCCTTCCCGCCTCCCCCACCCCTGCCCCCACCCCATCCCACACCCGGTTTCCCCTTTCCCTCCTCCTCCCCCTCCCCCCTCCCTTCCCTCCTCCCCTGCCCCCACCCCCACCCCCACCCCACCCCCGGTTTCCCCTTCCCCTCCTCCTCCTCCTCCCCCCTCCCTTCCCCCTCCCCTTCCCGCCATCCCCACCCCTGCCCCCACCCCTCATCATCATCATTCTCCTCTTCACCTTCACCACCACCACCACCACAGACACCACCACCACCTTCACCACCACCCCCACCCCCCACCCCCTCACCTAACCCCCACCCCTCAACCCTCACCCCCACCCTCACCTCACCTGCCACCCCTCACTGCCTCCTCCCCCACCCCACCCCTCAACACCTCACCCCCACCCTCACCTCACCCACTCCTTCACCCCCCACCCCTCACCCACTCTTCACGGTCATCATCATCATCAACAGAAAATTCACAGATTTCAACAAAAATTTCACAGATTTCACAGAAAATTCACAGATTTCACATAACAAGAAGAAGAAAAAGAAGAAGAAGAAGTGGTGGTGGGTTGATGCGGTGCGGTGCGGCGGCGAAGCAGCAGTGACCGGCGCAGCTCGTGGCTCCATGGGTGACGGCGTGAGGCGCGGATCTGGCGGCGAGGCGCGGTGGGGCGCGGCGGGATGAGCACGGCGCGACGGCAGTGCGACCGGACGGCGTGGAGCGCGGCCCCCCTTCCCCTCCGATTTTCTTTTCCCCCTCCTCCCCCTCCCCTTTTCTCGCGGACTCCCCCCACCCCCTTTTCTTCTTTTTATTTATTTATTTTATAATTATTTTATTTTATAAATTTTTAATAATAAAGGGTAATTTGGTAAAAACAAAAAAATAAAAGTAGAAAAGGACGATTTTATAACAATTTGTAACGTTGAGGATGATTTTAATAACAAAAAAAGATCAGGGACGATTTTGATTTTGACTCCAGACCTTGGGAATGAAAAAAGTACTTATCCCAAAAAATATTAAAAGATTAGTAGAATTTATTATTTTTTATTAATAATTAATGATTAATATTTAAAAATACAGACTAAAAATATGTTATTAGATTACTATACTAAAAAAAATTAGATTAACAATTAAAAATAATAATAAAAAATAATAAATTTTGATAACTATTAAAAATTAGTAAAATATACTTGCTAAAATATTACTAAAATATTTCGATCTCCCCCTACTCCCATTTTTTTAATTCATTGCTTGTATTCTTCTTTTGTCTTGTAAATCACTAAAATGTGCTTGCATTGCCTTATGGTAACTTACCATTCATTACCAATGAAAAATGATTATCATCATCTAATTAAGGATAATGCGATAACGAAAAGTGAAATTTTGTTCAAAGAGTAAAAATTACTTTTTTAATAAAAAAATCTAAAAAATTTATCATGTGTCATTCACATATTTTTTATAAATTAAATTTAATAGTAAAATTTTTTTAGTCTCTATTATTTTATAATTTAAATAATTCGCACCTTAACGATTGAAAAATGATAATATATCTCTTATTTTTTTTATTAGATGCATAAATTTTTTTGTGAGAATTTTTAAATATTTATGTATGATATAATTTGATATAAATGATAAGTATTTAATTGAGACTGCTTAGTTTTTATATAATCATCAAAATATATCTCAATTAAATCATTATTATTCCTTTATAATATCATTTTGATAATTGTATAAGCGAAAACAGTATGAATCAAATGGTTATTATCTATGATCATATAAGCTAACGTCACATGTAAATATTTTTTTTATTTTTTATTGGAAATTTTCATCGATTGGCTCAGGAAATTTATTGTTATTTTTTAATCGCTAGAGTGCCAATTGTATAAATTGACAAAGAATGGAGGTATTCTATAGGATATCTTTTTGATCGATTGCAATAAGTGGGACTTAAATCCAAAATCTTTAGATGAAAAAAGAGAAATTATATCATTTAAATTATAATTTGTTGGTCCATCAATTTTTTAACGTCCAATTTTTGACATTAACTCATGCATAAGTGGCTATAGGATAAGATGTTTAAGTATGCTGCGTGTCTAATGATCACTCTAACCATCAACAAGGCCCAACCCAATGCATAGCGCCTATATTCAGGTCCCTAGCTAAAAGGACCCTAAAGACCAACACATTGTAATTCCTATAAGTGTTAGCTAATTTTCTCAATAACGTGAAGACCAATGGGCATAGTATCGCCGGACTAAACGAAATAAAGCAATTCGTGTGAAAATTACATTATAACCAATCTTTAGTATATATATATATATATTTTTTTTTAACAAAATGAAGGAGGTTGTGCATTGTGATTGCAACTTGCCATTGAAATATTGTTATTTTTACCCATGAACTTATGATTAGTTAATTAGGCATATAAATACGTGGTCCACTGATACCATGAGCAAGTCAAAATATGACAACTCTGTACGCTCGTTGGAATGTATGTCAAAGCATGTCATCAAACGGTGTCGTGTACTAGTGCGAAGCCACAGGAAATTAGGGTGACCCTCGTAATTAATTTCAAAGCTTAGAATTTAGAAAGATGGTGGTGGGGGCAATCATGGACGTTTGATTCTCTATTAGACTTCCATCTTCTATTCCTTTTTTTTTTTGGTCAAGATCTTCTATTCCTTTATTTTGTATCCAAATCAAAATAAAATACATACAAAATGTTTAAAAACCAGTTTTGGATAGGAGCATGAAATTAGTATTAGTTGGGATGTTGGGTATCCAAAATGATCTTAATTGGTTATCAATTATCATACCATGGACGAATTTAAAAGATGCATGATTGTTGTATTTTTGTTCTCTTGTTTTCACTGCCTTCCGATGCACACTCGAGTGCCGAATAGAAGGATGATTGAGATCAAGACAAAGCTTTCAATTTGCAAATAACGACAAGTTTCTGCTGTTTCTGCAGATGCTATTTTATTTTGCTTTCGGAATCACATTTGTTTAGTAGCTTTTCACCATAGCTAGGTGGTGCATTTTTATGTCAAGGTAAAACCAGCTTAAAAAATCTTCACACTTTTAATGGTAATTAATAAGAAGATTGATTCGAAATTTACAAATTTTGTGTTTAAACATCATCCTCAGGATCTTACAGATCGCTTCACTTTGAAAGAGGGAAACAAACACATAAGTATGACATAGCTTAGCAGAAAGAAAGAAATATGATTATTAATTTATTATAGAAGCTAACCATACTAGTATTATATAAAGCAAAACCCGATGAAAATCACATATTAAGCGTATTATTTCAAAATTAATATAATCACAATCTTAATCTTAAAGACAACAATCACACAGAACCTTGGGAAGCCTTGTTTACCACTTTACTAGCATCCTGGCCCAACGAACCCCCAGCAGCAGTAACCGGTGGAGGAATCCCTTGATATTGCGGCGCGTGCATGACGCCAGCCGGCGCAGTATAATAAACCTGTCTCCCACTCCCACTATCGTAGGCAACTTGCGCGTACGCAGCAGACCCCACATTATCCGGCACTCCAGCTGGCCGAACCACGCCGTATCCTTCTGGATAACCAGGGGCCTTACCCGGTGGAGCCTGTGCCATATTTGTGGCTCCCGCAGACGAAAAGGCTGCTTTAGCTGGCTGCGCGCCGCCGTACACTGGCTGCTCACGGTATCCATCAGAATTCATACGTTGCACAGCGTAGTAACCTTGAGTGACCGGCGCCGCCGACGGACGCACAACTGGAGCATGATAGAACGTGCCCGGCGCCGGAACAACGTAAAACTGTTGGTCTCCACCTCCGGGAGCCGTCGAAATTGCCGTTGGGAAACCTTCACCAGAAAACTGCTTCTCCGGCCAGTAATTCCCGGGGTGCTGCACAGTAGCAGGTGAATTCGACATCGGAACCTTCTCTGGCATTTTCTGCATGTAATAATCGCCGCCCCCAGCAACACCATAACCTCCAGCGAAGCCATCCTCACTTCTCCTCCGGTACATAGACTGATCAGCCTCCGCGATCTGCAACCGCTGCAGCTCTTGCTGCAACTGCCTTTGAACGTCGATCGGGTTCACGGTGGGATCCGATCCAATAACCCGATCGTTCACAGCTGCGCGCGTCTGGTACTCCGGTGGCGGCGCCACAGGCTCCGGAACAGGATCGTGGAACTTAACGGTGGCGAGAGGCGGTGCCGGCTGAGGGGGAGGAGGCGCGGCCTTCTCAAGCCCGAATAGAAAATCAACGTTGGCAGGAGCAACAGGAGGGGGTTTGACCGGATCGGGTTGAACCGGAACGGGACCCGAGTTGAGAGCCTCCACGAAGCGATCGCGATCAGTGGAGAAACTAGGTGGAGCGGAGGTAGTTGAGGCGGTGAAGAGGAAGAGCCTCATCCTGGCGGGTTTTGCGGAGGCACGGAAGAGGCGATCGTACTCATGCATCATGTGATCGAGGTCGTCGTCGGTGGTGACGGAGATGAGGGCGTCGAGGTCCTCTCCGGGGAGCTGGTACTTGAGAGTGAGGTTCTCAGGCGAGGCGCAGTCGCAGAGGGCGGCGAGCTTCGAGAGGAAGGCGGGGAACTTGATGTTGCGGTCGACGGCGAGGATCTTGGTGTCGCCGCCAACGTAGGAGAGCTGGTTGTCGTGGCTGCGCGGCTGGATCTTGCCGCCGTAGCTGCACATGAACTTGGCCTTGTAATTTGTCGGCGGCGGCTGCTGCTCGTCCCACGGCGGCGGATTCTCGAAGTCGACCTCCCTCGACCGCGGCGACGACTCGCTGGATTCAGGATACGGTGGATATGTATAATTCTCCATCGAAGACTATCTTGTGCGAGGAAGTTAAGCTTTCTATTTCTTCAATGGAGGAGAGTGACTCACTTAAGAGAGAGAGAGAGTGAGAGTGAGAGAGAGAGAGAGTCTCTCTTCTGCGTGTGAGTGTGGGATTTTTGTTTATTTTTAAATTTATAGTTTAGACTTTTTCGAATTTATTTGAGTTTATTTATGACTTCAATTAAAGAATAAATTTTAGATGAAAACTTGCTTTTATCTTGACAATTTAAAATTTTAGACGATAATTTAATTAAATTTATTAAATTATTATAATATTAATTTTACGTAAAAATAAATTATATGTAAGTGTTTTTAGTATATCAATTAACTTTTTTAATTTTTATTTTAAATTTTTAAAAGATAAATATTAAAATAATAATTTTATAATTAAAAATAGTTAATTAAAGTTTTTATATTTAATCTTTGTTTATTAATTAATGTATTTATTTTTCCTTCAACTTTTTTTATAAAAATAACAAAATTATTATTTGTACATCAAAATTAATTTTTAAAATTAATTATTTATATATTTATATATAAATATATATAATTTAATTTATTTTTAATATATATTTATATTACAACATATATTTTATATTAATTGATTTTAATATATGTATAACATACAATTTTGTTTTGGCCACATTTTAATCAACTTATATACGTCTTTATCTATGAAGTACATACACTTTGCTGAGTTGTCGTGTCCGCGTATCGAACACATTTTGGACACAATACTCACCGATACTCGTCCAACACGCGTGTTTGTCATGGCCAACCGTATTTTAATAAAAAATAAAAAAAATTCCAGACACGCCTGAGCACACCTAAATACCATCAATCCATTATGTGTCAGTGTGTCCAGTCTTATTCTTAACATATATTCTTAAAATAAATTTAGATATAATATATATTATTAATCATTAAAACAAAAAATATTTTAAATACTTAATATAATTAAAATAAGATATTAAAAATAATTAAAAATTTTAATTTATAATTTAATATCAATAAAATATCAAATTATCATTATGATTTATCTGAAAAATAATTTATATTTTATATGTATATGTATCTTCGTATTATATAAAATTTTAAAATTCGCGTATCGACATGTCCTATATTCATATCGTATCGTGTTATGTGTTCGTGTCAGTATGCATGTATCATAAGTCTTTATTAAGACTTAAGAATAATAGCCTTCATTTTTAAAAGGTAAGGAATTCCTCAACACACGCACAAGAAAAACGGTTCAACATAAACCTACAAGCATGGTACAATAACCAAATAAGAAATAAATCAAATAACAATTGGAGAAGTATAAGTAGTGTTACGGTGGGTAACCGGAGATTGATGGGTTGGATGGCGTCGGTTGGCCCAAATGTGTGAAGGGGGAGGATTCTGAATAGATCTGCAACTCGGGAGGCTCCGTCCGACTTGTTTGTGCGAAGAGATGGGGGTGGTACCTGCAAAGACACTCCGATGCCTAAGTTAGCAAGGGTGTGAGCAGGTCTAGAGAGTATTGGACTTAGAGATACCTGAGGGATGTCAGTGTATTTATAGTGGCGAACCAATAACCACCGTTGGAGTAGTGCCATATTTCTAGGGTGTTAACCGTCCCATTATCTTAGGGAGGTTAAGATATGGCTCGTGGAAGTGGTTAGAGAGATTCTAGGGGCAGTTACTCATTTGAATGAGTGTTTATCCGCCAGCTAATCTCGTGCCCGACTTCTTTAGAACAGGTCGTGGTGAGTACTGACTTCATAGGATGAAGATTGGTACTGGTGAGGCCCAACCCTTTGGATTAGGTCTTTTGCTTGATCCTGGGCCTTTATTATTGGGCCAGGGTATGAACAGTGCCCCTACTCGAACCCAATTTTTTCAAGATTTGGGTTCGAGTATTCTGCTCGGGGTCGTAGCCGACTTGTTTGTAGGACCGACGTGATGGTCTGAAACCGACGTGACTTTCCGTGTCCTTTTGGTTCTGACAGTTACGTCTAATCAAGCGTCGTGTCCGTTAGGGTTGTGCGTAGGTCTTGATAACGGTGCATTCTCATTAATGACTGCCCCACATTTACCATTATGTCCCTTAGCACGTTTATAAATACTTTCGCTCTCTTTCATTTTTCTGTTTCTGCAATTTTTCGAATTTCTTCTTTCTTCGTTCGCGCTGCACTCTTGTGTTTCGGAGACTTCTGCTTCTTCCAACCTTCATTTTTGGATAAAGGTTAGCTTTCCTTCTTTCGTAACATGCTTTGTGTCTGCATACTTTTATTTTGTAGATAGATAGGTTGGTTTGTAGACTTTGGTTCCATATTCCCTCCCTTTAGAGACCGTGTTTTTTATTTTCCTTTTCTTTTTCCTTTGTAGGTTTTTGTCATCCTTTATAAGAAAAAGAAATGGCTTCCGTAGATGTTCTTTCTCAATGGGTTGATGTCACGGTCCTAGGAGAGGAACCCTTGGTTGATGCCGAGTTTATCACCCACCTTCGTACTCACTACAGAATTTGCACTTCTGAGGAGGACGAGCCAAAGTATGAGTTGGTAGTCCCGGGTCCAGAAGACCGGGTTTATTTTGGGAGGGCCAATGAGGCGGCCCCACATTTTTTCTTTATGTATGAATGTATGATCACCCGTTTGGGTGTTTTTCTTCCATTTTCTGAATTTGAAATGGCTGTTTTACGCCACTGTCGAGTTGCCCCTACCCAACTTCACCCCAATTCTTGGGATTTTCTGAAAATTTACCAATTTATAAGTCACGCTCTGGACTTTCCGACCTCTTTGAGGATTTTCTTTTATCTTTTCCACATGACTAAGCCCTTCAGTGGGCTAAATAACAAGCAGCAATGGGTGTCTTTCCGAGCCATACAAGGTCGGAGAATTTTCACCCTTTTTGACGAATCATTCCACGACTTCAAAAATTATTTTTTCAAAGTGCAAGCTGTAGAAGGTCACCACCCCTTTTTCTTGGATGAGAATTCTTCCCCTCGCTTTCCCCTCTATTGGCTGGAGGCCTCCCCTTGTGAGAAGTACGGTCTGGACGACCTGGATGAGGTGGAGGCGGCCATTGTGGGGTTTTTCCGAGAAGTGTGGGGGAGGGCCCCATACTTGGATACTAGAAAATTCCTCCAGGGATCACCGACTTTTGTTCGGTCGCAATTAGGTAGTTTTTATATATGTATATACATTTCTTATTTTCGACTTGTATCTGCCGACTTGAGGTTTGCCGACCTGTAATTTTTGCTGATTGTTTCTTTTGCAGATATGGCAAGGAAGAATGCTCAGGAATCTTACCAAAGAGTTCAGGAGGCTAAGGCAAGATCTCGGGCTAGGACTGGTGGTACCAGGGCAATCATCTCTCCTCCTCCTCCTCCTCCTCCTCAGACTATGGGGACTCCTTCCCAGCCCATTGTAATTTCTTCTTCAGCTTTGTCTCGACCGCTCCCCTCTGCCCGACTTCTTTCTGAGCCAGAGAAAAAGAAGCGCAAGACTTTAGAGTCTGGCTCTTCTTTTGATGGTGAGGTTAAGGCGGATGCTCTTGCATTCGTCCGAAAGAACATTTATCCTCATATAAGTATGGATGATGTCTCTGTTCGGAACCACCTTACCACTCTGGCTGAGGAGAGTTTTAGGGCGGCGGGTGTTTGTGGCAAGCTCTTGGATATTTTTGAGAAGACTCCTCTCAGCTCTTTGGGGTTAACCTCGAAGGTTGAGGAGCTGGAGGGAAGGCTTCTTTCTTATCAAGAGCATGAGAGGGAGTTGAAGGAGGAGGTCGCCAAGCTGAGGGCGGAGAGGGATAGCCTTCGGGAGAAGGAGAGTAAGCTGCAAGCCCAATGTAATATGGAGGCGGGTTTGAGGAAAGCAGCACAGGAGAGTTATCAGAGTTTATTTCAAGATCTTGTGTCTGTGAGGAAGGATTTGATGAACTCTCGAAATGCGTATGCCGAGTTGGAAGACTCTATCGCTGATGGTGCCGAGGAGGCTTGGAGGATCTTCAAGGAGCAGGTCAGAGTTATTGCTCCTGACTTGGATCTTTCTCCTTTAGATCCAGACAAAGTCGTCATTGATGGTGCTATTGTGGATCCTCCTGCCCCCGTAATCGTTTCCGAGTCAGAATTGAAGACTCGGGGGCAGAGGATTATTGAGTCCCCTCCTCGTTCCAAGGACGCTTCGAGTGCTTCTGTTGTTCCTCCGACTTCCTCTTTATCTCCCGTGGTTACCTCTCTTCCCGATCCTGGTGGCGCTCTTCCTGACTCTGGTGGTGGTGATCTGTCTACTCCTCTGCAGAAATAACTTTTTTTATGGCTATATGGGGGCTCGGCCTGTGAGTCCCCCTTTTTTTAAACTCTTTATATGTTGTTTGTTGGTGGTGTTTGGACAATTTCTTTTGGCCTTTTAAGGCCGTAAATAAAATATTAAAAAGTACCCTTTTTAATAAGGGTTTTAAATTAACAGAATAAATACCCTTTTTTGGATAAGGGTTTAAGTTACCTTATGTGTGTATGCTTTTCTGATTTTGATTTTTTCGAAGTCCCCTTGATCTTTTTCTGAAAACCTTTCCCTTTGGCTTGCCTGTTTTCTGAGCCCTTTTGTTTAAGGACTTTTGGACAGTCTTTAAACTTTTTCCTAGGTTTTTCCAATCTTTTTTTTGTTATTCCTTATACTCAACTTTGTTTTATTGAGTTCTTATGACTTAGGTTATTTTTGCGATTCGTTTTCTTTTCTACTCGGTTTTTTCCTTTCGACTTATGAGTTGGGATGTTTCCGAGTTTTTTACGATCAACTTTCATAACCTCATTACACCGACTTGTACCTCGTCGTTTTATCCTGACGACCACCTAGGTCGGTTCATGGGATTTTCACGTTTTGTCGAGCTTAAGTCGGCGCGTTTCGTAGAAAGACTTATAAAACAGAAAAGGAGTTTATAAGAGATATTGTAAATGAAAAAAGATATTTATTAATTGGGGAGGTACCTTCTTGCTACTAAGGGTTTTGATAGCCTATTTTCCCTTAGCCTCTACTATGATGCCTCGTTAAAAACCCTCCTCCAGAAAAAATCCTTTGATTTTGGAAAAAAATCATGAAGTTGGGAAAAGAGTACATCAGGGAGTAGAGTTCGCTTTTAGCTGTAGTACCTTTTCATATTACAAGCATGCCACGACCTTGGGAACTCAGTGTCGTTCAGGTCAGTCACTTTATAATAACCTTTTCCTAAGACTTCATTGACTTTGTATGGTCCCTTCCAATTAGCAGCGAGTTTTCCTTCCCCTGATTTGTTGACTCCAATGTCGTTTCTGATTAAGACCAAGTCATTTGGGGAAAATGTTCTTCGAATGACTTTTTTGTTGTACCTTGTAGTCATCCTTTGCTTCAACGCTGCTTCTCTTATCTGGGCTTCTTCTCGGACTTCTGGGAGCAAGTCGAGCTCCTCTTTGTGCCCCTGTATGTTTCCGATCTCATCATGGAGAATTACCCTCGGGTTTTGTTCATTGATTTCTATTGGTATCATTGCTTCTACGCCATAGACTAGTCGGAAGGGCGTTTCTCCAGTGGCGGATTGGGGCGTTGTCCTATAAGCCCATAGCACTTGGGGGAGTTCTTCGGCCCAGGCTCCTTTTGCTTCTTGTAATCTTCTTTTTAGCCCTGCCAGTATGACTTTGTTGGCTGCCTCGGCCTGCCCATTAGCTTGTGGGTGTTCTACCGAGGTGAACTGGTGTTTTATTTTCATACTGGCTACTAGGCTTCTGAAGGTAGAATCGGTGAATTGGGTTCCATTGTCTGTAGTAATGGAATAAGGTATCCCATATCTCGTGATGATATTTTTGTAGAGAAACCTCCGACTCCTTTGAGCGGTGATGGTGGCCAATGGTTCTGCTTCTATCCACTTTGTGAAGTAATCTATTCCCACGATCAGGTATTTGACTTGTCTTGGCGCTTGGGAAAAAGGACCTAACAAATCCATTCTCCATTTTGCAAAGGGCCATGGAGAAGTGATACTGATGAGCTCTTCTGGTGGAGCTACGTGGAAATTTGCATGCATCTGACATGGTTGACACTTTTTCACAAATTCTGTGGCATCTTTTCTGCAAGGTCGGCCAGTAGAATCCAGCTCGGATTACTTTCCTGGCTAGTGACCTTGCTCCGAGATGGTTTCCGCAGATCCCACTATGTACTTCCTCTAATACCTCGGTGGTTCTTGAGGTCGGTATGCACTTTAATAATGGTGTTGATATCCCCCTTCTGTAGAGAATATTTCTCACCAAGGTGTAGTGTTGTGCTTCCCTTCGGATCTTTTTAGCCTCCTTTTCCTCTTTAGGGAGGATGTCGAATTTCATGTATTCGACCAAGGGGTTCATCCATCCGAGGTTTAAACCGACTACCTCAAGTACTTCTTGTTTGTCTTCTGTTTTTACTACTGAGGGTTCCTGGAGGGTTTCTTGGATCAGGCTTCTGTTGTTCCCTCCCGGTTTGGTACTTGCTAACTTGGATAGGGCGTCCGCTCTGCTGTTTAGATTCCGAGTTATGTGTTTGACCTCGGTTTCTGCAAAGCGCCCAAGGTGCTCCAGAGTTTTCTCCAAGTACCTCTTCATATTTAGGTCCTTTGCCTGATACTCTCCGCTTATCTGGGAGGTCACCACTTGTGAGTCGCTGTATATCATCACCTTTGTAGCACCGACTTCTTCTGCCAATTTCAATCTAGCAATCAAGGCTTCATACTCTGCCTGATTATTTGAAGCTGGAAATTCAAATTTTAGGGAAACCTCTATCTGGGTTCCTCTTTTATCTACCAATATTATGCCTGCGCCGCTTCCTGTTTTATTGGAGGATCCATCTACATAGAGTTCCCATGTAGTTGGTTTTTCCTCCTGATCCCCTGCGTATTCTGCAATGAAATCGGTGAGGCATTGGGCTTTAATCGCCGTCCGAGTTTCGTATCTTAAGTCGAACTCGGAAAGCTCTATTGCCCATTGAACCATTCTCCCTGCAACATCCGTCTTTTGGAGGATTTGCTTCATGGGTTGGTTCGTACGGACTCTTATTGTGTGAGCCTGAAAGTAAGGTCGTAGCCTTCGTGAGGCTATTACTAAGGAGTAGGCAAACTTCTCTAGTTTGTGGTATCTTAGCTCAGTGCCTTGTAGAACTTTACTGATGAAATAAACTGGATGTTGTCCGACCTCATCTTCTCTTATCAGGGCTGATGAGACAGCTTTGTCCGCTACGGATAAGTACAGGACGAGGTCTTTTCCAGATACTGGTCGGGTCAGAATAGGAGGTTGGCTTAAAAACTTTTTGAACTCCTGGAACGCCTCCTCGCATTCAGGAGTCCATTCAAACTGACATCCCTTTCTCTATAAGGAGAACAGTGGAAGGGATTTTAGTGCCGATCCTGCCAAAAATCTGGAGAGGGCTGCAAGTCGGCCATTCAACTGCTGGACTTCCCTCAAACAAGTCGGGCTTTTCATCTCTAGGATGGTTCTACACTTATCAGGATTGGCTTCGATCCCTCTTTGTGTTAGCATGAATCCTAGAAATTTCCCTACCTCCACCGCGAATGCGCACTTTGCGGGATTTAGTCTCATCCCGTGCAGCCTTATGGTGTCAAAGACTTGTGAGAGGTCGGACAAGAGGTCAACTTCTTTCTTGGTCTTTACCAGCATGTCGTCGACGTATACTTCCATTAGATTCCCAAGGTGAGAGGAAAACACTTTATTCATCAACCTTTGATATGTGGCTCCTGCATTCTTCAATCCGAATGGCATGACCACATAGCAGAAATTAGCTCTGGGTGTGATGAATGATGTCTTCTCCTGGTCTGGCTCATACATTGGGATTTGATTATATCCCGAGTAGGCGTCCATGAATGATAAGTATTGATACCCCGAGCTGGAGTCCACTAGGGTATCAATACTTGGCAGCGGATAAGGGTCCTTGGGACATGCCTTATTTAAGTCGGTATAGTCGACACACATTCTTCATTTGCCATTCTGTTTTTTGACTAGCACTACATTGGCTAGCCATGTTGGGTACTGATGAGCGGATAATTTGTACGCTTTTTGGCATTGTTTTTAGTATGTTTTTAGTATGATCTAGTTAGTTTTTAGTATATTTTTATTAGTTTTTAGTTAAAATTCACTTTTCTGGACTTTACTATGAGTTTGTGTGTTTTTCTGTGATTTCAGGTATTTTCTGGCTGAATTTGAGGGACCTGAGCAAAAATCTGATTCAGAGACTAAAAAGGACTGCAGATGCTGTTGGATTCTAACCTCCCTGCACTTGAAGCAGATTTTCTGGAGCTACAGAAGCCCAATTGGCGCGCTCTTAACGGCGTTGGAAAGTAGACATCCTGGGCTTTCCAGAAATATATGATAGTCCATACTTTGCCCAAGATTTGATGGCCCAAACCGGCGTTCAAAGTCACCCTCAGAATTTCCAGTGTTAAACGCCGGAACTGGCACAAGAATGGGAGTTAAACGCCCAAACTGGCATAAAAGCTGGCGTTTAACTCCAAGAAGAGTCTCTACACGAAAATGCTTCAATGCTCAGCCCAAGCACACACTAAGTGGGCCCGAAAGTGGATTTTTATGTCATTTACTCATCTCTGTACACCCTAGGCTACTAGTTCTCTATATATAGGACCTTTTACTATTGTATTTGGAGCTTTTGATCATGTTTTTATGATTGAACCCTCTTTGGGAGGCTGGCCATTCGGCCATGCCTAGACCTTGTTCTTATGTATTTTCAACGGTGGAGTTTCTACACACCATAGATTAAGGTGTGGAGCTCTGCTGTACCTCGAGTATTAATGCAATTACTATTGTTCTTCTATTCAATTCCGCTTGTTCTTGTTCCAAGATATCACTTGTTCTTCAACTTGATGAATGTGATGATCCGTGACACTCATCATCATTCTCACCTATGAACGGGTGCCTGACAACCACCTCCGTTCTACCTTAGATTGGGTGAATATCTCTTGGATTCCTGATACACGATGCATGGTTGATCGCCTGACAACCGAGTGCTCGCCTGACAACCGAGCCAGCCATTCCGTGAGATCAGAGTCTTCGTGGTATAGGCTAGAACTGATGGCGGCATTCAAGAGAATCCGGAAGGTCTAACCTTGTCTGTGGTATTCTGAGTAGGATTCAATGATTGAATGACTGTGACGAGCTTCAAACTCCTGAAGGCGGGGCGTTAGTGACAGACGCAAAAGAATCATTGGATTCTATTCCGGCCTGATTGAGAACCGACAGATGGATAGCCGTGCCGTGACAGGGTGCGTTGAACATTTCCACTGAGAGGATGGGAGGTAGCCACTGACAACGGTGAAACCCTTGCATAAGCTTGCCATGGAAAGGAGTAAGAAGGATTGGATGAAGACAGTAGGAAAGCAGAGAGACGGAAGGGACAAGCATCTTCATACGCTTATCTGAAATTCCTACCAATGAATTACATAAGTATCTCTATCTTTATCTTTATGTTTTATTCGTATATCATCATTCATATCCATTTGAGTCTGCCTGACTAAGATTTACAAGGTGACCATAGCTTGCTTCATACCAACAATCTCTGTGGGATCGACCCTTACTCGCGTAAGGTTTATTACTTGGACGACCCAGTACACTTGCTGGTTAGTTGTGCGAAGTTGTGTTTATGCCATGGTATTGAACACCAAGTTTTTGGATTCATTACCGGGGATTATTTGATTTGTGAAAAGTATTGATCACAATTTCGTGCACCAAGTTTTTGGCGCCGTTGCCGGGGATTGTTGAGTTTGGACAACTGACGGTTCATCTTGTTGCTTAAATTAGGTATTTTTCTTCAGAGTTCTTGAGAATGAATTCTAGTGTTTCAAGGTGATGTTCTTATCATCACCAAAGCTGATTGATCTTCATCAATTTAGCTCTTGAATGCAATGTCCTGCTGAAGCTTGTTCAGCCATGTCTAATTTCTTTAGACTGAAGCTTTAGACTAACATTGCATGATTTCTGGAATTCTCATTAAGAATTTTGATACCTTCATTTTATTTTTTCCACTTAATTTTTGAAAAAGCATAAAAAAATTTAGAAAATCAAAAAAATCCAAAAATTTCTCGTTTGAGACACTAGTCTCATTTTAAGTTTGGTGTCAATTGCATGTTTCTGTTTTTCTTGCATTCATTCATGTGTCTTAGTGATCTTCAAGATGTTCTTGATGATTTCATTACTCTGATCTTTAATTCCTCTTGACTTGAGTGTTTATGTGTCTCATATGCATTCTCATTAGTATCAGTAGTATACAAACTGCTAAGTTTGGTGTCTTGCATGCATTATTATTTGATTTTAGTTGCATTTTGATTATTCCTTATTATTAAAAATCCAAAAATATTTTTAATTTGTGTCTTTTCAAGACAATAATACAGAGAATTAAAGATTCAGAACATACAGTAGAGGAATTATACAGAAAAAGCTGGGCGTTCAAAACGCCCAGTGAAGAAGGATAGACTGGCGTTTAAACGCCAGCCAGGGTGCCTGGTTGGGTGTTTAACGCTCAAAAAGGTAGAGTTTTGGGCGTTAAACGCCAGAATATGCACCATTCTGGGCATTTAACGCCAGGATGGCACAATAGGGAAGACTTTGTTTTCAATGCAAATTTTTTTCAAGTTTTCAAAATCTTTTCAAAATCAAATCTTTTTCAAATCATATCTTTTCAATCAAATCTTTTTCAAATTCAATTTCTTTCTATTTTCAAAGATACTTGCTATCAATTAATGATTTGATTCAACATTTCAAGTATGTTGCCTTTTCTGTTGAGAAAGGTTTAATGTTTGAATCATATCTTTTCTTGATAGCCAAGTCATTAATTTTCAAAATCAAATTTTTTTAAAATGTTTTTCAAATCATATCTTCTCAATCACATCTTTTTAAAACCAATCACATCTTCTTAATCACATCTTTTTCAAAATAGTTTTCAATCAAATCTTTTTTATTTCTAATTTCAAAATCTTTTTCAAAAATCACTTCACTTCTTTCTCAATCATGGTTTTCGAAAATCAATTAAAGTTTTTCAAAATGTTTTCAAAATCTTTTACTTAATTTTCGAAAATTACTTCTCCCCTTCTCACATCCTTCTATTTATGGACTAACACTATTCCTTAATGCACAATTCGAACTCCATCTTCTTTGATAAGTTCGAATTTTCTACTTCTGCCTTCTAATTTTCTTTTCCTCTGACACCTCAAGGAATCTCTATACTGTGACATAGAGGATTTCACATTTTCTTGTTCTCTTCTCTTTCTTATGAGCAGGAGCAAGGACAAAAGCATTCTTGTTGAGGCTGATCCTGAACCTGAAAGGACCTTGAAGCGAAAGCTAAGAGAAGCCAAGGCACAACTCTCTGTAGAGGACCTAACAGAAATCTTCAAAGAAGAAGAACCCATGGCAGCCGAAAACAACAACAATGCCAACAATGCAAGGAAGGTGCTGGGTGACTTTACTGCACCTACTCCTGACTTCTATGGGAGAAGCATCTCTATCCCTGCCATTGGAGCAAACAACTTTGAGCTTAAGCCTCAATTAGTTTCTCTAATGCAACAGAATTGCAAGTTCCATGGACTTCCATTGGAAGATCCTCATCAGTTTTTAGCTGAGTTCTTGCAAATCTGTGACACTGTCAAGACTAATGGGGTTGACCCTGAGGTCTACAGACTTATGCTATTCCCTTTTGCTGTAAGAGACAGAGCTAGAATATGGTTGGACTCACAACCTAAAGAAAGCCTGAACTCTTGGGAAAAGCTAGTCAATGCCTTCTTGGCAAAGTTCTTTCCACCTCAAAAATTGAGTAAGCTTAGAGTGGAAGTCCAAACCTTCAGACAGAAGGAAGGAGAATCCCTCTATGAAGCTTGGGAAAGATACAAACAATTAATCAGAAAGTGTCCCACTGATATGCTTTCTGAATGGAGCATCATTGGAATTTTCTATGATGGTCTCTCTGAACTATCCAAGATGTCTTTGGATAGCTCTGCTGGAGGATCTCTTCATCTAAAGAAGACGCCTACAGAAGCTCAAGAGCTCATTGAAATGGTTGCAAATAACCAATTCATGTACACTTCTGAAAGGAATCCTGTGAACAATGGGACTAATCAGAAGAAAGGAGTTCTTGAGATTGACACTCTGAATGCCATATTGGCTCAGAACAAAATATTGACTCAGCAAGTCAATATGATTTCTCAACGTCTGTCTGGAATGCAAAATGCACCAGGTAGTACTAAGGAAGCTTCATCTGAAGAAGAAGCTTATGATCCTGAGAACCCTTCAATGGAAGAGGTGAATTACATGGGAGACCCCTATGGAAACACCTATAATCCTTCATGGAGAAATCATCCAAATCTCTCATGGAAGGATCAACAGAGACCTCAACAAGGTTTCAACAATAATAATGGTGGAAGAAACAGGTTTAGCAATAGCAAGCCCTTTCCATCATCTTCTCAGCAACAGACAGAGAATCCTAAGCAGAACAACTCTGACTTAGCAACCATGGTCTCTGATCTAATCAAAACCACTCAAAGTTTCATGACTGAAACAAGGTCCTCCATTAGAAACTTGGAGGGATAAGTGGGTCAGCTGAGCAAGAAAATTACTGAACCCCCTCCTAGTACTCTTCCAAGCAATACAGAAAAAAATCCAAAAGGAGAGTGCAAAGCCATCAATATGGCCGAATTTGGAGAGGAGGAAGAGGCAGTGAACGCCACTGAGGAAGACCTCAATGGACGTCCACTGGCCTCCAATGAGTTCCCCAAAGAGGAACCATGGGAATCTGAGGCTCAAAATGAGACCATAGAAATTCCATTGGACTTACTTCTGCCATTCATGAGCTCTGATGAGTATTCTTTCTCTGAAGAGGATGAGTATGTCACTGAAGAGCAAGTTGCTAAATACCTTGGAGCAATCATGAAGCTAAATAAAAGTTATTTGGAAATGAGACTTGGGAGGATGAACCCCCTTTGCTCACCAAAGAACTGGATGACTTGTCTAGGCAGAAACTGCCTCAAAAGAGACAGGATCCTGGGAAGTTTTCAATACCTTGTACCATAGGCACCATGACCTTCAAGAAGGCCTTGTGTGACTTAGGGTCAAGTGTAAACCTCATGCCTCTCTCTGTAATGGAGAAGCTAGGGATCTTTGAGGTGCAAGCTGCAAAAATCTCACTAGAGATGGCGGACAACTCAAGAAAACAAGCTTATAGACTTGTAGAGGATGTTCTGGTAAAGGTTGAAGACCATTACATCCCTGCTGATTTCATAGTCCTAGAGACTGGGAAGTGCATGGATGAATCCATCATCCTTGGCAGACCCTTCCTAGCCACAGCAAAGGCTGTGATTGATGTTGATAGAGGAGAATTGATCATTCAAGTGAATGAAGAATCCTTTGTGTTTAAGGCTCAAGGATATCCCTCTGTCACCATGGAGAGGAAGCACGAAGAGCTTCTCTCAAAACAGAGCCAAACAGAGCCCCCACAGTCAAACTCTAAGTTTGGTGTTGGGAGGCCACAACCAAATTCTAAGTTTGGTGTTGAACCCCCACATTCAAACTCTAAGTTTGGTGTTGGGAGGTTCCAACATTGCTCTGAGCATCTGTGAGGCTCTATGAGAGCCCACTGTCAAGCTACTGATATTAAAGAAGCACTTGTTGGGAGGCAACCCAATGTTATATTTTATCTATTTTCCTTTGTTATTTTATGTTTTCTGTAGGTTGATGATCATGAGAAGTCACAAAATCAATTGAAAAAGCAAAAATAGAATAAAAAACAGAAAGAAAAACAGCACACCCTGGAGGAAGATCCTGCTGGCATTTAAACGCCAGTAAGGCTAGCAGATGGGCGTTTAACGCCCAGTCTGGCACCATTCTGGGCGTTTAACGCCAGAAAGGGGCACCAGACTGGCGTTAAACGCCAGTAAAGGGCAAGAACTTGGCGTTAAACGCCAGAAATGGGCACCA
Source organism: Arachis hypogaea (assembly GCF_003086295.3). Lineage (NCBI taxonomy): Eukaryota > Viridiplantae > Streptophyta > Magnoliopsida > Fabales > Fabaceae > Arachis > Arachis hypogaea. Next base: position 125,618,617 of record NC_092038.1, read on the forward strand.
GCCCGGCGTTTAACGCCAGATTTGGCACAAAGAGCAATTTTGCTCGCCACTTGGTGCAGGGATGACTTTTCCTTGACACCTCAGGATCTGTGGACCCCACAGGATCCCCACCTACCCCACCACTCTCTCTCTTCTTCACCCATTCACCAATCACCTCAACTCCTCTTCCCCAAAAACCCTTCACCTATCAAATCCCATCTTTCTCTTCACCCTATATAAACCCATCTTCACTCCCTCATTTTCACACACCCTAAACACTACTTCTCCCCCTTTGGCCGAACCACAAAGCCATCTCCATCTCCTCTATTTCTTCTTCTACTCTCTTCTTTCTTCTTTTGCTCGAGGACGAGCAAACCTTTTAAGTTTGGTGTGGTAAAAGCATTGCTTTTTGTTTTTCCATAACCATTTATGGCATCCAAGGCCGGAGAAACCTCTAGAAAGAGGAAAGGGAAGGCAAAAGCTTTCACCTCCGAGTCATGGGAGATGGAGAGATTCATCTCAAGGGTGCATCAAGACCACTTCTATGAAGTTGTGGCCTTGAAGAAGGTGATCCCCGAGATCCCTTTCAAACTCAAAAAGGGTCAACTTTGATCAAAGGTTGGACCAAGTCCTCATAAACATTTGTGAAGAGGACGCTCAATGGAAGAGAAACTCAAGAGGGAAGCCGGTTCAACTGAGAAGGCATGACCTCAAGCCCATCACTAAGAAAAGGATGGAGCAAGCATGAGGAAATTCCTCCTCATAAAATCCCTGAGATGCCTCAAGGGATACACTTTCCTCCACAAAACTATTGGGAGCAAATCAACATCTCCCTAGGAGAATTGAGTCCAACATGGGACAACTAAGGGTGGAGCACCAAGAACATTCCATCCTCCTCCATGAGATAAGAGAAGATCAAAGAACCATGAGAGAGGAACAACAAAGACAAGGAAGAGACATTGAGGAGCTCAAGCACTCCATAAGACCTTCAAGAGGAAGAACAAGCCGCCATCACTAAGGTGGACCCGTTCTTTAATTTCCTTGTTCTTTATTTTTCTGTTTTTCGAAATTTTATGCTTATGTTTATCTATGTTTGTGTCTTGTGATCATTAGTGTCTTAGTGTCTACGCCTTAAAGTTATGAATGTCCTATGAATCCATCATCTTTCTTAAATGAAAACTGTTTTTATTACAAAAGAACAAGAAGTACAGGATTTCAAATTCATCTTTAAAACTAGCTTAATTAGTTTGATGTGGTGACAATACTTTTTGTTTTCTGAATGTATGCTTGAACAGTGCATATGTCTTTTGAATTTGTTGTTCATGAATGTTAAAATTGTTGGCTCTTGAAAGAATGATGAAAAAGGAGACATGTTACTGAGGATCTGAAAAATCATAAAAATGATTCTTGAAGCAAGAAAAAGCAGCGAATACAAAAAAAAATATATTCGAAAAAAAGAGGGAAAGAAAAAGAAAGAGAAAAAGAAAGAAAAAGAGAGAGAAAGAAAAAAATAAAGTTGTGATCCAAGGCAAGAAGAGTGTGCCTAAGAACCCTGGACACCTCTAATTGGGGACTCTAGCAAAGCTGAGTCACAATCTGAAAAGGTTCACCCAGTTATGTGTCTGTGGCATGTATGTATCCGGTGGTAATACTGGAAGACAGAGTGCTTTGGGCCATGGCCAAGACTCATAAAGTAGCTGTGTTCAAGAATCATCATACTTAACTAGGAGAATCAATAACACTATCTGGACTCTGAGTTCCTAGAGAAGCCAATCATTCTGAATTTCAAAGGATAAAGTGAGATGCCAAAACTGTTCAGAGGTAAAAAGCTACTAGTCCCGCTCATCTAATTGGAGCTAAGTTTCATTGATAATTTGGAGTCTATAGTATATTCTCTTCTTTTTATTTTGTTTGATTTTCAGTTGCTTGAGGACAAGCAACAATTTAAGTTTGGTGTTGTGATGAGCGGATAATTTGTACGCTTTTTGGCATTGTTTTTAGTATGTTTTTAGTATGATCTAGTTAGTTTTTAGTATATTTTTATTAGTTTTTAGTTAAAATTCACTTTTCTGGACTTTACTATGAGTTTGTGTGTTTTTCTGTGATTTCAGGTATTTTCTGGCTGAAATTGAGGGACCTGAGCAAAAATCTGATTTAGAGACTAAAAAGGACTGCAGATGCTGTTGGATTCTGACCTCCCTGCACTCGAAGCGGATTTTCTGGAGCTATAGAAGCCCAATTGGCGCGCTCTCAACGGCGTTGGAAAGTAGACATTCTGGGCTTTCCAGAAATATATGATAGTTCATACTTTGCCCAAGATTTGATGGCCCAAACCGGCGTTCAAAGTCACCCTCAGAATTTCCAGCGTTAAACGCCGGAACTGGCACAAGAATGGGAGTTAAACACCCAAACTGGCATAAAAGCTGGCGTTTAACTCCAAGAAGAGTCTCTACACGAAAATGCTTCAATGCTCAGCCCAAGCACACACCAAGTGGGCCCGGAAGTGGATTTTTATGTCATTTACTCATCTCTGTACACCCTAGGCTACTAGTTCTCTATATATAGGACTTTTTACTATTGTATTTGGAGCTTTTGATCATGTTTTTATGATTGAACCCTCTTTGGGAGGCTGGCCATTCGGCCATGCCTAGACCTTGTTCTTATGTATTTTCAACGGTGGAGTTTCTACACACCATAGATTAAGGTGTGGAGCTCTGCTGTACCTCGAGTATTAATGCAATTACTATTGTTCTTCTATTCAATTCCGCTTGTTCTTGTTCCAAGATATCACTTGTTCTTCAACTTGATGAATGTGATGATCCGTGACACTCATCATCATTCTCACCTATGAACGGGTGCCTGACAACCACCTCCGTTCTACCTTAGATTGGGTGAATATCTCTTGGATTCCTGATACACGATGCATGGTTGATCGCCTGACAACCGAGTGCTCGCCTGACAACCGAGCCAGCCATTCCGTGAGATCAGAGTCTTCGTGGTATAGGCTAGAACTGATGGCGGCATTCAAGAGAATCCGGAAGGTCTAACCTTGTCTGTGGTATTCTGAGTAGGATTCAATGATTGAATGACTGTGACGAGCTTCAAACTCCTGAAGGCGGGGCGTTAGTGACAGACGCAAAAGAATCATTGGATTCTATTCCGGCCTGATTGAGAACCGACAGATGGATAGCCGTGCCGTGACAGGGTGCGTTGAACATTTCCACTGAGAGGATGGGAGGTAGCCACTGACAACGGTGAAACCCTTGCATAAGCTTGCCATGGAAAGGAGTAAGAAGGATTGGATGAAGACAGTAGGAAAGCAGAGAGACGGAAGGGACAAGCATCTTCATACGCTTATCTGAAATTCCTACCAATGAATTACATAAGTATCTCTATCTTTATCTTTATGTTTTATTCGTATATCATCATTCATATCCATTTGAGTCTGCCTGACTAAGATTTACAAGGTGACCATAGCTTGCTTCATACCAACAATCTCTGTGGGATCGACCCTTACTCGCGTAAGGTTTATTACTTGGACGACCCAGTACACTTGCTGGTTAGTTGTGCGAAGTTGTGTTTATGCCATGGTATTGAACACCAAGTTTTTGGATTCATTACCGGGGATTATTTGATTTGTGAAAAGTATTGATCACAATTTCGTGCACCAGGTACTTGACTTCTCTGATGAAGCCAACTTCCAGGAGTGCCTGCACTTGTTCTTCTACTATTAGGGCTCATTCTGGGCCGAGCTTGCGTCTTCTTTGTTGTACAGGTCGGGATCCCGGATAAACCGAGAGTTTGTGGGACATAAGCTCGGGGTCTATCCCAGGCATGTCGGAGGCCTTCCAGGCGAAGGGGTCGGAGTTATCTCTTAGGAGCTTAGTCAATTCTTGTTTTAGGGTTTCCCCTAGGTTGGCTCCTATATGAGTATTTTTTCCTTCCTCTTTGCCGACCTGTACCTCCTCAGTTTTTCCTCCCGGTTGTGGTCGCAGCTCTTCTCTGGCCTTTGCACCGCCAAGCTCTATTGTGTGAACTTCTCTGCCTTTTCCTCTCAGATTTAGGCTTTCATTGTAGCATTTCCTTGCCAACCTTTGGTCTCCCCTTACCGTTGCTATCCCCGCTGAAGTCGGGAATTTCATGCAAAGGTGGGGAGTGGATACCACTGCTCCGAGTCGATTAAGGGTAGCTCTGCCGATTAAGGCATTATATGCTGACCCCACATCAATGACTATGAAGTCTATACTCAGAGTCTTTGATTTTTCCCCTTTTCCAAAGGTGGTGTGGAGGGGCAAAAATCCCAGTGGTTTTATTGGCGTGTCACCTAATCCATACAAGGTGTCGGGGTAGGCTCTTAATTCTTTCTCATCCAACCCTAGTTTGTCAAAAGTGGGCTTAAAAAGGATGTCCGCTGAGCTTCCTTGGTCTACTAGGGTTCTGTGGAGATGGGCATTTGCCAGGATCATAGTTATTACTACTGGATCATCGTGTCCAGGGATTATTCCTTGCCCATCTTCTTTTGTGAATGAAATGGTAGGGAGGTCGGATGACTCTTCTCCGACCTGGTAGACACTTTTGAGATGTCTTTTGCGAGAGGATTTGGTGAGTCTCCCTCCCGCGAACCCTCCTAAGATCATATGGATATGTATTTCTGGAGTCTGCGGCGGTGGGTCTCTTCTATCCATATCGTCTCGCTTTCTCTTTCCATGACCGTCCGACCTTTCTATGAGATATCTATCAAGCCGACCTTCTCTAGCCAGCTTTTCTATCACATTTTTAAGGTCGTAACAGTCGTTTGTGGAGTGACCATATGTTTTATGGTACTCACAGTAGTCGCTGCGGCTTCCCCCTTTTTTTATTTTTAATGGGTCTAGGGGGTGGCAGTCTTTCAGTGTTACAAATCTCTCTGTATACGTCCACTATAGACACTTTCAGAGGAGTATAAGAGTGGTATTTTCTTGGTCTCTCGAGACCGAGTTCCTCCTTTTTCTTGGTTTCCCTTTCCCTTTCCTTTGTTGAGGGAGGGAGTCCAGGTCGCCAACTCAGGTCTCTCAACTTAGCGTTTTCCTCCATATTGATGTACTTTTCAGCTCTTTCCTGTACATCACTTAGAGAAACGGGGTGTCTTTTAGATATGGACTGTGAGAAGGTGCCTTCTCTGAGTCCATTGACTAACCCCATTATGACTGCCTCTGTGGGCAGGTCTTGAATCTCTAAACATGCTTTGTTGAACCTTTCCATATAGGCTCATAAGGGTTCTCCGACCTCCTGTTTTATTCCCAAGAGGCTCGGTGCATGTTTCACTTTATCTTTCTGGATAGAGAACCTCATCAAAAACTTCCTTGAGAGGTCTTCAAAACTGGTGACCGACCTCGGGGGGAGGCTGTCGAACCACTTCATGGCTGCTTTCGATAGAGTAGTTGGGAAAGCTTTGCATCGTGTAGCGTCGGAAGCATCAACTAGGTACATCCGAGTTTTGAAATTGCTTAAGTGATGCTTCGGGTCCGTGGTTCCATCGTAGAGGTCCATATCGGGGCTTTTGAAGTTCTTCGGAACTTTTGCCCTCATTATGTCCTCGCTGAAAGGATCCTCCCCTCCCAGGGGCGGTTCTTCTCGCTCGTCACGGGAGTTGCGACCTTTGATGGAGGATTCTAACTTCAAGAGTTTTCTTTCTAACTCTTTTCATCGTTCTATCTCCTCTTTTAGGTTCTTTTCAGTCTCCTTTTGTCGCTCCCGTTCTTGTTCTAGCTGCTCCAGGCGACTGTGGACTAGTCCCATGAATTCAGTTGTATGGGATGGTCCCTCTTTCTCTGATTCGCGCCCTTCTGAAGAGTTCACCTTCGGATTTTTTACTCCGGAGGTACCTTCCCTGTGTTGATCATTGGTTCCCTGGTGGAGGGTCAAGTCTGCATCATTATTGCCTGTGTCCAGATTCTCTTGTTCAGAATCTGACTCCACATGACCCTCTTCGGGGGATCTGTCCGCCATCACTGGTTGATCCCTCGGGTCCCCGGCAACGGCGCCAATGTTACGGTGGGTAACCGGAGATTGATGGGCTGGATGGCGTCGGTTGGCCCAAATGTGTGAAGAGGAAGGATTCCGAATAGATCTGCAACTCGGGAGGCTCCGTCCGACTTGTTTGTGCAAAGAGATGGGGGTGGTACCTGCAAAGACACTCCGATGCCTAAGTTAGCAAGGGTGTGAGTAGGTCTAGAGAGTATTGGACTTAGAGATACCTGAGGGATGTCAGTGTATTTATAGTGGCGAACCAATAACCACCGTTGGAGTAGTGCCATATTTCTAGGGTGTTAACCGTCCCATTATCTTAGGGAGGTTAAGATATGGCTCGTGGAAGTGGTTAGAGAGATTCTAGGGGCAGTTACTCATTTGAATGAGTGTTTATCCGTCGGCTAATCTCGTGCCCGACTTCTTTAGAACAGGTCGTGGTGAGTACTGACTTCATAGGATGAAGATTGGTACTGGTGAGGCCCAACCCTTTGGATTAGGTCTTTTGCTTGATCCTGGGCCTTTATTATTGGGCCAGGGTATGAACAAGTAGATAATAAAAAATTAAAAATATTAAATAATGTGAATAATAAACATATTAGATGTTTAATTTATTAGATGTATAGATGATTATTTTAATATTAAAATTTAGATAAATAATTTAGTGTATAGTATAATTTTACTTTATTGAGTCAATTTTAAAATTTATTATTTACATTATTCACAAAAATTATTATCTACTTAGTCCATAACAATTAAATCCAGCCACAATACCACCCCTGATACGGAATACAAAATATTCACATGTAATTCGGAGTTTCTAAATGAAAAAAAATTATATTATTATGGTATGTTTTTATTCTAAAGATATAATACAGAATTTCTAAATCACTTCAAATATAATAAAGATATTACTGTATATTTTTATTCTAAAAATAAAAATAAGGGTGTTCAAAATTTGAAACAATTTAAATTAAATCACATATTCAATTTAATTTAAATCGACAATCAATTAAAATCACATTAACTTAGATGATTTAAATTTTTGGCAAAGCCCATAAAGAAAATCGAATTTTAAATATATTTTTTAAAAACGATCCAATTCAATTCAAATCGCACAATATAATATACTAATATTATTTTTTTATTATATTTAAAATTTTACTTATAATATATTTAATTTGTTATATATTTTTATCTTATTCATATATTATTATTATTTAGTAAATATTTTATAAATTCAAAATTTATTTATTTATTTTAATCAATTTTTAAATTTATTTTTATTGTTATATTATTGTTGATTTTTTAAAATATTAAAATTTGTTATCTCATTGTTAGTTATTTAAGATTTAATGTTAAAATTTTTTTTTTTTTTTGTGTCTAAACAAAATAAAAACACAAAGCAAATTAACTCAATTGAGTCTGAGTAAATAATTTGCTCAGGGTGTTTACTAGGAGAATTTCAAATGACATTACTTAGATTAACCAAAGCTCCATAGCGCGCTAACCAATCTGCAATTTTGTTCGCTTCACGACCAATTTATTCAAAATGGACGACTCATGGTCTAACCAGGAGCTCTTTAATCTTGGCAACTAGATTATAAATATCAAACATGCCACCATATGCACTGTATATATAGTGCAGAAGATGCAAGATATTCAAACAGTCAATTTCACGGACAATATATTTGATGTCACACTCTCAAATTAGAATAAGTCCTCTCCAAATAGCAAATAACTCACATCTAAAAATAGACCAAAAAAAATGCTACCCGAACAACTCATATTACCCAATAGCCATTAGAATCTCTAATTACACATCTAAAATCAGCCACTTGAAAATCAAAAACTAAACTAGCATCACAATTAATTTTAGAAAAATTAGCTGACGGAAGTTTTCAAAATATCTGATAATTTAAACATTGAAATAAAAAAGACTTCTTAGCATGCAATTCTATAAAATTAGTCATGATCTAGCATTTGCTACCACCTTGTAATCATCAAGAATCTTTGCATTAAAAATGTCATTGTATCTACTTCTCCACACCCACCACAATCCTACCCCAAGAATTGATTCATTGCCAGGCATAACCTTATACAGTCAAGACATAAGAGACCTTCCACCAATTGAATCAACTAAAAAATGATCTAACATTGCTAAATTAAAATGGATTTCTTGCCGTCTTCCAAACAATATTCCATAATTTCTAGAGCTTGAGTTAGACAACTACCACTTATAACAATGTGTTCGGTGGTCGGTTTCCGGACAGATCGGGTGGTAATTGAAGGGAGTGAGGACGCCTCAATCGCGGTTGTGCTGGATTCGGGTTTGCCGGGTAGTCGAGCACTTGTTGTGAAAGGAAAGAGGGGGGTGCCACCTGCAAAGACACTCCGACGCTCTAGTCAGCTAATGCGCAAGCGGGGAAATGATAGGTGGAAAAGGTGATGTACCTTGGGGGAAGGGCAGGTCCTTCCCCATTTATACCGTGTCAGAGGTGGGCCCCCTAAAGACAGGCCCACTTTCCTCGAAGCATCCTTACAGCTGCTGTGGAGAGCTGTCAAGGACGCGTGTCCGGGTCGCATAGTGGATCACACATGGCCGACCGATCGGGTCGGGTATTCAATGGGTCGGGTTGACCCGCGAGTTGCCTGGGCCAGGCCGTAACAGTGCCCCCACGCGCCAGTGGTAGTCCTGGGAACTATCAATGGCATGTCGTCTCGCTTTCGTTTGTTCTCGTCAGGTCGGCCGCACGTGGGAAGAATATGCCCCCAACGCGCGTGTCCCTTGGTTGCATAAGCAACCGTTTCATCGCATCGTTCCTTGCGCCGAGCATTAAATGCTCATAATGGGGTGAAAAAACCCTGTTGGCAAAGACTATTCTGCCCCCAGGTTTTTTGCGCTTCCTGGGAAGCAGTTTTTAAACAGTCAGTTTTATGCTTCTACATTTCTTCACACTTCCCATCTCTTCCTTTTTCCTTTTTCTTGCTACAAAATTTCAGAACGTCGTTGTGGTGCCCTCGCACATCCCTCCTGCATCCTTCTATACTTGCCATTTTCATCCTCCTTCCATCAATTCAGGTAATTCTTGAATTCTTTTCTTTTGTGCTTCGTTCTTGCATGTTTGTTGCTTGGTTTTTGTTGTTGTTATGTAGCCTTTTGATAGTGGTTAAATGTGTTAGGGGGGTATCATTCCAGGGTAGGTTTTTTCCTGAGCTTTTTACGTTTTAATTGTGTTTATCCTTAGTTGGGGAGTAGTGGGGGTAGTGTCTGTATTCAGCCTGAGCAACCGATCTCTTAGACTGACTGGATGGTCCCCCCATGTAGGTATGGCTCGCACGACCTCCCGGGCTTCCCCTTCTCCCGCGGCGTACGATCCCTACGCTTGGGTCGTTTCCGATGTGAAGGACTCGCCTAACCAAATGTGTGAGGAGGAGCTCACTGAGTTCCGACAAGCCGAGTACTTGTGCGGAGGGACCGATGAGGAAGCCAATTATGATGTCTTTGTCCCGGCTCCTTGATGAGCGGATAATTTGTACGCTTTTTGGCATTGTTTTTAGTATGTTTTTAGTATGATCTAGTTAGTTTTTAGTATATTTTTATTAGTTTTTAGTTAAAATTCACTTTTCTGGACTTTACTATGAGTTTGTGTATTTTTCTGTGATTTCAGGTATTTTCTGGCTGAAATTGAGGGACCTGAGCAAAAATCTGATTCAGAGACTAAAAAGGACTGCAGATGCTGTTGGATTCTGACCCCCCTACACTCGAAGCGGATTTTCTGGAGCTACAGAAGCCCAATTGGTGCGCTCTTAACGGCGTTGGAAAGTAGACATCCTGGGCTTTCCAGCAATATATGATAGTCCATACTTTGCCCAAGATTTGATGGCCCAAACCGGCGTTCAAAGTCACCCTCAGAATTCCCAGCGTTAAACGCCGGAACTGGCACAAGAATGGGAGTTAAACGCCCAAACTGGCATAAAAGCTGGCGTTTAACTCCAAGAAGAGTCTCTACACGAAAATGCTTCAATGCTCAGCCCAAGCACACACCAAGTGGGCCCGGAAGTAGATTTTTATGTCATTTACTCATCTCTGTACACCCTAGGCTACTAGTTCTCTATATATAGGACCTTTTACTATTGTATTGGGAAGCTTTTGATCATGTTTTTATGATTGAACCCTCTTTGGGAGGCTGGCCATTCGACCATGCCTAGACCTTGTTCTTATGTATTTTCAACGGTGGAGTTTCTACACACCATAGATTAAGGTGTGGAGCTCTGCTGTACCTCGAGTATTAATGCAATTACTATTGTTCTTCTATTCAATTCCGCTTGTTCTTGTTCCAAGATATCACTTGTTCTTCAACTTGATGAATGTGATGATCCGTGACACTCATCATCATTCTCACCTATGAACGTGTGCCTGACAACCACCTCCGTTCTACCTTAGATTGGGTGAATATCTCTTGGATTCCTGATACATGATGCATGGTTGATCGCCTGACAACCGAGTGCTCGCCTGACAACCGAGCCAGCCATTCCGTGAGATCAGAGTCTTCGTGGTATAGGCTAGAACTGATGGCGGCATTCAAGAGAATCCGGAAGGTCTAACCTTGTCTGTGGTATTCTGAGTAGGATTCAATGATTGAATGACTGTGACGAGCTTCAAACTCCTGAAGGCGGGGCGTTAGTGACAGACGCAAAAGAATCACTGGATTCTATTCCGGCCTGATTGAGAACCGACAGATGGATAGCCGTGCCGTGACAGGGTGCGTTGAACATTTCCACTGAGAGGATGGGAGGTAGCCACTGACAACGGTGAAACCCTTGCATAAGCTTGCCATGGAAAGGAGTAAGAAGGATTGGATGAAGACAGTAGGAAAGCAGAGAGACGGAAGGGACAAGTATCTTCATATGCTTATCTGAAATTCCTACCAATGAATTACATAAGTATCTCTATCTTTATCTTTATGTTTTATTCGTATATCATCACCCATATCCATTTGAGTTTGCCTGACTAAGATTTACAAGGTGACCATAGCTTGCTTCATACCAACAATCTCTGTGGGATCGACCCTTACTCGCATAAGGTTTATTACTTGGACGACCCAGTACACTTGCTGGTTAGTTGTGCGAAGTTGTGTTTATGCCATGGTGTTGAACACCAAGTTTTTGGATTCATCACCGGGGATTATTTGTGTTGTGAAAAGTATTGATCACAATTTCGCATACCAAGTTTTTGGCGCCGTTGCCGGGGATTGTTCGAGTATGGACAACTGACGGTTCATCTTGTTGCTTAGATTAGGTATTTTTTCTTCAGAGTTCTTAAGAATGAATTCTAGAGTTTCATGATGATCTGTTGAAATCTGGCTGGCTGTGAAGCCATGTCTAATTTCATTGGACCGAGGTTTCAACTTATCATCACAAGAGCTTGTTGATTTCTATCAATCTTGCTATTGGAGCAGTGATCTGCTAAGGCTTGGCTGGCCTTTGGCCATGTCTAGTGTTTTGGACCGAAGCTTTCTTTGAAAGCTTGGCTGGCTGTGAAGCCATGTCTAATTCCTGGACCGGAGTCTTAGACTAAACATTGCATGATTCCTGGAATTCTCATTAAGAATTTTGATACCTTCATTTTCTTTTTCCACTTAATTTTCGAAAAAGCACAAAAAAATTTTAGAAAATCATAAAATCCAAAAATTTCATGTTTGAGTCTAGAGTCTCATTGTAAGTTTGGTGTCAATTGCATGTTTCTGTTTTTCTTGCATTCATTCATGTGTCTTAGTGATCTTCAAGATGTTCTTGATGATTTCATTACTCTGATCTTTAATTCCTCTTGACTTGAGTGTTTATGTGTCTCATATGCATTCTCATTAGTGTCAGTAGTACACAAATTGCTAAGTTTGGTGTCTTGCATGCATTATTATTTGATTTTAGTTGCATATTGATTATTCCTCACTATTAAAAATCCAAAATTATTTTTAATTTGTGTCTTTTCAAGTCAATAATGCAGAGAATTGAAGATTCAGAACATACAGCAGAGGAATTATACAGAAAAAGCTGGGCGTTCAAAACGCCCAGTGAAGAAGGACAGACTGGCGTTTAAACGCCAGCCAGGGTGCCTGGTTGGGCGTTTAACGCCCAAAAGGGTAGAGTTTTGGGCGTTAAACGCCAGAATGTGCACCATTCTGGGCGTTTAACGCCAGGATGGCACAAGAGGGAAGATTTTGCTTTCAATGCAAATTTTTTCAAGTTTTCAAAATCTTTTCAAAATCAAATCTTTTTCAAATCATATCTTTTCAATCAAATCTTTTTCAAATTCAATTTCTTTCTATTTTCAAAGATACTTGCTATCAATTAATGATTTGATTCAACATTTCAAGTATGTTGCCTTTTTTGTTGAGAAAGGTTTAATGTTTGAATCATATCTTTTCTTGATAGCCAAGTCATTAATTTTCAAAGTCAAATTTTTTTTAAAATGTTTTTCAAATCATATCTTCTCAATCACATCTTTTTAAAACCAATCATATCTTCTTAACCACATCTTTTTCAAAATAACTTTCAATCAAATCTTTTTGATTTCTAATTTCAAATTCTTTTTCAAAAAAAAATCACTTGATTTCTTTCCCACTTTTATTTTCGAAAATCAATTAATGTTTTTCAAAATGTTTTCAAAATCTTTTACTTAATTTTCGAAAATTACTTCCCCTCTTCTCACATCCTTCTATTTATGGACTAACACTATTCCTTAATGCAAAATTCGAACTCCATCTTCTTTGATAAGTTCGAATTTTCTACTTCTGCCTTCTATTTTTCTTTTCCTCTGACACCTCAAGGAATCTCTATACTGTGACATAGAGGATTCCATATTTTCTTGTTCTCTTCTCTTTCTTATGAGCAGGAGCAAGGACAAAAGCATTCTTGTTGAGGCTGATCCTGAACCTGAAAGGACCTTGAAGCGAAAGCTAAGAGAAGCCAAGGCACAACTCTCTGTAGAGGACCTAACAGAAATCTTCAAAGAAGAAGAACCCATGGCAGCCGAAAATAACAACAATGCCAACAATGCAAGGAAGGTGCTGGGTGACTATACTGCACCTACTCCTGACTTCTATGGGAGAAGCATCTCTATCCCTGCCATTGGAGCAAACAACTTTGAGCTTAAGCCTCAATTAGTTTCTCTAATGCAACAGAATTGCAAGTTCCATGGACTTCCATTGGAAGATCCTCATCAGTTTTTAGCTGAGTTCTTGCAAATCTGTGACACTGTCAAGACTAATGGGGTTGACCCTGAGGTCTACAGACTTATGCTATTCCCTTTTGCTGTAAGAGACAGAGCTAGAATATGGTTGGACTCACAACCTAAAGAAAGCCTGAACTCTTGGGAAAAGCTAGTCAATGCCTTCTTGGCAAAGTTCTTTCCACCTCAAAAATTGAGTAAGCTTAGAGTGGAAGTCCAAACCTTCAGACAGAAGGAAGGAGAATCCCTCTATGAAGCTTGGGAAAGATACAAACAATTAATCAGAAAGTGTCCCACTGATATGCTTTCTGAATGGAGCATCATTGGAATTTTCTATGATGGTCTCTCTGAACTATCCAAGATGTCTTTGGATAGCTCTGCTGGAGGATCTCTTCATCTGAAGAAGACGCCTACAGAAGCTCAAGAACTAATTGAAATGGTTGCAAATAACCAATTCATGTACACTTCTGAAAGAAATCCCGTGAACAGTGGGACAAATCAGAAGAAAGGAGTTCTTGAGATTGATACTCTGAATGCCATATTGGCTCAGAACAAAATATTGACTCAGCAAGTCAATATGATTTCTCAAAGTCTGTCTGGAACGCAAAATGCACCAAGCAGTACTAAGGAAGCTTCATCTGAAGAAGAAGCTTATGATCCTGAGAACCCTTCAATGGAAGAGGTGAATTACATGGGAGAACCCTATGGAAACACCTATAATCCTTCATGGAGAAATCATCCAAATCTCTCATGGAAAGATCAACAGAGACCTCAACAAGGTTTCAATAACAATAATGGTGGAAGAAACAGGTTTAGCAATAGCAAGCCTTTTCCATCATTTTCTCAGCAACAGACAGAGAGTTCTAAGCAGAATACCTCTGACTTAGCAACCATGGTCTCTGATCTAATCAAAACCACTCAAAGTTTTATGACTGAAACAAGGTCCTCCATTAGAAATTTGGAGGCACAAGTGGGTCAGCTGAGCAAGAAAATTACTGAACTCCCTCCTAGTACTCTTCCAAGCAATACAGAAGAAAATCCAAAAGGAGAGTGCAAAGCCATCAACATGGCCGAATTTGGAGAGGAGGAAGAGGCAGTGAACGCCACTGAGGAAGACCTCAATGGACGTCCACTGGCCTCCAATGAGTTCCCCAAAGAGGAACCATGGGAATCTGAGGCTCAAAATGAGACCATAGAGATTCCATTGGACTTACTTCTGCCATTCATGAGCTCTGATGAGTATTCTTCCTCTGAAGAGGATGAGTATGTCACTGAAGAGCAAGTTGCTAAATACCTTGGAGCAATCATGAAGCTAAATGACAAGTTATTTGGAAATGAGACTTGGGAGGATGAACCCCCTTTGCTCACCAAGGAACTGGATGACTTGTCTAGGCAGAAACTGCCTCAAAAGAGACAGGATCCTGGGAAGTTTTCAATACCTTGTACCATAGGCACCATGACCTTCAAGAAGGTCTTGTGTGACTTAGGGTCAAGTGTAAACCTCATGCCTCTCTCTGTAATGGAGAAGTTAGGGATCTTTGAGGTGCAAGCTGCAAAAATCTCACTAGAGATGGCAGACAATTCAAGAAAACAAGCCTATGGACTTGTAGAGGATGTTCTGGTAAAAGTTGAAGACCATTACATCCCTGCTGATTTCATAGTCCTAGAGACTGGGAAGTGCATGGATGAATCCATCATCCTTGGCAGACCCTTCCTAGCCACAGCAAGGGCTGTGATTGATGTTGATAGAGGAGAATTGATCATTCAAGTGAATGAAGAATCCTTTGTGTTTAAGGCTCAAGGATATCCCTCTGTCATCATGGAGAGGAGGCATGAAGAGCTTCTCTCAAAACAGAGCCACACAGAGCCCCCACAGTCAAAATCTAAGTTTGGTGTTGGGAGGCCACAACCAACTTCTAAGTTTGGTGTTGAACCCCCACATTCAAACTCTAAGTTTGGTGTTGGGAGGTTCCAACATTTCTTTGAGTATTTCTGAGGCTCCATGAGAGCCCTCTGTCAAGCTACTGACATTAAAGAAGCGCTTGTTGGGAGGCAACCCAATGTTATATTTTATCTATTTTCCTTTGTTATTTTATGTTCTTTTGTAGGTTGATGATCATGAGAAGTCACAAAATCAATTGAAAAAGCAAAAACAGAATGAAAAACAGAAAGAAAAATAGCACACCCTGGAGGAGAGCGTGCTGGCGTTTAAACGCCAGTAAGGCTAGCAGATGGGCGTTTAACGCCCAGTCTGGCACCATTCTGGGCGTTTAAGCCAGAAAGAGGCACCAGACTGGCGTTAAACGCCAGTAAAGGGTAAGAAATTGGCATTAAACGCCAGAAATGGGAACTAGCCCGGCGTTTAACGCCAGAATTGGCACAAAGAGCAATTTTGCTCGCCACTTGGTGCAGGGATGACTTTTCCTTGACACCTCAGGATCTGTGGACCCCACAGGTTCCCTACCTACCCCACCACTCTCTCTCTCTCTTCTTCACCCATTCACCAATCACCTCAACACCTCTTCCCCAAAAACCCTTCACCTATCAAATCCCATCTTTCTCTTCACCACTCACATCCACCCTTCATAAAACCCCACCTACCCCACCATTCAAATCCAAACCACTTCCCCTCCCAAACCCACCCATACATGACCGAACCATAACCCTCCCCCTACTCCTATATAAACCCTTCTTCCCTCCTTCATTTTCACACAACCTAAACACTACTTCTCCCCCTTTTGGCCGAACCACAAGGCCATCTCCATCTCCTCTATTTCTTCTTCTTCTACTCTCTTCTTTCTTCTTTTGCTCGAGGACGAGCAAACCTTTTAAGTTTGGTGTGGTAAAAGCATTGCTTTTTGTTTTTCCATAACCATTTATGGCATCCAAGGCCGGAGAAACCTCTAGAAAGAGGAAAGGGAAGGCAAAAGCTTCCACCTCCGAGTCATGGGAGATGGAGAGATTCATCTCAAGGGTGCATCAAGACCACTTCTATGAAGTTGTGGCCTTGAAGAAAGTGATCCCCGAGGTCCCTTTCAAACTCAAAAAGAGTGAATAATGTAAGGTTGGCATTCAACTTGCCCATGATGCAAGGAGATGAACACCCTTACACTAGAAGGGTCAACTTTGATCAAAGGTTGGACCAAGTCCTCACAGTCGTTTGTGAAGAGGGCGCCCAATGGAAGAGAGATTCAAGAGGAAAGTCAGTTCAATTGAGAAGGCATGACCTCAAACCCGTGGCTAGGGGATGGTTGGAGTTTATCCAACGCTCAATCATTCCCACTAGCAACCGGTCCGAAGTTACTATAGACCGGGCTATCATGATTCATAGCATCATGATTGGAGAAGAAATAGAAGTTCATGAGGTGATATCCCAAGAACTTTATAAGGTGGCGGACAAGTCCTCTACCTTGGCAAGGTTAGCCTTTCCTCATCTCATTTGTCACCTCTGTTATTCAGTTGGAGTTGACATAGAGGGAGACATCCCCATTGATGAGGACAAGCCCATCACTAAGAAGAGGATGGAGCAAACAAGAGACCCCTCTCATCATCAAATCCCTGAGATGCCTCAAGGGATGCACTTTCCTCCACAAAACTATTGGGAGCAACTAAACACCTCCCTAGGAGAATTGAGTTCCAACATGGGACAACTAAGGGTGGAGCACCAAGAACACTCTATTCTCCTCCATGAAATTAGAGAAGATCAAAGAATCATAAGAGAGGAGCAACAAAGACAAGGAAGAGACATTGAGGAGCTCAAGCACTCCATAGGATCTCCAAGAGGAAGAACAAGCCGCCATCACTAAGGTGGACCCGTTCTTTAATTTCCTTGTTCTTTATTTTCCTGTTTTTCGAATTTTAGTGCTTATGTTTGTCTATGTTTGTGTCTTGTGATCATTAGTGTCTTAGTGTCTATGCCTTAAAGTTATGAATGTCCTATGAATCCATCACCTCTCTTAAATAAAAAAATGATCTTAATTGAAAAAGAGTAGAATTGCATGAATTCTGAATTTTATAACAGTTTAATTATTTTGATGTGGTGGCAATACTTTTGTTTTCTGAATGTATGTTTAAACAGTGCATATGTCTTTTAAATTTGTGGTTCATGAATATTGGCTCTTGAAAGAATGATGAAAAAGGAGACATGTTACTGAGGATCTGAAAAATCATAAAAATGATTCTTGAAGCAAGAAAAAAGTAGTGAATACAAAAAAAAATATATATTTTCGAAAAAAAAAGAGAAAAAGAAAAAGAAAGAAAAAGAGAGAAAAAGAAAGAAATAAAGTTGTGATCCAAGGCAAAAAGAGTGTGCTTAAGAACCCTGGACACCTCTAGTTGGGGACTCTAGCAAAGCTGAGTCACAATCTGAAAGGGTTCACCCAATTATGTGTCTGTGGCATGTATGTATCCGGTGGTAATACTGGAAGACAGAGTGCTTTGGGCCACGGCCAAGACTCAATAAGTAGCTGTGTTCAAGAATCATCATACTTAACTAGGAGAATCAATGACACTATCTGGATTCTGAGTTCCTAAAGAAGCCAATCATTCTGAATTTCAAAGGATAGAGTGAGATGCCAAAACTGTTCAGAGGCAAAAAGCTAAAAGCCCCGCTCATCTAATTAATACTGATCTTCATAGATGTTTTTGGAATTCATTGCATATTCTCTTCTTTTTATCTTGTTTGATTTTCAGTTGCTTGAGGACAAGCAACAATTTAAGTTTGGTGTTGTGATGAGCGGATAATTTGTACGCTTTTTGGCATTGTTTTTAGTATGTTTTTAGTATGATCTAGTTAGTTTTTAGTATATTTTTATTAGTTTTTAGTTAAAATTCACTTTTCTGGACTTTACTATGAGTTTGTGTGTTTTTCTGTGATTTCAGGTATTTTCTGGCTGAAATTGAGGGACCTGAGCAAAAATCTGATTCAGAGACTAAAAAGGACTGCAGATGCTGTTGGATTCTGACCTCCCTGCACTCGAAGCGGATTTTCTGGAGCTACAGAAGCCCAATTGGCGCGCTCTCAACGGCGTTGAAAAGTAGACATCCTGGGCTTTCCAGAAATATATGATAGTCCATACTTTGCTCAAGATTTGATGGCCCAAACCGGCGTTCAAAGTCACCCTCAGAATTCCCAGCGTTAAACGCCGGAACTGGCACAAGAATGGGAGTTAAACGCCCAAACTGGCATAAAAGCTGGCGTTTAACTCCAAGAAGAGTCTCTACACGAAAATGCTTCAATGCTCAGCCCAAGCACACACCAAGTGGGCCCGGAAGTGGATTTTTATGTCATTTACTCATCTCTGTACACCCTAGGCTACTAGTTCTCTATATATAGGACCTTTTACTATTGTATTGGGAAGCTTTTGATCATGTTTTTATGATTGAACCCTCTTTGGGAGGCTGGCCATTCGGCCATGCCTAGACCTTGTTCTTATGTATTTTCAACGGTGGAGTTTCTACACACAATAGATTAAGGTGTGGAGCTCTGCTGTACCTCGAGTAGTAATGCAATTACTATTGTTCTTCTATTCAATTCCGCTTGTTCTTGTTCCAAGATATCACTTGTTCTTCAACTTGATGAATGTGATGATCCGTGACACTCATCATCATTCTCACCTATGAACGTGTGCCTGACAACCACCTCCGTTCTACCTTAGATTGGGTGAATATCTCTTGGATTCCTGATACACGATGCATGGTTGATCGCCTGACAACCGAGTGCTCGCCTGACAACCGAGCCAGCCATTCCGTGAGATCAGAGTCTTCGTGGTATAGGCTAGAACTGATGGCGGCATTCAAGAGAATCCGGAAGGTCTAACCTTGTCTGTGGTATTCTGAGTAGGATTCAATGATTGAATGACTGTGACGAGCTTCAAACTCCTGAAGGCGGGGCGTTAGTGACAGACACAAAAGAATCACTGGATTCTATTCCGGCCTGATTGAGAACCGACAGATGGATAGCCGTGCCGTGACAGGGTGCGTTGAACATTTCCACTGAGAGGATGGGAGGTAGCCACTGACAACGGTGAAACCCTTGCATAAGCTTGCCATGGAAAGGAGTAAGAAGGATTGGATGAAGACAGTAGGAAAGCAGAGAGACGGAAGGGACAAGCATCTTCATACGCTTATTTGAAATTCCTACCAATGAATTACATAAGTATCTCTATCTTTATCTTTATGTTTTATTCGTATATCATCACCCATATCCATTTGAGTTTGCCTGACTAAGATTTACAAGGTGACCATAGCTTGCTTCATACCAACAATCTCTGTGGGATCGACCCTTACTCGCGTAAGGTTTATTACTTGGACGACCCAGTACACTTGCTGGTTAGTTGTGCGAAGTTGTGTTTATGCCATGGTGTTGAACACCAAGTTTTTGGATTCATCACCGGGGATTATTTGTGTTGTGAAAAGTATTGATCACAATTTCGCATACCACTCCTCACGAGCGATTGTACGAGATCAATCTCCACCATCCCCGAGTTGCCGATTGGATTTGGTTCTACAAATCCATGTTTACTCAATTTGGGGTTCGTATTCCGTTTTCCGCCTTCCAAATGGCGCTTTTAAGCCGTGTTTCCGTGGAGCCGTCGCAGTTGCATCCGAACAGCTGGGCCTCAATCCGCTGTTTCGAGATGGTTTGTGAATACCTTGAGCTGCCGGTGTCTGTAGATGTTTTTCTTTTCTTCTTCAATCTTACAAACCCTTCGAAGGAGGGGAAACATAAAAAGGGGTTCATGTCCTTCTGGTCTGCCCAAGGTCGGAGGATTTTTGGTTTGTTTGAGGACTCCTATCATGGGTTTAAGGACAAATATTTCAAGGTCCGCCCTGTCAAAGGTCGTCATCCCTTTTGGTTGTCGTTGGAGGGGGTACGCCTTATTCCGACCTATTGGAGTTTCGGGGCGGGGTCCAATGCCTTCGTTAAGGTAACCTATAAGGGCATGTCTGCGGTGGATAGGAAGATTGCCGATGTGTTGATGGCAGTCTTCGGGAGGAATCATGTGAATCCTCACCTCCTCATGGGTGATCGGGAGGCCGGTCGTAATTATATTTGTGAGAAGCCTCTACTTGTCTTACCTCTTATCTTCTTGCTTTTGTTAACAACTTGTTGTGACTAACCAACTTCGCTTGCTTTTTTACAGTGGGGATGTCTGCCGAGATAACGGGACTCCCTAACTTGTTCCAAACTTTCCTGTGTGCTAGTGACGACGAGGGAGGTAATGAGAAATCTGCTGCTGAGAAGTCTGCTGCTCCCCCGGAGGACAAGGCTGCTACCGAGCAAGGGGCCGTGGTCGACGAGACCGGCACCTCGGCCCAAGCTGCCCAAACCGAAGGCGACAAGGCGGTTCATGTTTCCCCCTTCCGCGAGGTGATCGGCACTGGGGGTTCGACGTCTAACCCTGATGCCGATGACGATGTGGAAGAGGTCCCTAGCCTCAAGAGGAAGAGGAAGACGTCGTCCAGTCCTGAGGGGGTTCTTACTGTCATGGAGAGGAATTTTGATGCCGGAAACTTCATAGATTCCCAGCTGATTCCTGGTACTGAGGAGCATTTTCATGAGTCATCCCTCGCCGGGCAGGCGAGGTGGATGTACCGTACCCTTTTACGCGGCGCCGTGATAGCTCGGAAGGGCGAGTTCGAGCTATCTGGGATGGAGTCCCTTCGTAGAAGGTTGGAATCTGCTGGGAAGGCTAACAACGAGCTTAAAAGTGAAGTTGAGACTCTCCGAGAGCAGCTGACCCAATCAAATGAGAAGCTTGATGCCGCCGAGAAGAAAGCTACTGCTGCCGAGAAGAAAGCCACCACCGCTGAGAAGAAGTTGGAAGAGTCAGACGCCACGGTTTCTCGTCTTGTCGACCGCGAAATGGCTTTAGAAAGTCAGGTCGGCGCGGCGCAGAAACGGGTGGCCGAAATCGAGAAGGAGAAGCAAACCGTGGAGGCCGAACTGGCAACATGGAAAGCAAAGTATAAAGACGTCGTCAAGCAAGGGAAGGGTGCGATTTTGGCGACCGAGGAGGCTCTTAAAGCTCAGGTCAAAATTGTTGCTCCCGAGTTTGACACGTCGGCGATCGGCGTTTTCAAGGTCATCAAAGACGGCAAAATTGTTGACGTCCCCAAGAAATGAATTCTGTCTAAAACTTTTTTGGTTTAGCCGTTTTATTTTGGCTTTTGTGAACAATTTGACTTTTTAGTCGTTTGCCCGCTTTATCGTAGTTAACTCTTTCTTATTCGTCTGGTTGTGTTATCGTTTCTATTAACCGTTGTTGGTTTATAGCTGTCATTTATATTAACGAGTCGTGGTCTTTTGTGTAGTCATTTGTTGTCGCAGTAGTTGACGGGCTCCCGGGGTGATCAGTCCTGGGGCCGCGCATCGTTGTCGGTTGTGATAGAACGAGTTGTCTGGAAAAAAGGGGAACAAGACAAAAGAGAGAAAATTTGCACAAGTATATCTTATTCGGTAATTGCATAAAGGACCCATAGGTCATTATGGAAAGTTCAAATCCGCAAATTAACCACTTAGCTCGATTTGTCGGCGTGTCGCCCCGTGCGTTAGGAGTAGAACCTTCTCAAGTTGTTCGCGTTCCATGTTCTTGGGACTTCCTTACCATTAAGCCTTTCTAACTTGAAAGCACCTTTACCCATCACTTTTTTTATTCTATAGGGGTCTTCCCAGTTCGCCGCTAGCTTGCCTGCTCCAGGGGTCAGTGGGCCGATGTCGTTTCGCCTTAGGACGAGATCGTTCGGCTCGAATTCCCTTTTGAGCACTTTGGTGTTGTAGCGCAGGGCCATTCTTTGTTTTAGCGCTGTCTCTGTCAAATGGGCCATTTCTCTGGCTTCATCTATTAGGTCCTTTTCCACAGCTTCCTCCACTCCTTTCAAAAGTAGTCGGGGGCTCGGTTCCCCGATCTCTACGGGTATTACCGCATCCAACCCATATGTTAGCCGGAAGGGAGTCTCCTTAGTGGAGGACTGTTCGGTTGTTCGGTAAGACCAGAGAACCGAGGCTAGTTCGTCGGCCCAAGCACCCTTTTTATTATCCAATCGCTTCTTCAGCCCTGAAAGGATAATCTTGTTGGCAGACTCCACCTGTCCGTTTGTCTGGGGGTGTTCTACCAAGGAGAACCTTTGTCTTATACCCAGGCCGTTGAGGAATTTCGTGAACTTCTTGTCGGTAAACTGCGTGCCGTTGTCCGAGATGACAACTTCTGGAATCCCGAATCGCGTTATCACCTGCCTCCACATGAATTTCTTGCAATTGGATGAGGATATGCTAGCTAGTGGTTCGGCTTCTATCCATTTGGTGTAGTAGTCAATGGCGACTATGAGGTACTTGACTTGCCCAGGACCGACTGGAAAGGGTCCCAAGAGGTCGACTCCCCATTGAGAGAATGGCCGGGAGGACGTTAGCAGGCTCAACTCGGAGGCCGGTGCCCTGTGGAAATTGGTGTTCTCTTGACATTTCACACATTTTTTGACGAACTCATTGGAGTCTGCCATCATTGACGGCCAATAGTATCCGGCTCGAATTAATTTTCTTGCTAGGGCCTTGCCTCCTATGTGGTGTCCGCAGCAGCCTTCATGGACTTCCCTGAGGACGTAGTCCGTTTGGTCGGGGTGTAAGCACTTCAGTAGGGGCTGGTTGAGCCCTTTCTTGAATAGCTGTCCTTGGATGACGGCGTATTTGGCTGCTTCCCTTCTCAGTTTCGCCGCGTCCTTTTCGTCGTCAGGGAGTTTGCCATTTTCTAGGAAGCTGGTGATGGGGTCTAGCCATGAAGAGCCCAGCCTTGACACGTGCAAGGTGACCGCTGGTTCTCTTGTCATACCTTGGATGAGAGACCGGTTGCCTTCTCCCGGTTTAGTGCTGGCCAACTTTGATAGGAGGTCTACCCGTGTGTTCCTTTCTCTAGGCACGTGGTGGACCGTGACCTCCTCAAATTTTTTGCTTAAGTTTTTGACTTTTTCCAAGTACTTTTGCAATAGCGAGTCTTTGGCTTGGTAGCTCCCGTTTACCTGGGAGGTGACGACTTGAGAATCGCTGCATATTTCCAGCCTTGTTGCTCCGACTTCCGCTGCTAGGGTTAAGCCCCCTATAAGGGCTTCGTATTCTGCCTGGTTGTTCGAAATGGGAAATTCGAACCTCATCGACTGCTCGTATACGACTCCAACCGGGCTTTCCAGGATGATCCCGGCACCCCCAAACGTCTGGTTGGAGGCTCCGTCCACGTGGAGCTTCCACCGTGTGCTCGTTTCTTCGGTTGGATCCCCCGTTACTTCTACTAGAAAATATGCCATCGCCTGTGCCTTGATGGCTTGCCGGGGTTCGTATCGTATGTCGTATTGGGAGAGTTCGATGGACCAAGTCATCATTCTTCCCGCCAAGTCGGGTTTTTGAAGTACTTGCCAGATTCCCTGGTCCGTTCTTACGACAACCTGGTGACTTTGGAAGTATTGCTTTAACCTCCGTGAGGAGGTCAAGAGTGCTAGAGCTAGCTTTTCTAGTTTGCTGTACCTTAATTCTGCCCCTTACAGGGCTCTGTTTATGAAATAGACTGGTTGTTGAGCCTTCCCTTCTTCCCGCACCAGAACTGCGGCCAGGGCTTCTCCTGTTATGGCGAGGTACAGGTATAGCGGCTCCCCGTCCTTTGGCTTCCCGAGCACGGGTGGTGCCGCTAGGATTTCCTTGAAGTGCTGAAAGGCTTCCTCACATGCCGGTGTCCACTCGAACGCCATCCCTTTCTTCATGAGGTTAAAGAATGGCAGGGCTTTTGTTGCCGATGCCCCGAGAAACCGGGATAATGAAGTCAGCCGCCCCGCCAACCTTTGGACGTTCATCGCTTGGCACTTCTCCTGGTTGGCTTCTACCCCTCTCTGAGTTATCATGAATCCTAGGAACTTGCCGGCTTCCATGGCGAAGGCACATTTGAGGGGGTTCAGCCTCATGGCGTGTTGCCGGAGAGACGCGAATACATTTGCCAGATCCTTTAGGAGGTCGTCGGGTCGCGCCGTTTTCGCGAGGATGTCGTCGACATAGACTTCCACTGTCTTGCCTATTAGATCGTGGAATATTTTGTTCATCAGCCTTTGGTATGTTGCCCCTGCGTTTTTCAGGCCGAATGGCATCACCTTGTAGCAGAAGGTTCCCCCCGGCGTTATGAACGCCGTTTTGTCTTCATCTGGACGGTGCATCGGTATCTGGTTATAACCGGAGTAGGCATCCATGAAGCTTAGGTAACGGTAGCCCGCCGCAGCGTCGACGAGTGCGTCTATGTTAGGGAGAGGGAAACAATCCTTAGGGCATGCCTTGTTAAGGTCAGAGTAGTCTACACACATTCTCCACTTGCCGTTGTGCTTTTTCACTAGAACTACATTCGAGAGCCACGTCGAGTAGTCCACTTCTCGTATGAAACCTGCTTCTAGGAGGCTGGCCGTCTGCCTGGCCACCTCCTCCGCCCTCTTTGTCGACATCTTTCTCCTCCGTTGCGCTACCGGGCGTGCTTCCGACCTGAGGGCCAGATGGTGTGACATGATTTTTGGGTCTATGCCTGGCATGTCGGCAGGTGTCCAGGCAAACAAATCCCTATTGGCCCTTATCATTTCGACCAAGGGCTCCTATAACTCACGTGGGAGGTTCTTGTTGATGAACGTGAACTTCTCCTCCGTGTCGCCGATCATGAATTTTTCCAGATTCCCTTCTGGTTCCGGTCTAGGTTTGTCGTCTACTCTGGCATCCAGGTCGGCTAGGAACACACCGGATGCCTCTTTGGATTTCTTTCTTAGGGAGAGGCTGGCATTGTCGCAGGCGACTGCCGTCTCGAGATCCCCTCTTATGGACCCTATAGATCCGTCATCAGTAACGAACTTCATGACTAGCATCTTCGTGTTGATTATCGCATCAACATCGTTTATCGTCTTCCTTCCCAAGATGATATTATAGGCGGTGGAATCTCGGAGGATCACGAACTCGGCCATCGCCGACCTTCGACCTTGAGCTTGTCCTACTGAGATCGGTAGGGATATTACTCCGTCAGGTTTGATGAAGTGGTCGCCCAATCCAATGACCCCGTGCTGGTGAGTCGTCAGGTCGGCGTCCCTTAGCCCCAATGCGTCAAATACGTTGCAGAACATGATGTTTGAATCAGCCCCTGTGTCGACAAGGATGCGTTTGACGAGGCCGGTTCCCACTCTGGCCGTAATGACCATGGGGGGATTTTCTGGGGCGTCGTCGAACCATTGGTCTTCCGGGCCGAAAGAAATGGATGGAGGCTTCTTAGAGTTTCGCACCAACGAGGAGGAGACCGCCAAGACCTTAGCATCTTTCTTGTGCGCCGATCGGGATTTTGGCGCGGCGTTTTTGGCCGTCACCACGTTTATCACGGTGAGGCCGTGATCTCTGTCTTCTGGCTCTTGTCGCCGCTTTGCCGAACGGGTTTTGCCTTCTTCGTCTTGGTCGCGATAACGTCTCCTCGGCTCCCTGATAAGATGGGAGAATGCTGCTAGTTTTCCTTCCTTTATCGCTTGTTCCAGTGCATCCTTCAGGTCAAAGCAGTCCTGCGTTTGGTGACCGTAGCCTTTGTGGTAGTCACAATAGAGGTTTTTGTTTCCTCCTGTGCGGTCCTTGAGTGGTCGGGGCTTCGGCATGATTCCTTTCTCGGCTATTTGTTGATAAACTTCCACGATGTGGAGAGTGAGCGGAGTGTAGTTGGTGAATTTCCCGACCCGGGGGAATGGCCTTGGTGCCTTGCTTGGCGCCTCTTCCCTGGTTTGTTCCTTTAGTCTTTCTCCGTTGCCTTGTTGCCGAGGTTGGTTGTAGCCGGACTGCCGTTTATTGGCAGCCACGACTCGGCTGACTTCCTCGTCGTTTATGTACTCTTTGGCTACCGTCTGGATCTCGTGCATCGTCCAAATTGGTTTCGTGGTAAGGTGTTTTCGAAAGTTCTCATTGAGGAGGCCGTTCGTCATGCAAAGGCTGGCCACCGAATCGGTTAGGCCGTCGATTTCCAAGCATTCGTCGTTGAACCGATCCAGGTACTTCCTGGTCGGCTTTCCCTGTCTCTGGGTTATCCCCAGAAGGTTGATCGGGTGCTTTGCCTTTGCTATTCGTGTTGTAAACTAGGCCAGGAACGCACGACTGATGTCCGAGAAACTGTAGATGGATCCCTGCGAGAGGCCGTTAAACCACCTGATCGCGGGTCCCGCTAGGGTTACCGGAAAAGCTCGGCACCTCACCTCGTCCCCTACTCCCTCTAGGTTCATCTTCGCCTCGAAAGCCGTGAGGTGTTCTAGAGGGTCTTGAGTTCCATCGTACCTCATGTCCGTTGGTTTGTCGAAGTGTTTCGGCAACCGGACTTCGAGGATGGAGCGGTGGAACGGGGTGACGCCCATTATCACAGGTTGTCGTGTCCTCCCGGACCTCCCTTCCCCGTCTTCACGATCTCGTGCCATGCGGCGCGTCTCCCTGCCCCGGGAGTAGATGATTGTGTCATTTCGTCTTCTCGGGATCGGAGATTCTTCACGGGTGCTCTCCGCTTCCGTTCGGGATGCGGAGGTGTGTTACAGGCGGCTTCGGTGGGAGTCTCTCTCCTGGCTCTCAGGGGATGGGGTGTAGCTGGGGTCGGTGGTTCGTCCGTCGCGCTCCTGGTCGGCCAACTGTCGCTCCAAGTTTTGGACCCTGTGACGTAGCTCCTGCATTATTATGGCGCTGTCGCCGCCCGTTCCCCCGAAGGGCCGCGTCCTTGTGTGTTGTTCAGTGTGTTATCGGGGAGACCTTCGCCGACCTCTCAGCGAGGCGACAGAGGCTGCCCCTTCCGCCCCGGCTCCTCGGCCTTGGTCCACGGGACCCGGCACAACGTCCATTAAGGCCAGTCCCCACAGACGGCGCCAATGTTCGGTGGTCGGTTTCCGGACAGATCGGGTGGTAATTGAAGGGAGTGAGGACGCCTCGATCGCGGTTGTGCTGGATTCGGGTTTGCCGGGTAGTCGAGCACTTGTTGTGAAAGGAAAGAGGGGGTGCCACCTGCAAAGACACTCCGACGCTCTAGTCAGCTAATGCGCAAGCGGGAAAATGATAGGTGGAAAAGGTGACGTACCTTGGGGGAAGGGCAGGTCCTTCCCCATTTATACCGTGTCAGAGGTGGGCCCCCTAAAGACAGGCTCACTTTCCTCGAAGCATCCTTACAGCTGCTGTGGAGAGCTGTCAAGGACGCGTGTCCGGGTCGCATAGTGGATCACACATGGCCGACCGATCGGGTCGAGTATTCAATGGGTCGGGTTGACCCACGAGTTGCCTGGACCAGGCCGTAACACAATGGAAAGAACATTGTATAACTCAAGACAAATAGTAAATTTTATCTTTTCAGAAATATTAAAATTCTATAACTACTTATCATTTGGTATAAGATGAATACTATTCTACTCTCTTTAA
Organism: Arachis hypogaea; assembly: GCF_003086295.3. Classification (NCBI taxonomy): domain Eukaryota; kingdom Viridiplantae; phylum Streptophyta; class Magnoliopsida; order Fabales; family Fabaceae; genus Arachis; species Arachis hypogaea. Next base: position 125,646,258 of record NC_092038.1, read on the forward strand.
AATAGTATGTACAAACCATTTATAACTTTATCTAGCACTATACATTTTAATTACTGTTCACCATCATCTCCACCGAGCATCCTCTCTAATTTAAAAATGAAACTTAAAATTGTCAACAATCTGCTTGATATGTGAAGTGGAGTAACCATCTTACGCCAATTCTAAGACCTTTCTCTCCACAAATTTACAATAAAAATATTGCTGAAAGTTTGTATGTATATATATATATTTTTTAATTTATAAACCACAAATTTAATTTAATTCAAACTACTTAAAATTAGATTAAATTATCTAAAAATAATTATCAAATCTAAATTGCGCTACTAGTAAAATTAATATTTAGATAAAAATATGTAGACACTAGAGTCTAGACACAACATGCTCATGCTCGCTCGTGAATATGTTGGTCATGTATATAATAATATCAGGTCAAATTTTGTAAATAAAAAATTACTAAAATAAAAATAATAATAATTAAATTTTTTTTTTTTCAAGATTTTGTGCATTGAGTTGAGACATGATATGGTTTGGGGGGTAGGTCACTGGGACGCGTGGCAAAATACTGAGTGGAATGGGTTTGGGAGAAGCGTGTTGTTGGTGGTGATGATAGCGTTGCCTGTTTGGAAACTGGAGTTTTTTACGGGATGAGGGACCCTCATGGCATTGATTATGAAAAGGAAGGGATGTATCATATCATGTATATTAGATAAGAGTGACTAAGGGAGTGCTATCGATGTGTTGTTGACTGGGATTAGACTCTTGCTTGCCGGTTGCGGCCTTGCCTTCAGTTACAGGGCAAGCAAGCAACTTGTGTGGATCACGCTCATGCAACACATGACATTTAGCTTCATTTCGATACTGTGTTTGAAAGTCCAGTGTATGCCCGTATTTCCTTTTCTCAAATATCAAAATTATTGGGTAACCCATCTTCATATTCCCTTAAAAAAAGGAAAAAAGTTCTCCTAAGTTATAATGGATAAGGAAAGAGGGTGTTTTTAGTGTGGAAGTGATTTGAATTATTTGTGCTAATACAGACAGAGAGCTCACTGAACTTTTATTCATTATTATTATTGATTGATGTTTGTGTGCCTCGTAAGGCTGGCATCTCATTATTCAACTATTAGTTTATCCGCCTCTTTTGCCTAGTTAAATAGTTACTTTATTTAGCATATAATAATTATCAATAGTTGTAGAACTACAATTACAACTAAGTTGCCTGCATGTTCAATGGCTCAAATTGATTAATCATTTCAAAAAATGTTAGGAGCTAATACTTTTAGTGTAAAATAGAAGATAATTGGTTAATATTAATTCAAATATAAAGTAAAAACAAAGAAAAAGTATTAGTCTAGTCATCTAAACATTTTTTTTTGTGACTTAATTACTCTTTTTTTTTCTTTTGCTATTGCTTCTATTAATACGTGGACTGTGATTCTGGAAAATGAAAACTTGGTAATTGGTATTGCTGGTTTTGAGTTTTTTAATTTTGATATGGGGATGGCGTAGGTGATGTGCGGCGTTATGGGGGTTTGGGGTGTTTGACGGAGCTGTGACGGCGCATGTGAAGAAATCGGTGGCACCGATTGGAGGGAAGGAAAACGGTGGCACCGATTTGTGGGAGAGGGAGGTGTCGAAATCGGTGGCACTGATTGGTGGCCCCTTGCCACATGTCGCGTATGCAGGTGGCTCCGGCGGTGCACCCGTGAGCTTATCCCCCTATACCCCTCTCTCTCTCTTTCACTCTCCAACACTCTCTCTTTCACTCTCAACTGATGCCTTTCTTCTTCCTCTCAACCCCACACAACCCCCATTGTTGGACCACCACCAGATCAGCGAAAGAGGAAAAAAAATGCCAAAAAAAAGGAAAACTAAGGAAGTAAATCAACCGGAGCTTCATATTGTTAATTATCTTGGAGATCCAAATCATGTAAGTTTTTTTTTCATAATTTTATTTAATGATAATGATAGTGATAATTTTAGATTTTATTATAAGTAGAAATTAGAAATTAAACATATATGTTTGTATTTTATTATTAGGTGGTTAGAAATAGAAATAAAAATAGGAATAAACCTTGTATGTATGTATGTATGTATGGAGATGAGATGAATGTTTGTTTGTTGAGATGAATGTTTGTGGCTATTTTGTTTGTAATGGTGATGAAGACGAAGGTCTCTGGATCTCTGGGTAGTGTGTATTTTAATGTAAGAAAAAGAAAAAAAAATATTTGAAAAAATAGTACAGTAAAAAAAAAGAAAAGAAAATCTGTACCTAATAAATTGAAATAGGGAGATATTAATATATTGTTGTTGTTACTGTGAGTATTAGTAATCGAATTTAATTAACTGTAACGATTAATAATGAAAATTTTATTAGTTAATTTATTTATGATCGTTAATTATTATGATTAATAATAGAATTAGTATATATACTGTTAGAATAATAGTAATAATAATAAAAAACTAGTATGTTGTTTGGTTTATATAAATGATAATAATAATAATAATAATAATAATAATAATAATAGTAATAATAAATAATAATAATAGAGAAAAATTAGTGTATGTTACTTGGATAATAATAATAATAATAATAATAATAATAATAATAATAATAATAAAAATTAGTATGGTACGTTTTATAATAATAATAATAACAATAATAATAATCATAATAGTAGAAAAATTAGTATGTATGTATGTATGTATGTACATGTATGTATGCTGTTTGAATATAATAATAATAATAATGATAATAATAATAATAATAATAATTAGAAATTTGGTTTGTTTTTTTTTTTATACGAATAATAATATTGATAACAATAATAATAATCATAATAAGCTGTTTGAATAATAATAATAAAAATTAATAGTAATAATAATAATAATAATAATAACAATAATAATAAATTAGTATGCTTTTTTTGTAAGAATAATAATAATAATAACAATAATAATAATCATAATAATAGAGAAAGTGTGTTTGCTGTTTGAATAATAATAATAATAATAATAATAATAATAATAATAATAATAATAATAATAATAAGAATAATCAGAAATTAGTATGCTGTTTTTTTGTTTGAATTGGTTTTATGCTGGAAATTAGTTTTAATGGACATGTTAAAGTATACTTGTGTTATTGAATAATATAGTTGTGTTATATTTGTTCTTGTACTGGAAAATGTGTTATATTTGTTCTCGATGATATTTATAGTTAAAAATGTTCATTCAATTAGTTTAGTTATTATGAAAAAAACTAAAACTAATTTTAAAAGAAGAAACAGAATTAAATAAATAATATGTTATTTTCCCATAGCAAGTTGTATTGAGTTTTTGGTAACTCTAAATTAAATGTGTAATGCTTTCATTATGTTAAAGCCATTTCATTTCTTGTTCGAAAGAACTAATTGGATTTTAATTTATAATTTATCATAAACAAGTTAAAATCGTTGTGCAGGTATGATAAGCTAACAATGATTTTATCTTAAATTTCTTTTTAATACTTCAACGAATTAAATTATCAATAATAATAACAATAATAATAATAATAATAATAATAATAATAATAATAATGTTCAATAAAATTGTCAGAAATAATTCTACAAGATATTCAAAATAAAAATTATTTTCGTATTTAATATAGCTTAACTTAGTGTGATAACTAGAAATTAAGTATAATTATTTTTTATTCTTCTACTACTAGTCGGTTGGACCTACACTCGGTCCACCACTTTGACGACATCTACTGCGACTATGGCCCTCTGCACCGCATTGCTTGCATCGCCTCGGGCGACGCAACATACGGGTGTCCATCTCATTCAAGAAGCGGGTCATCTTCGGCCGGCCCTTGGCAACCCGTCTTAGGAACGGGTTTCCAACGAATCTAGGTCCATGATAAGCAGGCCACGTTGCCGGATTTCCCAGTGGTCGAAACCTAGCCCTGTATACTCTTCGAATTTGGTCCATCTTGTAAACGTCATTAACGAACACTTTCCAATCCAACCTCTGATTTGCACAACACGCAAACACGTGCCTACACGGAATTCGGTCAACCTGGAATTCACCACAATGACACCGATAGTGGCGCAGGTCAACTGCATACTCAACCCCACTAGGCATCTCGCGTACTTCGAAGACTTCATTTTCTCTATCAAAACAGCTAACCTGTATGTTACCTGAAGCTCGTTGATTTGCATTCAGCTTGGTTGTCACCATCTCAGAGAACATAAGTCCAGCACTGATTCGGGCTTCAGCCTCAGCTCTTTTCCTAGTGAACAACTCATTCAGCCTGTAAAATGTCGCCTTAACAAGTGCAGTGACTGGGAGATTGCGTGCACCCTTTAGGACGGAGTTGATACATTCCACAAGATTGGTGGTCATGTGACCCCATCGGTAACCACCATCAAATGCCAAAGCATACTGCTCACGAGGGATCCGATCAAGCCAATTGGTGTATGCCTCACCCCGTTCCTTTAATCGTTCATAACGCATCTGGTACTCCCTGGTCGTCCTTGAATATCCTATGAAAAACATTCAGTCAGCTATGAACACCAGTCTATTTGATCATGCTTACAATAAATTAAAAGTTCATTGTATACAAACTTACCAATGTTGACGATAAGCTTCTGCAGGTAAGGTGCTTTGAACTTCCTCAAGAAGTTGGACTCAATATGCCTGATGCAAAACATATGGAAAGCTCTTGGAGGAGACCACGCCCCATTACTTCGTTCAATAGCTGACCTAATCGAATCGTGTCGATCGGAGATTAGTCCGACACCATCACGGGTCACCACATGTTGACGCAGGTTGCTCAGAAAAAAGTGCCATGCATCAGAAGTCTCTCCCTCCACTATGGCAAATGCAATAGGCACGATGTTGTTATTACCATCTTGTGACACTGCAACCAATAAACAACCCTTGTATTTTCCATACAAATGAGTCCCGTCCACCTGCACCACTGGCTTGCAGTGTCTGAAGGCCCTTATACAGGGGTAATAACTCCAGAAGACTCTATGTAGAACACGTATATCAGGAACCAAATCATCCCCCTGGTAAGCTGGCATTGTTTCAAAGTGAACCACTGCTGATGGCTCTTTGTGGCACATGGCCTCAAACCATATCGGCAAAGCTTCATACGATGCTTCCCAACTTCCGAAAATTGATTCGACCGCCTGCTGCTTTGCTAACCAAGCCTTGCGATAACTGATGGTGTAGTTAAACTTTGACTGGATATCAGCAATTACAGATTTTACCTTTATAGACGGGTCAACCTCTACCAACGGCTTTATTGCTTCCGCAACTGTCTTGGAATCCAGCTTCGAATGGTCTTGAGAAATACTAGACCTGGTACAAGTATGACTTCCATTGTACCTCCTTATCTCCCAACAGTACTTCTTCTGCATTTTGGTTACCCGGATCAACCAGTCACAACCATTCCCATATTCTATACATTTGGCATAGAATGTCGTCGGTTCCGACTCATATACCCGATAGTCCACACCTCTCCGGATGGTATAATCTTTCATTGCCTTGATTACTGCCTCCCTTGAGCTGAATTCCATCCCCACTATGAACTCACCATCCGCCACAACAGGAGGGGCTACATACATCAAAAGTAACAAATGCTTCATTATGTACTCAGTAAGAAGTCCTTCATTACAACTCAATTAATAAACATACTTTACTAGGTAAGATCGTTATAGTCTTATTTTTCTCTATTCCATCTACATAAACAACAATTCAGAGATTCACATAGCTAGCTAGGTTTACGCACCTGTATTCATATATTCCGGAAACTCCGGTGCGTGCATGGCACCCAAATCCAACGACCGCATGAAAGAAGGCTCTTGAAACGGATGCGGGTTTGCTAGTGCATTTGCAACTTCTGCCACATCTGCGTTCATGTCGCCGACAGCTTCTTCTTCGTCCTCGCCTAGACCGACGATCTCATAGTTACTTTCAAATTCATCTTCGCTTTCACTATTATAATCTTCCAACTCAATGTTACGGTCTGCTTCAGATTGCTCAAACTCAATATATAACTCGATGCACGATATTCGGTGGCGATTTTCCATGTACATTGAAAACATTTCCTGCATACTCGCTTCGTCCATCACATACTTGGTTTGAAATTGAACAAACCCGCCAAACACAGGTAAAGGATACCTGTACAAAATACACGATATTCTCCTACATCTTTGCGTGCCTATCTTCTCACAAATCACACCTTTCAACTCCTCAAATGACAATGTGAATGGAATAACAACATCTAATGGATTTTCACACACGAATTGAACTCCCTCATATGTTTGTAATAAGATCTGCCCGTAGTAATAAATCTTCAATACAACTCTATCATCCATATCACTATCTATTCCCAGCCTCAGATATTTTTTTTACCCAAATGAAAGACAAGAATCAGAGAAGAGAAGAGAAGAGAAGAGAGGAGAAGAGTGCGAACGAGGAAGAAATGGGGCTTCTGTGATACCAACATCCGTTTTTGTGTTGAGTAATGACAAATCGGAGGGACCGACCGCTGCACACCCAAATCGGTGGGACCGATTTCTGATCCGGATTAAAAAAAAATTTAGACTACACACAAATCGGTGGCACCGATTTCATACCCAACTTCCTCCCCTTCCACAAATCGGTCCCACCGATTTTCTTCATCTCTCACACAAATCGGTACCACCGATTTCCCCTACCTCAAATCGGTGCCACCGATTTCTTCCCCCTAAATGCCAAAAACTCACCGCCGCCATACCAGTGTAAATAACCTATAATCATCATATTCCCGCATTACACACACCCTAACATCATATCTAAAAAAATCAGCCGCTGGTTTTCACTTCTTTTTGTTAATGTTCTAGTCCTAGATCATTGTGTACATTTTGAAAGATTGGTTACTGCTGCACGGCATGTCAATTTTGTTTTGGCTTGCCTCAATTATGTAGCTGAATCCGCACGTAGCTCTCGTTGGTACTAATTTTCCATTATTAATAAATACCCCAGACATTAACCAAATAAAGCTGGCCCAATTATGGAATCTCAACCTACTTTGAGCTAAATGACGTCAAAATTATGCAGACAGGTGAGACAGCGTTGATGTACTTGTCAACTAATACTATGCTGAATTGTATAAATGATTGTAGTGCCTCACAGACAACTAATTATGAAGAGTCTAATTATTTAGCTTTAACCTAATTAATTATACACTACCTACACCAAGATACCAAAACGGCTGGCATCAATGCATAAATTCATAATCAAATTTGTATAAAATAAATGCAGCTCCGTAACCAAAAAATTGAAGAAAAAACTATTATTGTATGAACTATGAAGTTCAACTATTGAGCATGATGCCCGTGGAGAAAGGAATAAAGCTGCTCGTGAATTACCAAACTAGACTCTGTTTATCCTAATTTGGCAAGTAACGTGGGTCAAAGATGCTCCCTAGCGACCATGAAACTGTGTCCCATGGCCATTGATGTGTTCTTGTTTCTCCTTGCTATTTATGTAAAAAACCAGTGTGTTATATGTATCATACAAATGATACCAAATGAAAGAGAAAAAGAGTTCTTTAATTTGTTTATTTTATTTTTACAAGAGTTGTACATATCAATGGTTAGTGCTAATTCTCTGTACATATGTTTCAGTCATTTTTAATTGTTTATTTTAATTATATATATTATATATATTTTTTATAATTAATTAAAAATTACTAAAATATTAATATATTCGTACACTTAAAAATTTTCCAATTCTTTGTATTAGTTCTACATGTAACTATGTAAAGGAGCATACGAAGATGTGATAACAGTATTCTCTCTTTCCTGTAGCATGCTTCTTGAACTGCGTTTCTGGTCGCTCCTGAAAAGTCAATGACCAAAAGGTCCCCTGTACTGTATAAATTTATAGGCAACAGTTACCAAGAATAGCTCCCAAGAGGCCATTTGAATAAGTGAAAACTGTAAGGTAAAAACAACAGACACAAAAGATTCCTTCCCTTTTACTATTTGGCCACTGGTTTTGCAGAGTACGAGATTACACTACAATTTAAAAGCATTAATTAATTACATATTATATAAAATTATAAATATATAATAATTAATTTAATAACTAATTTTTATAGTATATATAACATTTTTTTTTAATTGAAGAGACAGAACGAAGGAACAAACAATAATTATAAAAACATCAATCTCTGTTCTAAAAGTCTGAAGGGGGACACTAAATTTAATCTCGTTGTCATAATACCTCAACAACTATGAATTGCTATTGTTGGCCATAGTTCTCGACGCTTGGTATCCTCTCCTATATCCTTGATAAAATACAAACCGTGCGGATATAACATAAGATTATATATATTCAGAATTGAACTATTGTTTCATACAATTGCCTTAGCAGAAACCCCCGGATTTTATATGTAATTTAAGCTTGCCGATGAAAATAACGAACAACGTAATGTAGTAGTTACCTAATTACGCCACAGATAATATTCACCAATAAAACTCTACAATCAAACAATATAGTTAATCAAGTCCAATCAATTACTATTTTTTTTGTGTGTTACTTATATTCTCACTCTTTTTCTTTCTTCTCCTCATTCTTTTTTTTTTATCATTCTATTTTGTTATCATCGTGGTTATAATCGCTAACATTACCTCTTTCTTTTTCTCCTCTTCCTCTTCTTATTTAATTTATTCTTTTCTTTATTTTCCTTTTCCTCCTCCGTTATCATTATCACCGTCATCCTGATTATTCGTCATCTTCTTATGATATGTAAATAATAATATTGTTTATTCTCTTTTAAATTTGTGTACTTGTTCTACGTAATTTTGCTGCATTATCTACTAATTTTCTAGTTATTTTTCTTCTATCAAAATATGTAAATCTGTAACTCAAGTCTTCATAAAATAAATTTTTTAGTTCCATCATATCATTTAGTTGAAAATTTTAGTATTAGAATAAAGATATTTCGGTATTTTTCTTTAGAAATGTATGTATTGTTTTATATATCAAATACGTCGTCCTCTTCTTATACGTAAATGTCACTATTTATTCTCTTTCGAATGTTTATACTTATCCTACTTAATTTCGTTGTGTTATTACATATTTTTTCACTTATTCTCTTTTTTATTAAAATTTGTAAATCTATAACTCAAATTTTTATGAAATAAGTTCTTAGTTCTATCACATCATTTAGTTAAAAATTTCAATATTAAATTAAAGACATCTCAATATTGTTTTTAAGATTTTTATGTGTTGTTTTATATATAAAATAAGCATTTAATTCATTAAATGTGTAATATTTTTTAGAAAGGTTCAATATTTTTGTGTTATGTTACTGAACTTATGTCAATTTTAAATAAAGTTAATGCGATATTTTAGTATACAATTTATTTTTGGTATTCTGTATTGTTGCATTTAAATTTCAGTATTACTTTAAATAAATTTCAATGCTATTTATTGCATTAAAGTCACCTATGGCCATGAAATAAGAGCTTCTTCTCCTGACCATCTCTATAATTACTTCGTACTGAGCAGTCCTACGATTATCATCACTGTGAAGGTGAACTGCAGCCACTTCCCATTATTTTTGAAGTGACCGATCAGTCCATAGAAAATAAATTAGGAATTCTTCACTGTGTTGAACCATGATATCTGCTTCATCTTTCCAAGCCAACACTAATCCCCCCTGCTGTGCCTCTGGGATTCACACAAAAAAACTTCTGAACGTCCACCATCTTACACTTCTCTACCACCGTCGAGGCAATATTTTTTTGTCTCACATAAGAACATTACCTCGGCGGAATGGGATTTGCAAATCCCTTGCATGCTGTGAACTGTCAAGGGATTCCCCATACCTTGACAGTTCCATATCATCATCTTCATGGTTCTTTGGGCGCCTTTTGTTGGGTGGCACCCTCCCCATTGGTAGCAGCTTTTGATTCCTCCTAGCACACTTTTTTCTTACTTTCACTCCCCTTATTCTCCTGATTTCTTCACTTCTTGCCTGTGACATTTATCATCTGCTGCTCATCATGAAAAAGATAGGGAGGAGAATGAAATCAGCATCTTCTATTGAGACGTTTAACAATTTTATTAGTGTTGAAAATTTGGTGAATTTAGGGTACGTGGGGAGTAAATTCACTTGGAGCAATAAGCAATATAATGGATAACTTATTCGAGAAAGATTAGATAGATGCTTAACTTCAACTCAGCTGAGACTAGAATATCCAAATGCACAAATCATCCATCTAGAAGATATAGGATTAGACCACCGCCCTCTTTTGCTTCAGTCAGACAGTGAAGGGAGAAGAACTAAAAGAAGATTTCATTTTTAAGAAAGGTGGTGCGAGCATGAAGAGGTTATAAGGATTGTAAAGGAAGCATGGCAGTTGCAAACGAATGGCTCGCCAATGTATAAGTTATGCTGCAAATTTAAAAAATACAGACATTTGCTTGTTGAATAGCAGCGGAGTAATAATCACAATTCGCAAAAAAGAATTACTGAGATAAGAGAAAAGCTGGAAGTAGAGAAGGCTAAAAGGGAGTTGGCAGAGAAGAGGAGAATTCAAATTTTAGAGGCCGAATTAACAGATGTCTGCAAACTAGAAGAGAGATACTGGAAGGAGAAATCTAGGGTGTAATGGCTACAATGGGGGAACCATAATACAAAATTTTTTCATACAAAATTTCAGAACAGAAACTGAAAGAATAAGATACATAGACTCCGAGACAACTCAGGTGCCTACAAAGCTGATCCGGAAGGCATGGCACACATTGCTCAAGTATACTTTAGTGAGATTTTCTCCACTTCTAATCCAAGAAGGGATACGGAGGAACTGGAGGAGATGTGAAGGAGAGTGGATGAGAAGACTAATAGGAGGCTTACAAAGAGGGTCACAGAGGAGGAAATCAAGAAAGCTACCTTCTCCAGCAACCCTTTTTCAGCCCCGGGTGATGATGGTTTCACAGGTAAATTCTTCCAATTCTTTTGGGATGTCATAAAAAAAGATGTGGTAGATGCAGTTTCAAGCTTCTTTTATGATGGAAAAATGTTAAGGAGTTTCAATCATACCCATATCTGTTTAATTCCTAAGGTTTCACATGCTGACACTATGTCACAGATTAGACCAATCAGTTTGAGCAGTGTTTTTTATAAAATTATTTTGAAAGTATTGGTTCACTGTATGTAGGGTGTTTTAAGCAGGGTGATTAGTGAAAATCAAAGCGCTTTTGTTAAAGGTCGACTAATTATTGATAATACTCTAATTGCTCATGATCTTATGCATTTTTTAAAAATTAAGAGAGGCGGTGATCATGAAGTAGCTTTGAAGATTGACATGAGCAAAGCGTACGACAGGGTTGAATGGTGCTTTGTTTGGAAAGTAATGAAGAAGTTGGGTTTCTGCAATCAGTGGATTAGGTGGATGAAGGAGTGTATAACTACTGTATCCTACTCTGTTACTGTGGATGGTCAACCTCATGATTTTTTCAAACCATGTAGAGGGTTGCGACAAGACGACCCTCTCTCTCCCTACCTTTTTTCTTATTTGTGCAGAAGGGCTCTCCTATCTGCTCCACAGAGGAGAACAGAGACTAGAAATCTCAGGATTGAGGATTAACAGTAGATGCCCGGCAATCAGCCGCCTGTTATTTGCAGACGACCCGATTCTATTTTGCAAACGAAACGAAAATGCATGCCAAAATTTGATTCAAGTGCTACAAAGTTATAATGAGCTAAGTGGACAACAGATAAATCTTAATAAATCATCCTGTCTTTTCAGCAAAAACACCCCTTTGCACGTCAGAGACGATCTAGCGCAGAGAATGGATATTCCTCCTGTTGGTATCCAAGACAAATATTTGGGATTGCCTGTGGTTATACAGTGGTCTAGGAAGAGTACCTTCAACTATATCAAAGATAAAGAAGAAAAAAAATTACAAAACTAGAAAAGATCATTGCTCTCGGTAAGCGGAAGAGAAGTGCTTGTCAAGGCAGTAGCAACATCTATTCCACTTTATACTCTGAGTTGTTTTAGATCACCTGATTCTTTAATAGAGGAAGCTCAAATGAAGATAATGAAATTTTGGTGGGGGCAAAAGGATTCGGAAAGGAAACAATGGTGGATTAAATGGGATGTTATTAGTAGAGAGAATAACCAAGGAGGCCTGGGAGTCAAGGATCTAAAAGCATTTAATTTGCTCATGCTAACCAAACAAGGATGGAGAATAGCCACTAAATCCGATTCACTAGTTAGTAAGCTTTACAAAGGAAGATATTTCAGGTATTTTACTTTCTTGAAAACTGAGACAGGTCACATTCTATCCTAGGCATGGAGGAGGCTACTTGAAGGGAGAAAGGTTTTGGAGAAAGGTCTGCTATGAAAAATTGGTTGGGGAACTCAGTGCGAATTCTTGAAGACCCTTGGATCAAAAACCCATTACCTATTACTACAATGCAAAATCAAATCCCTAATACTCAACTATAATGGGTCAATTAACTCATTAACAACAATAGACAATGGGATGAACACACAATAACAACAAATTTTGATCCAGATATCGCAACTAGAATATTACAGACAGAAATCGAAGAAGGGGAGGATAGACTAACCTGGGCCAGCAAAGCTTCTGGGACATATTTAGTATCCATGAGCTACAAAATTGCGTACCACTTTTTTCACCCACACATGGAGCAATTGCCAGAAGTGTGCAGAGACAAGACGATGTGGAAAGCCCTCTGAAGCTTGCGATGCGCCCCAAAAATAAAAATTTTTATTTGGAAAGCTTGCCATGATGGACTTGCTGTGAGAGGAAGAATGAATAAAAAGTTCTACAGCATCCCAAATGTCTGCCCTAGGTGTGAGGAAGATGGAGAATCAGTCACTTATTGCTTAATCCAATGCCACCTTGCAAACCAAGCATGGCAGCTTTTACCGGTTAGCCACTTAGGCCAAGCATTGGAAACTCAGCCGTTCTGGAAGTGGTGGTCGCATGTAGTACATCAGTCGAACCAAACGACACAGGGGATGAAGAATGTGGTGCTAGCGGTAGTTTTGTATTGGATGAACTAGAGAGCCAGAAACTTAAAGATCTTTGAGAACAATATTGTTTCTTCTCAATGAGTTCTCGAACAAGCCATGAAGTTGTTACAGGAGTCCCAAACAAGAACGAGGAGTTAACGTGACTTTTTCTTTCTTTCTCCTCTTTCTTATTTCCTTTCTTTCTTTTCAGTTGTTTTCTTAAACTCTTTCCTTAGTCATAAGGATTTTTTTGGGAAGCCCCCAATTCAAAAAGTGGCTTTTGATGTCCAAGATAGGACCGGATGACTTCTTGTATCCATTTTGCAATTAATGAATATGGAAAAGCTCTGCATACAAGCCATTAGGGCTTGTATGCTTTACAAGTTCATTAAACAATAAAATTAAAATACGCACTGCTCCACGTACGTTGATTACACGCGCTATATAACATCCAGCGTATATCTAACTACCAAATTTAAAATATTTGTTTCCTTATTTGTTTTCGATATTTTGAGATTTGGTTGTTCTTCTTGTTGCGCGTCTTCCCTCCTTCTTCTCCATCGTTCTTTTCCTCTCCTTTTCTCACTGGTATGTTCTTCGTTTACGTTACCTTTTTCTCTCTCTGTAACTCGAGCTTCGTTTTCTATTTTGATTTGTTGTTTTCTGAAATCAAGGTTTGAACTCGTTTTGAAGATAATGGATCATTCAAATGAAGATTGTCAGCTGAATCCAGGCGAAGTGGATTATGAATTTGAATCTAACGAAGTTCCTGAGGTTTGATTTACATAGGATTAATATGAATTTTCTTTCAGTAATTTGTATAGCATTGTGTAGTTGAAAAATTGCGGAACATTGACTGTGAAAGTAACACGTTAACATGAATCTGTCGATTCAATGTATTAGTTGTGATTAATTATCTGGAATTTATAGCAGAAGCTCGGGTGTAGATCAATTCTTCTTTGGGTGTATTTTAGCTAAAAGTGTGGGTGTATCTACACTTTACTGATTTTTTGTTATTTTAATTGAGTTGTTGTTGTTCAGGTGTATTATATCAGACATGATTGGGTGTGTTTTTAGTTTTTGACATGGTGTATTTTGCAGCCTGTGTATTTACAGTTTATGGCTTTAAAGGTCATTCTGTAGTTGAGTTGTTGCGGTTCGGGTGTATCATATTAGACATGATTGGGTGTATTTGAATCATATCTATGGGTGTATTCACAGTTCTGACACGGTGTATTGTGCAGCCTCTCTCGGTTGTTGATGACGAGCTTGTTCCGAAGGTCGGAATGACCTTTACCACCCTTGAAGATGCTGGAAAATTTTACAGGAACTACGCCAAGGCTGCAGGTTTCTCTACAAGAGTTCGGTGCACAAATAGGAAGGGAAACGAGATTAAGAATCAACTGATTACATGTAGCAGAGAGGGAAAATGGAAATCTAAAATATCTCCGACTGAGAAGACCAATCCGACAGCCGGTTTAAACTGTCCTGCAAGAATTTATATACACACATTGAAGGATGTCGGTGCTTGGATCATTTCAAAGGTTGTGCTGGATCATTCACACCCCTGCTGTCCAAGCAAAGCAGAGATGCTCAAACAGCACAGGGAACTAAGCATGTCCATTCGTCGTACGATAGAGAATAACGAGGAGGCCGGTATCAGACCAAGCAAAACCTACCAATCATTTGTTGCGGCTGCCGGGGGTCATCGCGAGTTAAATTTTATCGAAAAGGACGTGAGAAATTACATTACCAGGGAAGTGCGGAATGTTTCCGAACAAGAAGATGCAAAGGAATTTGGGAAATATTTCTTAAGAATGAAAGAGAAGAATCCGAATTTCTTTTTTGAGCTCGAACTCGAGGAGGATCAATCGATTAAGCTGGCTTTTTGGGCCGATGCAAGAAGCAGAGCCGCCTTTGAGTATTTCGGAGACGTCATTTCATTCGACACCACCTACAATACAAACAGGTAACAAACTGTCCCTGTTTATGATGCTAAATTAATTTATTTTTACGAATCCGCAGCAGAGGTGTATATTGGCTGTTTCATTGGGTGTATTCTAAGCATTTGTTGGGGTGTACCTAATGATTTTGCATTCTGGACCATGGTAATTTGTTTCAGGTATAATTTGATCTGTGGTTCTTTTGTCGGGGTGAATCACCACGGTCAGTCAACACTTCTCGGATGTTCTTTGATGAAGAACAAAGAAATTAAATCATTCAAATGGTTATTTCAATGCTGGCTTCATTGCATGGGAGGAAACGCTCCGAAAGGGTTTCTCACCGATCAGTGCACATCAATGAAAAGGGCTTTAGAGGCCTGTATGCCAACAACAGTTCACCGCTGGTGTATTTGGCACATCATGAAGAAGATTCCAAGCAAATTAAATGGGTACAAGGGACATGCCGATATCGAAAAAGAAATGAGCCATGTTGTTTGGAACTCTCATAGCAAAGACTCATTCGATAGGAATTGGAACGATTTTCTGCTGAATTTTGGTCTTGCGGACAACAAGTGGCTTTCAGGTAATGTGTTTTTAAAATCTGCAGCAGAGGTGTAAATTGTATGTTCTCTCGGGTGTATTTTACAGTCTGTGTTTGGGTGTATTATGCAGATCTGTACGAAGATCGTCACATATGGGTTCCTATCTATCTGGATCACCACTTCTGGGCAGGGATGAGAAGCACACAAAGGAGCGAGAGCATGCAGTCATTTTTTAACAAGTACATCACCCGGAACAGCTCGCTTATTCAGTTCGTCAAACAATACGATAATTGCCTCGGAAGCAGGGAGCAAGCAGAGAGAGAATCAGATGCTGCATATTTTCATACGGTCATACCGTGTGCAACCAAATCCTCCATTGAAGCTCAGTTTCAAGATGCGTACACTCACGCAAAGTTTAGGGAAGTCCAAGCGCAATTCAGAGGAAAGGCGAATTGCATCACCAGATTAAAGAATTCCGCTCTAGGCTATTCAATATACGAAGTCGGAGAACAAGTTTCCAGCTCAATATTCAACAAGTTCGCGGTTACCTACGACTCAGTTGCAGCCGAGGTAAAAATGCCAATGTTTATTATTCGAGTCGAGAGGGATACTGTGCCGTCACGCACTAAGCGTGTTAAGTTTCGAACAAGTAAGCCAAGTGTCCCCTAGATATATACTGGAACGATGGAGCAAGAAGGTAAAGAGGCGACACACACACATCAAGAGCAGCCACGACGAGCCACTAATGGAGCCAAGAAGCAAGAGGTTCGAGCAATTGGTTTTTCGTTCGCAAAATATTTGCGAATTTGCCTCCGAATCGGAGGAGCTGACTGCAATTCTGCACCGTGCGTACGATAACGTCATGGCCGAGATGGAAGCATTAAAAGCCAAAAGGAAGTGGACATCTTCTTTATCCCACGAAGACACCAACTTGGAATCCGTTAACGAGCTTCAAAGCCCACCAAGGATTCGAACAAGAGGACATCCAAAAAACAGGCTAGGTTCAAAGCTGGAGAAACAGATTGCAAATGCCACAAAGAAGAAGAAGACGAAAGTTTTAAGCGAGGTAAAAGTAATGTTCTTTAAATTTGTGGCGATTGAGTTTATTTTTCTCGTTAATAGTTTAGCTAATGTGTGAGTGTTATATTCAGATAAACCTGTTTGATGCTGCATCAGCGGCGCATTCAAATTCCAGCTAATATCAAGGACACGTTATGAATTATCAGTTCAGGGTACCAGCAGCAGGGGATAACTCTTTGGGTGTATAGTTTTATAGAATATGGGTGTAAAATCACTGTTCTTTTGGGTGTATTTTTGTTAATTCACAATTTACATATAGACACATATATAGATACATATAGAACAAAAGCTGTAAAAATTTGTAGGTTATGGGCGTATATTTCATTTGATGTTTTTCTTCATATTTTAGTACATGTAATTCATACATTTTGAATACAGCACAGACAGTTGGGTGTATATTTTATGCAATCTTGGGTGTATTATTAGACTTGCGTTGGGTGTAACAGTTTATAATTTGCGTTTATATATGCCTTGATTTTTTTCTTCATATTTTAGCACCTGTAATACAGCTTTTGAATACATCACAGACAGTTTACCAGCACAGATAGTTTAACTATGGGAAAAAATATACATGGAATAGAAGTTGTTGATAAATGACAAATATTTACATCATTTGTTCAATTTACAAACTACCCAACAGTTGGATTACCCAGTTTCTATATCAGCAGAATTAATCTGACAAAACGGACTCAATAATACAGAGGATGGCTTCGACAGCCTTATAGTACTACTCTCTCTAATTGCTCGATCTCTCTGTTTATTCATCTCACTGAATAGTATCCGGGAAGCATACTCCACTCTATAGTGGTCCACCTCCTCTTACAATTAAAAAGTATATTCTGTTTAAACAGCAATATTAATTCAGTAAAGTAATACAGAGTTATATAGTTCTAAAGACAGTTACCTATGGCCAATTATCCCATTCATACTTCCCCTTTTTGATGTTTTTCGGCTCAATTAACTCAAGCCACTTCATAACGTAGATAGCGCAGTCATAGCTGAAAACGAAGAAAATAAATTACAAATCTCATTTAGGAAAGTTTAATGTTTAGAGTCACAAATTTATACCTTGTTTTTTGGCTTGATATTTTAACATATGATGCTTTAATTTTCTTCTCGTTCTCCCCTTTCGCCAGAGGTTCCCCACCGGCATATGTTATCAATCTTGAAAATACATATCCCTTAAATACCAAAACAAATCAGTAATACACCCGAATGAATGGACAAGATACACCCAACTGAATGGACAATATACACCCAACACAACTAACGAAATAGACCTATCTATTAAAGTAAAGAAGACAGAGACAACTTACAGTGAATTTATTAATGTCCTTTCTCTCATCGCTTGGAGCTTTTTTGTGTAGCGGGTCAAGTATTTGACATTTTCGCTTTGTTGTATTTATCAGCCATAACCACCAATGCCCCGAGTGGCAAACAGGAGCAAAAATCTGAAGGATTGTCACATTTCAACAGTGTGTTATTTTATTTGGCATATAAGTAAATAAGCGTACTAACAAATTTAGCAAACGAAAACTTACATATGGATGTGAAGTTAATTTTTTTCTATCTATGAATGGAATGAAACTCGGGTAGGCTTCCACTCTGAATTTCTTTTTCATTTTCGGTGATATGAATTCCCCCTTTGGGTGATCCGAAAGTGCCATGCTCTGCAAGAATTGCGAAACAAGAAATGAAATACTGAAAATACACAACTTACACCCAATCGAACCTAAAAAATACACCCAAATCAATACAGAAAATACACCCAAAGTTCGTAGAAGTAACACTTACCACAATATCGGGGGGGAGACAGTATATTTGTTCCTGAAACCTCTTTTCATTTTTCTGGTTGAGGATGAGGCAGATGGCAGATACAATCTAGAAATATATGCCAAAATCAATTTTACATTAATAAACATTGTAGTTGACTTTGGTGTAAAAACATTAATGTTATTCTAATATTACCTGAGATTCTATATCACTTTTTGCCTGGAGGGATGCAAGGTGCATTCTCATCAAAATGTATTCTCCTTGGCCAATCAGAGTGCACATCTCCTCATACTCGTTAGTATTGCCATCTGCGTCTTCCTTCAGTCTCGTCCCCCAGATGTAGCACTTTTGTTTCATATCATCTGGAATTTGATTTATTCCCCCAGGAGTTTCAAACTTTGCAGAACTTTCTCCCCCAGTCTCCCTCTGAATTTGTGGACTTTCGTTTTTTCCCTTCGCCGCACTGCTTGCTAATTTTTAGACCAAATTGTCTAATTGTTCTAGCAAATTTGCAGTTTCTGGAGATTTTTTCCTTTCTGTCTCCTGCGTTGACGCCCCCTCCTGGCTTGAATCAGTCAATCCAATGCTGAATGATGGCATCCCTGGATCTGTTTTAGGAACATAGGTTGCTGTCTGTGTCATCATCAATAGGGCCGCAACGTCTTCTGCGGCTGGATGACTGCGTCATGATGTATAAGAATAAGAGTAAGAATAAGAATATACGGATGATAAGCAAAGATTGATTTTAGTCTGATGAACTTACATTTTAGTTGGAGTTGGGGGAAGCATTGGTGTGGTTTCTTGAAGTTGTTTGGGGGGTTCAGGAGTGCTGCACAGTTACACAAAATTAATCATGGCGTAAAAAAAATTGATCAGGAACAATATACACCCAAACTGTTAGCAAATATACACCCAAACTCTAGACAAATATACACCCAATACTATTTCTTACGTTTCTGTAGTCCCTTCAATCCGTAGCATAGGGATTGGTTCAAAATCTGTCTCAGTGGTTGTTTGGGATGCCGGCACAAAAACCTGGATTGGGACTCTAAACAAGAAGAAAAATGAAAGGTTAACAACGTATTTGAAAATAATAAGGTTATAAGGTTGAAATATTCTTGGAAAACTCACACTGCAAGCGCTTCCGACGGTGTTTGTTCCCTCACAACTATCATATTCGAATAAGTCGGAATCAACCTAAAATACACCCAAAGAAGGTCAAAAAATACACCCGAACAATTCAAAAAGAAGACAGGCTTTGTTTTTTGAGAACTTACATACTTGCAGTTTTTGCTTTTTTTTGCTGCCTTTTTTTTCTCGAATAAAATAATAAAGAGCATTTTTTCTAAAAAAAATATATACAGAATTAGAAGTAGAAGGTAATAGAAGAACAAAGGTAACGGTTATTTGAAAGAGAAATTACATGCTCTGTGACGGCTGGTTTACACTACTCTGTTCTGTGCGTCCTTGAGAGGAAGGATCATCACTTCCCAAGTTCACAGCCGGTAGTCTAAATAGATTTCATGTTATTCAGACAAAATAAGATACAGGTATAAAATACACCCAAATGAATGCACAAGATACAACCAACCGAATGGACAATATACACCCAACAAAACAAACGAAATATCCCAACTTAGTAAACAACATACACCCAACTTGATCCACAAAATACACCCAAATGGTTCCACAAAATACATCCAAATCATGATAACAAGATTTTATTAAATAATAAAGCTTCTTACGTTTCAGAGGACACATAGCGACCTTCTGTCGATCGCAGGTCAGCTTGGTTCTCCCTGCGAAACAAGATACAATTATTACCAAACAAAACACACCAAAATCTCAAATACACAGCCCAGCAAGACATACCACTCTGCAGCAGATTTATCAACGTTTTTCGTTAGCCTTTCATCGAGTTCGTCACTTGATATTTCATATCTCTCACGACATTCATAAAATAAGATGTTAACAAAAATAATTACGATGATAGACCGTAATATAGCTTACGAGGTACTGTACCCGTCAAAGTATTGATCTTCTTCAGGAGGTGAATCCTCCACAACAACTTTTTTCTTTTTTTGTTGTGTTCTGGGTGGGAAAAAAAGAGTACCAATCAGAAATAAAAAATTAATTTTATCACAGAATATTATCCAAAGAAGTGCTTACTTTTTTGGTGTTGTTTTTGTTTTTTTCTTTTTCTTCTCCTTTTCCGCAGGTGATGATTCTTCGCTCCTATAAGTTAATAATAGACACTTCAGTTAATACACGAAATCTTTATAATGAAGCCAAAAGAAAGGAGTAATAATTTCAGGACATTACTCATCACTTGGTTCAGATTCAGATTCTGAATCAGAATCTGACTCCTCTTGCCTCTGCTTTCTTTTTCTGGAGTCCATTCTGGAAGGCAAACAATCATCATTTAGAACATACTAAAAATACACCCAAATGAATTCATGATATACACCCAACTGAATATACAATATACACCCAAAGCAGCAAACAAAACACACCCTACTTAATAAACTACATACACCCAACGTGATCAAACAAAATACACCCAACTCGAAAAAGAATTACACCCAAGTATGGTACTTACTTTTTCCCCTTTTTACTGGGGTGTTTTCTTCCTGAATCCTCTGAGTCTTCTTGAGCCTCAGACTCAGAGGTAGAAGTGTCACTGTCAGTAGTTTTTGTCTCCGAAGACGATGTTGGACTCGCCTTCCTTTTTTTTGTTTTTTTGATTTCTTGTTTTTTTTTCTTATTTTTTTCATTTTTTCTCTTGTCTCTGCCATCTTCACAATCCCCTGAAACATGCGATATTTTAGTTAGCAGCATTCAGGTAAATAAAATACACCCAACTTATTATGTTTACTTACCAAAATTTCCTCTCTTTCTGCAGTCATTCTTTCCACCAACTGCTCCTTAGTCCAGTTGGCAATCTAGGGCTTTGGTGGTCTTTCAGCCCTGTTCTTGCCTTTGTTTTTTGAAAGATGAAAGTAGATTATCATCAGGGCGAAGAGGCAGCCATTAATTGCCTTCTTCTTCTTCTCCTGGTAGTCTGTGATGCCCTTGACCATGAAGGTCAAAACATGCCCCCCAGTTTCTCTCCGATATGCCGTCCATCTTAAAAATTGGGGCCAGGTGCACGGGCGATATTTTGTTTATCGTCGTTGGCAAAAGGAACGCCATCTGTATGTAGAGGATGAATATCATCTTGAACATCAGGCGTTCCTCTTCGTTGCCAACGCCGATTTCCATCATTTCATCGGTAAGACTTTTGAGGGTCTTACCCTGGAATCTTCTATAAATTATTTTGTCATCATCAGAAAGTTTCTTATACTCAACTTTCTCAGGAAATAGATCTCCTACAAAAAGGAAGACAACAAAGTATCCAAGTCGATTCAAATACACCCAAGCATCAACTTAAATACACCCAAGCAACAACTTAATATACACCTATAATTTTAAGCTAGTTACTTGTTGCATTGATGCCAAGCGCATGACCTATTTTTTTGGTGTTATTTGGAAAGAACCATATCCTGTCTTCAGTCTGTTCTCCCCAAGATTGAAGTTGTTTGCCATCTCCCTTAAGAGTTGGTGATCCACCCTTAGTGGTGGGATGTGCATCAACCCACTGAATCCGAGATCCCTCACAATCGCCTTCTTCTCCTCAGTCATGTTTCTGAACTTATCACTCAAGAGATGTGTGGCACACACTTAAGGTCTTTTGTTTGATTTCTTGCTGCCATTTTCTCTGAAACGAAAAATACACCCAAAGATATCAGTAAGATACACCCATATATATGAGTCAGATACACCCATTAATAACAATAAGATACACCCATTGATAACAGTAAGATACACCCATATATATGAGTCAGATACACCCAAAGATATCAGCAAGATATACCCATTGATAACAGTGAGATACACCCATAGATATTATTCAGATACATCCATATAGATATTAGTCAGATATCACTCAACCATGCTTCAATATCAAGCCACATTACAAGGTTAAGCAGTATACACCCCCAATCTACGGAATAAACCCCCAAAAATCAACAACAATAGCAGGAGAACTTAGAACAACAACGTAGAACGACGTAGAACTTAGAAGAACGACGTAGAACTTAGAACAGTGTAACAAAATAGCAAGAATAATAGTAAACCCTAGAAGAACGACGTAGAAGAAAAGTAAAATATACAGGAATCTTAATGAACTTACGTTGAGTATTGTTGCTTTGTTTTCTCTTCAGATTCTTCACGGAGAGTTTGATGGTGTTTTGATGGAGGTTTCGAACAACGATTTGTATATTTTGAAATTTGATTTTCGCTCAAAAATGGGAGGGTTTCCTTGTTTTCAAAGTGCTTTGAGAAGTGGAAGAAGTGGAAGAGTCTGCCATACGTAACCGTTTGAGTGTTGAGCGCGTGATTTTGACGCGCCATGTTATCTCTCTTCATGCGCGTGAGTTCTATTTGGGCTGGGCCAACTTGTAAGCTTGTAAACTTGTATGTGTAGCAGGCCCGGAATGAATATTTTTTTACCTTTGAAAAAAAATTCAATGCTATTTATGTTTCTAGCAAGAATTTAATTCAATAAGTGTGAATTTCATTTAATTAAATAAGATTGCAATAGAATACAATAAGATTGCAATAGAATAAAGATATGTTCATTCAAGTCTAATATGAGAAACAATACTCTTAAAAGAAGAAATAAGATCAACATAAAAGAAAGAAAGAAAGAAAGAAGAATAATAAGAAGAAAAAAAATGTAACATTAAAGAACAGATTTCTGTGATTTTTAGCAAATTTTGAGTATCAAAATAAAAAAGTTTTTATATCATTGTTAAGAAATTTTAGTCTTATTTTTTTGATAAATTTTATAGTTTAAAAAAAAAACCAATAAAAAAATTACTGCAATAACATATGAGAAAGAGAAGGAAAAAAAAACAAAACGAAGTAACAACAACACCAATAGAAAGAGGAGGAAGACGTCGAAACAATGCGCGAAAAAAAGAAGAAATACGAAGAAAAAGAAGTATGTATTTTTACACGTATATTATGTGAGTAGATTTTATTAGATTTTGACCAACTTAATCAAATTTACTTGCCAAAAAACTTGAATGTGTAAGGAACTGAATTTTCACAATCTCTGACATGCAATAAAGTAGAAAGTTTCTAGGCCTAGACTCGTATATCACGGGCTCTACAAAGTTGGTGCAGGCCCAGAGTGGTTGAGGAGTATCTAGATCGTCATCCGCAGCCGAACAGCCTTAGCTCAGAGTTCAAATTCTAGAAGGTGCATTTGTGGAAAAAAAAATGTGATAAATGTGTGAAGAGTGTGTGGGTGTGTTGTGTATGTAGGATTGAAGGTTGTCCAATCCATTAGGGTATCTAAAATTGGGGGTTGTCCAATCCACTGACTAAAAAAAAAAAATCGTCATCCGCATCTTGCCTCTGTGTTTATGTGAGTTTTAGATACTTCCTTTTCCGTTTATGCATGAAACTTCTTAAGTCCACACTACTGACTGACTCAGCCATAATACATTTTTCATTAATTCGAACAGAACATAAGAAAGAATCTTCACTCTCCAGTATCAAATATGAAAAAGGACTTGATTCCCAACATACTTGTGCATTGAATTCTTCCGCAAATTTGTTTCGTTGCTCATTGATCTTTAAATCGAAAAGGAGAAAAAGAAAAAGGCAATTACAGTGCCGGCAAAAGATGTTGGTTTGTCCTACGTAAAATATTATGAATCCAAAATTGCTGATAGATATGAAATTAAATATTGACTAAAAAATAATTAACAGAAAAGTCATTGGTTTTGACAATGATCAGCTCAATCCCAAAGTAAACTTAGTTTAACATTGTGTTTCTCATACAAGAAAGACAGTCTTTCCTCCACCTAAACTTTTCCATCAAGAAAAAAGGTGTTTCTCTGTTATCAGGGGGCATCTGATTTCCCTACAAGGAAATACTTGGTTTGAAAATAGGTCCCACAAAATATTTTTATACAGACAATATTCTATAATAGTTTCAACTTTCAAGACAGAACCAGCAGTTTGTGAAATCTGAAACAATCATGTTAGATTTCCTAAGACACATAATCTTCAATTAATAATGATTTTGAGATTATGTCTCTCTGAATCATAGTAAACACATTCAGCATAAGAAAGAGAGCCAAACATCTTATTTCGGAAGTTTCTCGTCTGCAACATCACTAGGGAGGTCCAGACCTGGAGGTATCTTCCCTGGATAGTTGGTTGTTGATGCTGTTGATCCTGTCATACTGGAAGGAAAACAAAAATCAATGAAAAGGAACCTATTTTTACTGTCAGCTTGTATTTGCAAACTCACCTTCTATCGACAATGACCATCGAGCGAAGCTCACAATTGGCAAAGCTGCAAGGATATGTGAAACAAGTCCATCATTTACTTTAATTTCAATATAAAAGTTGTAGGAAACTAATCACAAATCAAAGTGCCCCATCCATCGGAATATTACAACATATAAACTTAGTACCTTACATATCAAACACAAAATACAGCAGTCACTCTCTACGCGTCTATTTACTGATAACAAAGCAAATAATAATTCTTTTCTTTCTAATAAAAGCATAGATTCAGGAAGCAATTGTAAATTGTATTATCGGAGCTTACTGCTTGGATATTTCCTTCTTCACCAAGGGGTTGCAATCATTTCCGAATCCATTCAAAGTATGAAACAAGAATCCACTATGTGTCACAATTGCTATCTCCTTCTCATTTCGTGTCCATAACCTGTGATGAAGTTAAGAGTAAAAATAGATCCTCTCAATTTAACTTATCTTTCACATTCGATGGAAATTCTCATCAGAACAGAATCACATATAACTAGTTGGATGGTTTGCTAGTACATCAGAACAGAATCACACAAATTCTCTTATTTTCCAAATTTCAAGGTCACAAGTGAGATCCAGGCTTTGAGAAGCTCAACACATTCAGCTATATCTAGAAAACTTTATTGAAACACATTAATTTATGGAAGATACTAGTGATTATATCTTCCAATTGCTAAGAGACAGAATAGAACTGCATTACCTAATTGATACATTAAAATATGATTTTAGTGTGACATAGCATTTAAGCTTTTTGATGATAATAAACACATACCAGTTCATGAACTTCATCCCCCTAGCTGCAAGTTCTTCCTTTGTCTCTCTAACATTGGCCTTCCACCAAATATCTTCATCGCTGTCTATCTGAAAAGAAAAGTCAAATAGATTATCACAAACCAGAGGAGAATATATTAAATCCTGGCCAACCCTTTTACGGCTTAGATAAAGGTGTCAGCCATCTTCATGAAAATAAGCATCGTAGGTATTTGAAGTCTATGTACTTGCCAGCGAAAAATCAACAGCAGGAAAAAGAAACTGATACTCGCTAACACTTCTTCTTCTATCACAAGGATGAACTCCCTGCATGAGAAAACATGCGGAGAGATTTGTAAGGCTCCTATTTGTCAATTTTAATATCACATACAAGGAACCTTCCATAGAAAACGTGTTAAACTGTATTTACTCATAAAAGATAAACACACAGAGAAAAAAAACAAAAACAAAACAAAACAAAAGAACTGGTAATTGATGTAGCCTAGATGTATTGGTATATGCACTATTCTTGCTCAATCTTCTATTCTCAGCATATAACATGAATTCCTGGATTACTTATTGATTAGAAAGTCCAGAATTAAGACCCCGAATCCATGGTGAATTTGCAGGTGAGGGTTAAAAGATTTTATTCCCATGACTAAAGGAAAATATCTCACATGCTGAGTTGGAGATTGAACTTCTTAACTGTAGTACATGTAATGTGATGTAATTTCCCTTGTAGAAGAATGTGGTGCCCAACAGGTAAGAAGATTACCAGACTGTAGAATGGCATACCAAATGTTCACGACAAAGCTCAACAGCAACGATTGGCGGGGCATTTAGACTTGAAATTGCAGCTCGATTGCAAGCTCCTGCGTTTGCCACCATAAGAGGCAGCACATCCGCTTTATCTGTGTAGCCTTCACCACCAAACACTCCAACAGCTGTTTGTAGAGTCCTACAACCATAAGTTGCATTACGCCGCTGTCTTTTGCCTCAGTGCAGTTACAAAGGAAATGCTCAAATAAACGGGTCTCAGATTTATAAGTAGGATAAACAAACAAAAAAATAAATTTATACCATACCTAGCTTAGCATAATATGAAGTTATAATTTGATAACTAATGTCCCTTAAGTTTCAGTTACTTCAATCTGTTCCCATACAGCACATGCATTGCTAGAGATGCCAAAATCTATATATGGATCCAGTAAATGGCCACTAGTTTTGGTGGTATGATAAGAAGTAAGTCTCCAATTCAACCACAAAATCCCTAGATAGTTAAGTTGACTCTTCCAATATACAATAAACGTCTGAGTCTCCTAATCCATGATGGATTCTAAAACCATAAAAGGGTAAATTGTTAAAGGAGACGTGGATACCTCATTAAAGGAGACGCTATGACAAGATCAATCTTGTTTATGAGACCGGAGGAGTGAACATGATTTCGCAAATTGTCAACCTGCAAAAACAGAAATCATTACAGTGACAAGAAGAAGAGGAAGAAGAAGAAGAAGAAGAGAGTAAAAGCTTGATAGCGAGTTGGGGGGGATTTACAAAACCTGTTGCCAGCCCAAGTGGTTGAGATGAGCATCAAAGTAATCGGGGTTCATGTAAGCCTTGTAGTTCTTGTCTCCCTCGACATTGTGGATCCCCTGCGCATGCCTGACCTGGCTGGATCAACACTCTAATTAAGTTCCCGAAAACAATGTAAGAGAGAGAGAGAGAGAGAGAGAGAGAGAGAGAGAGAGAGAGAGAGAGAGAGTAACCAACCAGGTGAATGGTTTTGCAGCGATGAAGCGGGAACAGAGTTGGAGCAGCAGCGCCACCATCCATGGTCAAGCAGATCGAGAGGTGAGGGAATATCTACGCTATCTTAGCCACCTGATTAATAATTATATCTGCTTCCGTCACTTCTCTTCTTTTCTTTTTTATTAATGTTAATTTTAATATCTTGATATAAATTATTTTTGCCCAACTTTATTGTCAAAACTTTATCCACTTAACAAAAATAAGCTTAAGCTTTCCTTTTTCTTTTCCAAAGTAATTAATAATTATGGTTTTTTATCAGAATAAACAATTATAATTGACCTTTAATCGATGGTCTTGATCTCTCCTTCTCTCGTCGGAGAAGCAGTGGAGAGCAATGAGAGCAATGTCAGCGAAGCTACCATCACCACTCTTCCCATGGCTCATCTTCATAACACTCGCATCCCTCTATTTCCTCTCTTCTTTCATCTCCCTCAACACCCCTTCTTCCTCTTCCTCTTCTTCTTCCACTTCCCAATCACTCTCAATCCCACACTGTGATCTCTCCAAAGGTCGCTGGCACTTCGATCCAAACCGCAAACCTCTCTACGACGACACCTGCCCCTTCCACCGAAACGCATGGAACTGCATCAGAAACCAGCGCCAAAATCTCACCTTCATCAACTCCTGGACCTGGCGCCCACACCGCTGCGATTTGCCTCGGATCGACCCGCTTCGCTTCCTCACTAAGATGAGGAATCGGAATGTTGGCTTTGTTGGCGACTCCCTCAATGAGAATTTCTTGGTTTCTTTCCTCTGCATTCTCAGGGTCGCTGATGAGAGTGCTAAGAAGTGGAAAAAGAAGGGTGCTTGGAGGGGTGCTTATTTTCCCAAGTTCAATGTCACCGTAGGGTATCATCGTACTGTTTTGCTCTCCAAATACCAGTAAGTTTGTTATCATTAATCAAGCACTTTCCGTGTTCTTTGTTTGATTCTCAGTATTGCAAAGGAGTTAACTTTTTTTCGAAATTTAAATTTTATTTTCTTGGGGATCACTGCTAGAGCTTTGATGAAGCATTTTTGTTAATGTTTAAAAACACGATTAGAGTTTATGGAACTTGAGATAAAAATGTAAAATTGTGAAAGTGTGGATTTTACCAATGATGGAAAGTAATTGATGAAATGCAGGTATATTACATGCTTATGCCTCTAATGAATGTAACTAACTACTATGTTATATAACTAACGAACTCAGTTGACCTCTAAATCACCAGAAAACTCTTAATTATCTAAGCAATACTTAAACTGGAAACTGTTTGGCTGTCGTAATCAACTGACTCTATATTAGTTGTTCCCAAGTATATTCTTTTTATGAGTGATAGTTAAGTGTCCTGGTTTACTTTGTTCTTGCTTTAAATGTTTGAAATGGCAACCTTATGTGCTCATTACTGATCAAACAAAGGTGGCAGCCAAAACAATCTGAAGCTGGGGTGGGAGATGCGCCACAAGGTATCTATCGAGTTGATGTTGATGTTCCTTCTGATGACTGGGCTAAAATTGCCGGGTTCTATGATGTCCTAGTGTTCAATACTGGTCATTGGTAATTCTTCTTTTCCTTTTCCCAAATTTTGGAAGTTTTGGATGATCTAGAGTTACTGTAATAGTGGGAAAAAAATTAAGCAAATATCATAAGGAGATGATTATCTATCAATATGTCTTGATACAGCTACTTTCCAGTTAATTCTGGTTTGCCACTGTATTTTCAAGAGTTTGTTCAGGATTTTGATCATTGTAATCTTTACAGGTGGAATTTTGACAAATTCCCCAAAGAGAAACCTCTTGTCTTCTACAAAGCAGGACAACCAATAGTTCCTCCGCCTGCAATGCTGGATGGACTTAAAGTAGTCCTTGATAACATGATCGCATATATTGAAAAGGAATTCCCCAGAGACACTCTTAAATTCTGGCGTTTACAATCTCCAAGGCATTTTTATGGTGGAGATTGGAATCAAAATGGAAGCTGCCTGTTCAATAAGCCACTCGAGGAGAATGAGGTTTGTATTTCTGAGATTTACGTCTCTTTCTTTTCTTTTCTTTCCTTCTTTTTTTTCTCACAGTGAAAATCATTCTCCTGGTCCTCCAGACATAGTTTTCATTTGAAAATGGTTTTATTTTGAAGTTACTTATATATAGTTTTCATAGTTTGCATTGGCATAGAGATTTGGATACTAATACCTGGACAGCTTGAATTATGGTTCGAACCCAGGAACAATGGAGTTAACAAGGAAGCAAGACAGCTGAATGCTGTGATTGAAGAGGCATTACAAGGCACTGACATCCGAATGCTCGACTTAACTCATTTGAGTGAGTTCAGAGCTGATGCTCATCCGGCAATTTGGTTAGGAAGGAAAGATGCAGTGGCAATATGGGGTCAGGATTGCATGCATTGGTGTCTGCCTGGTGTCCCAGACACATGGGTTGATATACTGTCTAAACTGATACATGATAATTTCGAGTAACTGGTGTGCAATGTAAAGCTGATATCGGATCTTGTATGTCATGCACTGAAAATTTCCACTATAGATACTGGGGCCTGGCTGCCATGAATGTTTCTGGGACCAAGATGTGAGAATCTTGTGTTGTACATTATGATGTGGAAGGCTGTCTTTGATGGAAGAGAAGTTTTACTCCACGATGTTTGATGGAAGAAGTGGTTATTTTGGTTGAGCATGAGCCTACTATAATACTAAAAGCGGCTCCCTTGTAAATCCCCTACGCTTAAATTCTTTTATTCAGATTGTAATGATTATTATTTTTTGCGAACCTTCCATTGTGCGTTACACCTTTACTTGACAATGAGTGATGTGATCTATAACACAACTAATGATTTGATGCAACACTATTTAATTAGAGTGTATCTACATATCTTTTATTTTTCCTGTAACAATTAAACATTGCTGGTACTAAATGTTTGTAGCCGCTGCCACTTTGGCACAAAAGCTGAACATATTTAGTGCATTCATAATTGTACAAAAGGTATGCAGACAAGTGCCTTCTTATAACCAATGTTTGATCATGAAAGCCTCTGTACAATGGTTCAAGGTTGAAAATTCAAAAACATTGTCCGGTAAACATTGATCATGTGGAGCCCTGTCTCCCATCAATTCCTGGTCACTAGAGACCATGTCTCACAACGACACTACACCTAACTGTGGAAAAGTTGAGACCAGAGCAGTAGAATATCAATAGATTCCTTCATTTTATTTCACCCAAATGTAAACGAGAATTCAGTAAGAATATACAAACAGGTAAATTGTAAAAATACTGTCAGAGAAATTAACATCCAGCCACGCATCTCAGAAATAGAGTTGTCTGCAATTTGCAACGGTAGCTACTGCTGGACAATACGGACACTTGAATACTTGTGCGCTGCTTTTTGATAACCTCATAATCGATTGCTTGCGGAGAACATGATAACAGGGCAGCAGCATTGGGGGATTTTCTTCACTACATTGATCCCTACTCACAGGGCAAACAAAAATGGAATGAAAATGGAATTCCTTCCCAAGTTCTAGTGGCACCGGCAACTGTTTCATGGACTGCCACTCGTGCTTCTTTACGGCCATCACATTTGCCAGCTTTAAGAGTGTAGGCAACCCCTCAAATCCAGCTGCCATTGCTACACTCAAAGGACTCTTGTAGGACTGTCCAAAGAGAGTGCAAAACTGCCTATTAAGCTCCTCAGTTATCTCAGTCCAATTGGATGGGGAGACCAACTCAGGGTAGGGGGAGTTCTCAACCCTTCCAGAATATAAGAGGCAACCCATAAGCTTTTGGAACTCGTTCTCCTGGAGGGAAGCGAAAGGAGCAAGATAAGTCCGGGCATATTTTAAGGCATCTGCTCGGTTTCCATTTCGCAGGAGCTCTATAAATTGAAGCCTGTGTATTCTAAACTCGAGATTGAAACCATTCTGGACAAGTTTCTCTCGGTTGGCAGAGACCCATGTGAGAGCGGGCTGGATGTTTTTAACCCTCATAGCTTCTAGAATCTGATGCATTTCCAAGAACAGAGATCTCAGTGCAGTTGCTTCAGGCTCACCAGCCTCTTTCATAATGCTATCTCCAACATCAAATAAACCTTGATGGTAGAAGTGGTTGGCCAAGATTTGGTTTACAACGTGAGCATCATAGTCAGCAGTTCTGTATACCTTGGATATATCTGGGTATAATAGCTTGTCCAGGAGCTTTTGGTACTTGGTAACACTTATGTTCAATTCCTTCTGTGATCCTTCTAATTGTTGAAGTGCCCCGATAGCATTAAGCTTAAGCATAAGTTCTGTAAGAATGGATTTCTGGCTCTCCTGAGCTAACTGAATTGATATCAGTGCCTGTTCAATTTCATGGCCAATCTGGTCAACAATGTCTTGAGACTTGGAATAAGATAACTTCTGCTTCTTTGCCACATGGTCAAATGCATCTCTAATGTCATTCAGGTCCATCTTAGGTTTAAGTCAGAGACTCCTACAAAATTTTAACAAAAAGCAGTTACCACCAATTGTATTTATTAAAAGGTTGCAAGAAAGAAGGTTTGCATAAAGGTTTCTTCACATCTGTCTTATAGCCTCTTATCAACCACTCCCAAAGAGAATTCAAAATACTATATACTCAAAAGATTACAAGGATTTCAACCAGCCACCAACAGACCTATTATCCTGTAACCTTCCCTTTTTACCCTCTTTGAGTACTAATTGAGCAGTAGTAATATCCTATAATTATGACTAATTAACATAGATCAAGAGGTACATCTCAATCGGGGATATAAACAGAAAATTGACTGATTAGAGGAGAATGTAGCGTGTAGACAGGCTCACAAAAATGTATCTTTCGTATAGAATCAATCTTGCCCATAAAATAGTATCAAAATGGTAAATGCGATCACAATGGTCATAATAAGTAAACTTTTGACAGGGAAAGCATGCACTATCACTATGAACCCCAAACCCAACAAATTCCCTGCAGAAGCGTTACAGACACTTACGTATAACGAGAAGCGTGAAATAACAAATGCAGATTAAAATCATCAAAGGAACAGAATTTTCAAGAGCATGCTTATGTCACACGCACACCGAACAAAGGGTTCAAACTCCTTCAAATAACGAAATAAAATAAAAACACCAAACTTTTAATTAGAATAAAAAATAATGCATTCAACAGCAAATTGGATCCTAGTGGAATGAAATTTACATAGGGATAAAACAGCAGAGACAAAAAAGTGCAAAGCTCATATTCTTTTACTTCAGAAGTATTGTATATAATAATATATTCATGCAAATAATTCAAACCCCTTGTGAGAAGATCACACAGTCCCTGATTGCCACGAAATGGTTGCAGAACAACAAAACGAAACAAATTCACACCTTTGAAACGGTGGACTCAACATGATGAATGAAGCACCGAAACAGAACAAAACAAAGCCTTCGGGGGAAAAGAAAAGGTTCGATTACTTTGTCATTGATTTTGTCTAAAAACCTTCGAATTGGTGCAACAAGGTTAAGGAGGAAAAAGGGGAAAATAACAGCAAAAAGAGAGGGGGGAAACAGAAAAAATAGGGATTAAAATGAGAGGAAGTTAGTTATTGCGTTACCTGAGGGGTGAGCTGAGAGCGTGAGAGGAAAGGAATAATAACTGAGGTCGTGAAAGTGGTAGATAGAATGAGAGTGTAGGCATCATGTATGTGTGTTTAATGTTTATGTGTCACGCAAATCTAAATTGGTGTCAACTCGCGTCTATGAAGTTACGTTTGTACCCTCGTGTTCCTTGCAATGTAAGTACTAGTTGCCTAGTTGGTGCTTGTATTTTGTGCATGGACCGTTACATAGGAACAAAAGGAACCAGACACTTCCCCCTCTTTCTTTGGCGGCTGGCTCTCTCCATACAGATTGGTGAAAACTTTATTTCTTATTTTTTACATTTGACTAAATTATCTTAATTATTAATTTTATATAATTTTGACTAAATTCTCTTATTATTATTGTTATTATTTCGATATGTAGTAGATCACAACTGTGACAATGCTATTGTATTGTATCTTGGGTTGAAGACAAGCACACTGCTCACAGCAGAATCTACTGTTGGGGTCCAACCAGAAGTGAACGAAGGATTGTTTTCAGCAGATATTCTACGGGCTGACAGTGAACAGATTATGGAAGAAGAATCGAGTAGAAAAGTTGTATTCAATTTAAGATGATGACGTTAGATAAGACAATGTTAACGATCAGAGTATTATATATAAGGAAAAAGAAGAATAAAACAATTAATAGAACAAAACAAATTTTAGTCTTAAAAGGAGAAACCGTCATCCCTGCTATTACAGAAAACATCTCTATCAATCAGCAACGTTGTGATCATCTTGCTAATCAAATTTGAATGGGCCCGAACATGAGATTCAGATTCTTTCTATAGGGGACTAAGTTAGCAATAGTTTTAGACAAATTTTGACGGTATTAGAGTATTTATATTTTGCAGGTGGAAGATCGATAAAAAAAAGTTGTTAAGTGGTAGCATTAGTATTGTGATGTAGATTGGACCAAATAATTAAAAAAGGAGGAAAGCAGATAAAGATATTTGACGAAAACATATACAAAGCAACGACTTTAATTTGCAATTATTTTACATGAATAATCTAATGTCTCATCACGATCATGAATCGTTAACTACCATCCGCTGTAACAAGCACAACTCGAAAATTGTGACAAGCTCAATTCAGTGTGTGACATCTACACCTATGCACTTCTATAGTGTTAAACAAATAATGAAAAGAATTTCCCTCCAAAGGGCCTCAATTTACTATTGTAGTATACAAAATGGTGATGATTGTAGGCACCATATAAAAATGAGGACAAAATTAAGAAGACCTCACTTCTGAGACCGTCCCATTTTGACTCTAATCTTCTCTTCCATCACGGAAATTTCTGTCTCCAGATCATACATTCTGTTAAGAGCACGCATGTTCTCAAGTACTTCATTCAGACAGCGATTATCATTCCCATCACACCTCAGGTGTTGCATGGGACCATGAAGTAACTTGTTCACAATACCCATACTAAGTGCATAAATTGCTTCTTTCTGCTCCTTTGATATGTCATTACCCATCTTGGACAAACACTTATCCAGCTCAGAGGCTCTAATCCTTTCAACATAAGCTCTAAACTTCTTAATAGTAGGGACAGTTTCCAGCGAGTCTATCCACGCTTCAAATTTATTCAATTCCTCCAAGATAATAGCCTGGGCTTCTCTTGCTTTTTGGAGTCTGTCCTCCTTGTTAGCTACTACAACTTCCTGCAGATCATCCACATTGTACAGAAGTGCATTATCCAGATCCGACACACTCGGTTCTACGTTCCTGGGAACACATATATCAATGAAAAGTCGCCTTCTTTCTCCTTGGCTAATTGGAGGAAGCATATGGACATTCTCTTTTGTGAACAATGGGGATTTAGATGCAGTGCTGGTGAAGATAACATCAGCTGCAGCAGCACATTCAAGCATTTCTGAAAGAGGCCTGTAAACAACTTCAACATCTCTCAACTCATTACGAATAGCGTTGACCTTCTCTTCAGTTCTGTTAACAACAACCATTTTCTTGCACCCTTTTGCTACCAAATGTTTAATTACGAGTTTACCCATCTTTCCTGCCCCAATTACTAATACTCCAGCATCGACATAGGAAGACTCTGAAAGCTTCATCAGTCCCAGCTCCACAGCTGCAGAACTGACAGAAACTGATCCCGACGAAATGTTAGTCTCGCTTCTAACCCGTTTTCCAACAGAGATTGCCTGCTTGAACAACCCACTAATTTTCCTGTCAAAGCCGGCAACTCCTTGTCCAGCCTTCACAACTTGTTTTACCTGAGCAAGAATCTGACCTTCCCCGAGGACAAGAGAGTCAAGCCCAGCAGCTACTTCAAACAGATGCTTTGTGGCATCCTTGTTGTATAGCAAGATTTGGTGTTTACAAAGCTCATGTACCGGAACCCCACTTGTCTGCCAAGGAAATAATATCAACAGTTTTAGTAACATATGACATGTTTGTCAAACAACAACAACAACAACAATGATATGACGGGAGAGTACCTTTGACATCCATTCAGTTACTTCTTTAACACCACGGTGCTGTGAGAGGGCCACAACATATATCTCCATTCGGTTACACGTGCTAAGAACAGCAGCCTCTTCAATATGGTTCAAAGCACAGAGCTCAGTGATGACCTGAGGCCACTGCGCTTCTGGGATTGCAAGCTTCTCTCTTATCTCAACTGGAGCAGTGTGAATGTTGAGTCCAATTGCAATAATGCTGCTCTTTTCCTTAGTATATCCTAAAGGGGATAAACCAAACAAACCAAAAAGTCAACACCAAAATCCACATCCTATCCTATATCCTATTATGTACCGTCAGTTTCCTGGCTTGAAAAGATTGAAACTTCTATGCGGAATTCGAAAGACTTACTGTTAGCTGCGGAAGACTTGAGCAGCTCGAGAGGGGAAGGAGTGGAAGAGATCGGTTTTGGAGGGGTCTCATTTCCCTGCGAAACGGCGTCGCATCTAGGGTTGATAGATGGTGTTGATCTTGCGGAAAGTCGAGCGCCGGCGATGGAGGAGGGTTTGGAAAAGAGGGGGAGTTGGGAAGGAGAGCGCGGGAATGAGGCGGAGGTGCGAAGGGACGGAAGAGCGGCGGTGGCGGCAGAGGAGGAGGAAGCTGCCGCCATGGAATAGGGATGGGTGGTTGAAATTAGAAATGGAATTGAAGAGGGATGGGTCGGATTGGGTGCATGTGAGGTGCAGGTTGCAATTACATTAATAATGAAGAAAAGAAGGGAATTAGGGAGGGGGATGAATGGGGGGAATTGAAGATATTGTCTTGGTCTGACGAATCAACAAAAGCAGCAATGGAAGGGGGAGTCCACACGCCCCCACCGACCCATTCCTCAACCACCAACGTTGACGATCTCAGCCACTTTACTTTATAGCTTCTTTACCCCCTTATAAAACGTTTGAAATTTCTGATTTCTCTCTTTTAACCACCGCGGCACAGTAGATAATCGCTTTTTATTTAGAATAAACAAATGCTAGTTATATATCAAAATCAGTCATTAATACATCTATATATAAATAGATGAGTACTGTTAATCTTTTTCACTTACATAAAGCATAAAATTACGTTTTCGTTTATATCTCATATTCTTCTTCTTTCTCTTCCTTCTTCTTTTTTTTTTGTATTTTTCCTACTTTTTCTTTGCATATTTTATTGTCATTTTTTTCTTTGCATATTGTTTGTATTTTTCCTATTTTTTCTCTTTTTTTCTATTAATTTTATAACATTATATATATTTTCTTTTTTTGTTTAATTTTTCTCCCAAAAAGAATAATAAGAATATAAAAAAAAAAAACATCAGAAAATAAAGAAGAAGAGGAAAAATTTTGAATTATACAAAAATTATCAGTACATATACACCCAAAAATTCTTAAATAATACACTCAAATATGTTCGTGTTACGCCCAAATATCTTTGTGTTATACCCAAATTTGCTGCAAATACAGAAAAATATTTTCTCTAATACTGCATTTTTTTCTTTTTTTTCTTATTTTTTTCTTTCTTTTAGTTGAATGAATGTAAGTTCATCCTCTTCTAAATAATTTTACAGTATTATGTATTTCTTCTTCTTCTTTGTTTGATTTTTTTGTTTTAATTTTTATTAAAAGAGTAAAACAAGAAAAAACTTGAGAAGATAAAATAATAAAAAAAAGATGAATAAGAAAAGAAAAAGATGATGATGATGATGATGATGAAAAAGAAACAGAAGCAACAGAAGATGAGGATGAGGGAGAAGAAGAGTTTTGAATTATGCATAACTTATCAGCACACATACACCGAAAATTCTTAAACAATACACTCAAATATCTTCGTGTTACAGAAAAATATTTTCTTTAATGCAGAACTTTTACATTACATTCAATTCAAACCATCAACGATAAAACATTATTCACCTATAGAATCATAAACTACTAACGAAAAAAATCAACTAAAATCGAATCACACCTCAACTACTTAATTAGATTCAAAACAATAATTAATTTCGTTTTGATTCAATTAAAAATCATCTGATTAGTGATCAACGACTGAAATTAAAAAACAATAAAATTTTCCATAAAAAAATTAATGCTAATAATTTTTTTTATCATAGATTTCAAATATAAATTATAACTTCTAATTTGGGTGAGGACAAAATTTTATCTTTCTTAATCACATTTTGTGATTTTAATAATTATTTTATCTATATTAATACATTGGCTCATTTTTTTTGTTATAGAATAAATATTGGTGTTGTTTAATAGAATGGACATATAAACAATTTTTGTCCTATTATGATGTCAGGCTTAACAAGTAAGCTACGTTTTACTTTTGGCTCATTTTTTTCAGAAACAAAAGAAACGCAGCCTGCATTTTGTTTTTTTGCATGGTTTTCAAATTTTTTTTATTTTGTTTTAGGCCAAACGCAGCTTGCGTTTAGTGATGGACAAATTTTTTTTTTTGAAACCACAAAACGCAGCTTGTGTTTTACTTTTTTTGTCAAGTTTTTTTGGAAGATGCAAAATGCAGGTTGCGTTTTATAAACTGTCAGATTTTTTTTTTTTTTTGAAAACTGAAAACGCAGGTTGCATTTTCTTTAAAAAATATATTTTAATCAAGAGTTCTGTCTATAATAATAATAATAATAATAATAATAATAATAATAATAATAATAATAATAATAATAATAATCAATTTATTAGTTAAAATATATAAATAAAGAACATAAAAATAAATATATTTATTTATCATAAATTTAGAAAAGTTACTTACTCATTGAGGATGATTCAAATATTCAATAATGTATTCTTTAGGTAAAGTAAAATTATGAACCATTTTTCTTTTTTCACTAAATGAATCTCCAAACCTTCACTGATTTTTCTTCCTCACAAACTTACTCCCTTTCACCCTTAACCCCAACCCTTTTACTCTCAAAACTCTCACTCACAGCAAGTAAAATGAAAGGGAAATAGTGAAACTCTCAATGACCTGCGTTTTGCTTTTAAAGGCTGGCTCCATGGTGCACGGAATTGTGATCATCAACAATGGCTCCAATAATTTGGTAGCTCTCACACGTGAATTACACTTAGTCACAACTCCGCACAACTAATCAGCAAGTGCACTGGGTCGTCCAAGTAATACCTTACGTGAGTAAGGGTCGATCCCACGGAGATTGTTGGTATGAAGCAATCTATGGTCATCTTGTAGATCTTAGTCAGGCTAATTCAAATGTGATTGGATTAGATAATTAAAAGATAAATAAAATAGGATAGAAATACTTATGTAAATTAATGGTGGAAATTTCAGATAAGCATATGGAGATGCTTGTCCCTATTGAATCTCTACTTTCCTACTACTTTTATCCAATTTTATCACTCCCTTCTATGGCAAGCTATATGTAGGGCATCACCGTTGTCAATGGCTACATCTCATCCTCTCAGTGAAAATGGTCCAAATGCTCTGTCACAGCACGGCTAATCATCTGTCGGTTCTCAATCAGGGCGGAGTAGAATCCAGTGATTCTTTTGCGTCTGTCACTAACGCCCAGCCTTCAGGAGTTTGAAGCTCGTCACAGTCATTCAATCCCGGAATCCTACTCGGAATTCCACAGACAAGGTTAGACTTTCCGGATTCCCATGAATGCCGCCATCAATTCTAGCTTATACCACGAAGATTTTGATTAAGGAATCCAAGAGATATGCGCCCGGCCTAAGGTAGAACGGAAGTGGTTGTCAGTCACGCGCGTTCATAGGTGAGAATGATGATGAGTGTCACGGATCATCACATTCATCAAGTTGAAGTGCAACGGATATCTTAGAACAAGAATAAATCGAATTGGATAGAAAATAATAGTAATTTCATTGAAACTTGAGGTACAACAGAGCTCCACACCCTTAATCTATGGTGTGTAGAAACTCCACCATTGAAAATACTTAATCTATGGTGTGTAGAAACTCCACCATTGAAAATACATAAGTGAAAGGTTCAGGCATGGCCGAATGGCCAGCCTCCATGTGGTCACAAGACCGAATGATCAAAGACTTCTAATAAACTAGTAAAAAGTTCTATTTATACTACACTAGCTACTAGGGTTTACAAAGATAAGTAATTGATGCATAAATCTACTTCCGGGGCCCACTTGGTGTATGTTTGGGCTGAGTTTGATCTATCCACGAGCTGAGGCTTCTTTTGGAGTTAAAGGCCAAGTTGTAACATGTTTTGGGCGTTCAACTCCGGTTCGTGACGTGTTTCTGGCGTTTGACTCCACACAGCAACATGGAACTGGCGTTGAGCACCAGTTTACGTCATCTAATCACGAATAAAGTATAGACTATTATATATTGCTGGAAAGCTCTGGATGTCTACTTTCCAACGCCGTTGAGAGCGCGCCATTTG
This sequence comes from Arachis hypogaea, assembly GCF_003086295.3. Classification (NCBI taxonomy): domain Eukaryota; kingdom Viridiplantae; phylum Streptophyta; class Magnoliopsida; order Fabales; family Fabaceae; genus Arachis; species Arachis hypogaea. Next base: position 125,686,039 of record NC_092038.1, read on the forward strand.
GAGTTTTGTAGCTCCAGAAAATCCACTTAGAGTGCAGGGAGGTCAGATTCCAACAGCATCAGCAGTCCTTTGTTAGCTTCCTTTTCAGAGTTTTGCTCAGATCCCTCAATTTCAGCCAAAAAATACCTAAAATCACAGAAAAACACACAAACTCATAGTAAAGTCCAGAAATGTGAATTTAGCATAAAAACTAATGAAAACATCCCTAAAAGTAACTAGATCATACTAAAAACTACCTAAAAATAATGCCAAAAAACGTATAAATTATCCGCTCATCACAACACCAAATTTAAATTGTTGCTTGTCCCCAAGCAACTGAAAATCAATTAGGATAAAAAGAAGAGAATATACTATAAATCTCAGAATATCAATGAATATTAATTTTAATTAGATGAGCGGGACTTCTAGCTTTTTGCTTCTGAACAGTTTTGGCATCTCACTTTTTCCTTTGAAGTTTAGAATGATTGGATTCTCTAGGAACTTAGAATTTCAGATAGTGTTATTGATTTTCCTAGTTAAGTATGTTGATTATTGAACACAACTACTTTTATGAATCTTGGTCGTGGCCCTAATCACTTTGTTTTCCAGTATTACCACCGGATACATAAATGCCACAAACACATGACTGGGTGAACCTTTTCAGATTGTGACTCAGCTTTGCTAGAGTCCACAGTTAGAGGTGTCCAGAGCTCTTAAGCACACTCTTTTTGCTTTGGATCACGACTTTAACTACTCAGTCTCAAGCTTTTTACTTAGAGTCCCCAGTTAGAGGTGTCCAGAGCTCTTAAGCACACTCTTTTTGCTTTGAATCACGACTTTAACTACTCAGTCTCAAGCTTTTTACTTGGGCCTTCATGCCACAAGCACATGGTTAGGGACAGCTTGAATTAGCCGCTTGGGCCTGGATTTTATTTCCTTGGGCCCTCCTATCCATTGATGCTCAAAGTCTTGGATCATTTTTACCCTTGCCTTTTGGTTTTAAGGGCTATTGGCTTTTTTTGCTTGCTTTTTCTAAATATTTTTTTTGCCATTTTTTTGCAAGCTTTTGCTTTTTCACTGCTTTTTCTTGCTTCAAGAATCAATTTCATGATTTTTCAGATTATCAATAGCATTTCTCTTTGTTCATCATTCTTTCAAGAGCCAACAATTTTAACATTCATAAACAACAAGATCAAAATTATGCACTGTTTCAAGCATTCATTTAGAAAACAGAAAGATTTATCACCACATCAATATAATTAAACTAATTTCAAGGATAATTTCGAAATTCATGTACTTTCTTGTTCTTTTGAATTAGAAACATTTTTCATTTAAGAGAGGTGAAGGATTTCATGGAATTATTTATAGCCTTAAGACATAGTTACTAAATACTAATGATCATGAAGTAGAGACACAAAACATAAATAAACATAAAATAGAAGAACAGAAAAATTAAGAACAAGGAATGAGTCCACCTTAGTGATGGTGGCGCTTTCTTCTTGAAGAGCCAATGATGCTTTTTGAGCTCCTTTATGTCTCTTCCTTGCCTTTGTTGCTTGATCCCTAGTGCTTTTGGTGTTCTTATCCTTAATTGCTCCCAATAGTTGTGTGGAGGAAAATGTATCCCCTGAGGTATCTCAGAAATTTCTTGATGAGGGAATTCCTCATGCTCTCTTGATGTGCAGTCAAATGCTCTATTACTGAGCTATGGATCTTTGAGATGAATCTCTCCATCTCCCATGACTCAGAGGTGGAAGCTTTTGTCTTCCCTTTTCTCTTCTTTTTTTTTTTGAGGTTTCTCTGGCCTTAGGTGCCATCAATGGTTATGGAAAAGAAAAAAATCTATGCTTTTACCACACCAAACTTAGAATGTTGCTCGCCCTTAAGCAAAAGAAGAAAGAATAGAAGCAGAAGAAGAAGATATGGAGGGGAGGGAGAGAGGTGTGTATTCGGCTATGTAGGGTGGGTTTGGGTGGGGAAGAGATGGATGGATGTGAGTGTTGAAGAAGAGAGAAGGTGAGTTGAGGTAGGTGGGGATCCTGTGGGGTCCACAGATCCTGAGGTGATCCTGTGGGGTTCACAGATCCTGAGGTGTCAAGGATTTACATCCCTGCACCAATGAGGCATGTAGAATGCCTTTGCATACAATTCTGGCGTTTAAACGCCGAAGTGATGCTCATTCTGGGCGTTCAACGCCCATGTGCAGCATGTTTCTGGCGTTGAACGCCAGGTCCATGCTTGTTTCTGGCGTTCAGCGCCAGCTCTATGCTCTGTTCTGGCGTTGAACGCCAGCCAGATGCTCCTTACTGCCGTTTAAACGCCAATAAGTCCTTCCTCTATGGTGTGATTTTTCTTCTGCTATTTTTTATTCTATTTTTAATTTTTAATATTTTTTTGTGACTCCACATGATCATGAACCTAATAAAACATAAAAGAACAATGAAAATAAAATAAATTAGATAAATAAAAATTGGGTTGCCTCCCAACAAGCACTTCTTTAATGTCAATAGCTTGACAGTGGGCTCTCATGGAGCCACAAAGGTGGTCAGGTCAATGTTGTGGACTCCCAACACCAAACTTAGAGCTTGGATATGGGGGTTCAATACCAAACTTAGAGTTTGGTTATGGCCTCCTGATGAGCGGATAATTTATACGCTTTTTGGCATTGTTTTTAGATAGTTTTTAGTAAGTTTGAGCTACTTTTAGGGATGTTTTCATTAGTTTTTATGTTAAATTCACATTTCTGGACTTTACTATGAGTTTGTGTGCTTTTCTGTGATTTCAGGTAAATTCTGGCTGAAATTGAGGGATTTGAGCAAAACTCTGAAGAAGGCTGACAAAAGGACTGCTGATGCTGTTGGAATCTGACCTCCCTGTACTCGAAATGGATTTTCTGGAGCTACAAAACTCCAATTGGCGCGCTCTCAACGGCGTTGGAAAGTAGACATCCAGGGCTTTCCAGAAATATATAATAGTCCATGCTTTATTCGAAGAATGACGACGTAACTTGGCGTTGAACGCCAAGTTCATGCTGCTGTCTGGAGTTAAACGCCAGAAAAACGTCATGATCCGGAGTTGAACGCCCAAAACACGTCATAACTCGGAGTTCAACTCCAGGAAATGCCTCAGCTCGTGGATTAATCAAGCTCAGCCCAAGCATACACCAAGTGGGCCCCGGAAGTGAATTTATGCATCAATTACTTACTCATGTAAACCCTAGGAGCTAGTCTAGTATATATAGGACATTTATCTATTGTATTAGACATCTTTGATCTCAGTTTTGTTTTATTCTTCATCCTAAGGGATCATTGATCACGTTAGGGGGGCTGGCCATTCGGCCATGCCTGAACCTCTTTTACTTATGTATTTTCAACGGTGGAGTTTCTGCACACCATAGATTAAGGGTGTGGAGCTCTGCTGTACCTCAAGTATTAATGAAGTTCTATTATCTTTTATTCAAATCTCTCTTATTCTTATTCCAAGTATTCATTCGTACCTAAGAACATGATGAATGTGATGATAAGTAACCCTCATTATCATTCTCACTTATGAACGCGCGTGATTGACAACCACTTCCGTTCTACATGCAACAGAGCTTGAATGCATATCTCTTAGATTCCCCAACAGAATCTTCGTGGTATAAGCTGGATAGATGACGGCATTTATGAGGATCCGGAAAGTCTCACCTTGTCTGTGGTATTCCGAGTAGGATCCTGGGAATCCGGAAAGTCTAACCTTGTCATTGGTATTCCGAGTAGGATTCCGGTAATGAATGACTGTGACGTGCTTCAAACTTGCAACCTGCTGGGCGTTAGTGACAGACGCAAAAGAATCAAGGGATTCTATTCCAGTAGGAGCGGGAACCAACCGGTGATTAGCCGTACTGTGACAGAGTGCGTGAGCATTAGTTTTCACTGCGAGGATGGGATGTAGCCATCAGCCATGGGTGATGCCTCCAGACGATTAGCCGTGCGACTGACAACCGCATAGGATCATTTTCCCGAGAGGATGAAAGTAGCCACAGCTGATGGTGAACCCCTATACAAAGCTTGCCATGGAAAGGAGTAAGAAGGATTGAGTAGAAGCAGTAGGAGAGCAGGCGTCCTTGAGCCATGCAGTATCTCCATCCGCCTATCTGAAATTCCACCTATGAATCTGCATAAGTCTTCTATCCTTTTATTTAATCTATTCTTTTATCTCTATTTTCGAAACCCATAAACTATTTTAATCTGCCTGACTGAGATTTGCAAGGTGACCATAGCTTGCTTCATACCAACAATCTCTGTGGGATCGACCCTTACTCGCGTAAGGTTTATTACTTGGACGACCCAGTACACTTGCTGGTTAGTTGAACGGAGTTGTGAATTCAACCAGTGCCATAATAAAGCTTTCATACAAAGACAAACAACTTAAAGAGAATTGATCACAATTCCGTCCACCAAGTTTTTGGCGCCGTTGCCGGGGATTGTTCGAGTATGGACAACTGACGGTTCATCTTGTTGCTCAGATTAGGTAATTTTCTTTTCAAAAATATTTTTCAAAAATTTTTCTTTTTATTTTTCGTTTTTCCAAAAATATTTTCGAAAAAAAATATATAATAAAAATACAAAAAAAAATCATAAAATCATAAAAACCAAAAATATTTTGTGTTTCTTGTTTGAGTCTTGTGTTAATTTTTAAGTTTGGTGTCAACTGCATGCTTTTAAAAAATTTTTCTTGCATTTTTTCAAAAATCCCATGCATTCATAGTGTTCTTCATGATCTTCAAGTTGTTCTTGACAAGTCTTCTTGTTTGATCTTGATGATTTCTTGTTTTGTGTCTTTTGTTGTTTTTCATGTGCATTTTTGCATTCATATTTTCCATGCATTAAAGATTTCTAAGTTTGGTGACTTACATGTTTTCTTTGCATCACAAATTTTTCAAAATTATGTTCTTGATGTTCATCATGATCTTCAAAGTGTTCTTGGTGTTCATCTTGACATTCATAGCATTCTTGCATGCATTCATTGTTTTGATCTAAAAATTTCATGCATTGATTATTTTTGTTGTTTTTCTCTTTCATAATTAAAAATTCAAAAATAAAAAAATTATCTTTTCCTTATTTCCCTCCAAAATTTCGAAATTTTGGGTTGACTTGGTCAAAAAATTTTAAAATTAGTTGTTTCTTACAAGTCAAGTCAAAATTTCAATTTTAAAAATCTTATCTTTTCAAAATCTTTTTCATTTTTTTTTATAAATTTCGAAAATTTCAAAAATCTTTTTCAAAATATTTTCAAAATCTTTTTCTTATCTTTATATCAAATTTTCGAAAATTAGCTAACAATTAATGTGATTGGTTCAAAAATTTGAAGTTTGTTACTTTCTTGTTAAGAAAGGTTCAATCTTTAAGTTCTAGAATCTTATCTTGTAGTTTCTTGTTAGTTGAGTCTTTTTAAAAATTAAATCTTTTTCAAAATATCTTTTTATTAAAATTTTTATCTTATCTTTTTATCTTTTATCTTATCTTTTTCAAAAATTTTATCTTTTTCAAATTTGATTTCAAATCTTTTTCAATCAACTAACTAACTTTTTGTTTGTTTCTTATCTTTTTCAAAACCACCTAACTACTTTTCCCTCTCTAATTTTCGAAAATTCTCTCTCTCTTTTTCAAAAAATTCTTTTTGTTTTAAATTTTAATTTTAATTATATTTTGTCTTTGATTTTCGAAAATTACTAACCCCTTTTTCAAAATTATTTTCGAAAATTCCCTTCTCTTCTCTTATTCTATTTAATTAATTAATTACTAACACTTCTCTTCACCTCTCTTCGTCTAAGAATCCAAACTTCTTATATCCCTTGTATTTGGATTCTTCACCCCTTTCTTCTTCTACTAACATAAAGGAATCTCTATACTGTGACATAGAGGATTCCTCTTTCTTTTCTTGTTTTCTTCTCTTTCATATGAGCAGGAACAGGGAAAAAGGCACTCTTGTTGAAATTGATCCAGAACCTGAAAGGACTCTGAAGAGAAAATTAAGAGAAGCTAAATTACAACAATCCAGAAATAACCTTTCAGAAATTTTCGAACAAGAGAAGGATATGGCAGCCGAAAATAATAATAATAATAATGCAAGGAGAATGCTTGGTGACTTCACAAAGCCAACATCCAAGTTTGATGGAAAGAAGCATCTCCATTCCTGCCATTGGAGCCAATAACTTTGAGCTTAAGCCTCAACTAGTTGCATTAATGCAACAAAACTGCAAGTTTTATGGACTTCCATCTGAAGATCCTTATCAGTTTTTAACTGAGTTCTTGCAGATCTGTGAGACTGTAAAGACAAATGGAGTTGATCCTGAAGTCTACAGACTCATGCTTTTCCCTTTTGCTGTAAGAGACAGAGCTAGAATATGGTTGGATTCACAACCTAAGGATAGCCTGGACTCTTGGGATAAGCTGGTCACTGCCTTCTTGGATAAATTCTTTCCTCCTCAAAAGCTGAGCAAGCTGAGAGTTGATGTTCAAACCTTCAAGCAAAAAGATGGTGAATCCCTCTATGAAGCTTGGGAAAGATACAAGCAGCTGACCAAAAGATGTCCATCTGACATGTTTTCAGAATGGACCTTATTAGATATATTCTATTATGGTCTCTCTGAATTTTCGAAAATGTCACTGGACCATTCTGCAGGTGGATCTATTCACCTGAAGAAAACGCCTGAAGAGGCTCAAGAACTCATTGACATGGTTGCAAACAACCAGTTCATGTATACCTCTGAGAGGAATTCTGTGAATAATGGGATACCTCAGAAGAAAGGAGTTCTTGAAATTGATGCTCTGAATGCCATATTGGCTCAGAACAAAATGTTGACTCAACAGGTCAACATAATCTCTCAAAATCTGAATGGATTGCAACATGCATCCAACAGTACTAGAGAGGCAGCTTCTGAAGAAGCTTATGATCCTGAGAACCCTGCCATGGCAGAGGTTAATTATATGGGTGAACCTTATGGAAACACCTATAATCCATCATGGAGAAATCATCCAAATTTCTCTTGGAAGGATCAACAAAAGCCTCAACAAGGCTTTAACAATGGTGGACGCAATAGGCTAGGCAATAGCAAGCCATATCCATCATCTTCTCAGCAACAGACAGAGAATTCAGAACAAAACACTTCTAATTTAGCCAATATTGTCTCTGATCTGTCAAAGGCCACTTTCAGTTTCATGAATGAAACAAGATCCTCCATCAGAAATCTGGAGGCACAAGTGGGCCAACTGAGTAAGAAAGTCATTGAAACTCCTCCTAGTATTCTCCCAAGCAATACAGAAGAGAATCCAAAAGGAGAGTGCAAGGCCATTGATTTAATCAAAGTGGCCGAATGCACTAGGGAGAAGGAGGACGAAAATCCTAGTGAGGAAGACCTCCTGGGACGTCCTTCAAGCAAGAAGGAGTTTCCTATTAAGGATCCAAAGGAATCTGAGGCTCATACAGAGACCATAGAGATTCCATTAAATCTCCTTCTGCCATTCATGAGCTCTGAAGACTATTCTTCCTCTGAAGAGGATGAAGATGTGACTGGAGAGCAAGTTGCTCAATATTTAGGAGCTATCATGAAGCTGAATGCCAAGCTGTTTGGTAATGAGACTTTGGAAAGTGAACCTCCCTTGCTCATTAGTGAACTAGATACTTGGATTCAGAAAACTCTACCTCAAAAGAGATAAGATCCTGGCAAGTTCTTAATACCTTGTACCATTGGCACCATGAGCTTTGAAAAAGCTCTATGTGATCTGGGGTCAGGGATAAATCTTATGCCACTCTCTGTAATGGAGAAGCTGGGGATCATTGAGGTACAACTTGCCTTGTTCTCATTACAATTGGCAGACAAGTCAATGAGACAAGCTTATGGAATAGTAGAGGACGTGCTTGTAAAGATTGAAGGCCTTTACATCCCTGCTGATTTCATAATCCTAGACACTAGGAAGGAAGATGATGAATGCATCATCCTAGGAAGACCTTTCCTAGCCACAGCAGGAGCTGTGATAGATGTCAACAGAGGTGAGTTAGTCCTTCAATTGAATGGGGACTACCTTGTGTTTAAGGCACATGGCCATCCCTCTGTGACAAAAGAGAGTAAGCATGAAGAGCTTCTCTCAGTTCAAGGTCAAGAAGAACCCACACAGTCAAACTCTAAGTTTGGTGTTGTGAGGCCACAACCAAACTCTAAGTTTGGTGTTAAGATCCCATATCCAAACTCTAAGTTTGGTGTGGACAACTATACAACATTGACCTGATCACCTTGTGGCTCCATGAGAGCCACTGTCAAGCTATTGACATTAAAGAAGCGCTTGTTGGGAGGCAACCCAATTTTATTTATCTAATTTATTTTATTTTGTTTTAGTGTTATTTTTGTGTTTAATTAGGTACATGATCATGAGGAGTCACGAAAAAATAAAAAAAAATTAAAAACAGAGTCAAAAACAGAAGAAAAAAATTTTTACCCTGGAGGATGCACGGGCTGGCGTTCAAACGCCAGTAAGGTGCATCTGGCCGGCGTTCAACGCCAGAACAGAGCACCATTCTGGCGCTGAACGCCAGAAACAAGCAACAACCTGGCGTTAAACGCCAGGAAGGTGCACAGAGAGGACAAACTGGCGCTGAACGCCAGAAACAAGCATGAAACTGGCGTTCAACGCCAGAAACATGCATTACATGGGCGTTGAACGCCCAGAACATGCACCAATGGGCGTTTGAACGCCAGAATGATGCACGAAGGCAATCTACATGCCTATATGGTGAAGGAATGGTATTTCTTTTCACCTCAGGATCTGTGGACCCCACAGGATCCCCACCTCAGGATCTGTGGACCCCACAGGATCCCCACCTACCTCGCCCTCTCTCTTTCCATTCATGGTCATCCCTTCTGTTTTTCATTCACCACCTACATCTATCCATTCTTCCCCATACACCCCACCTACCTTTACAATTCAACTTCTCTTTCCCACTCACTCCCACCCATATAGCCGAATCCATCTCCCCTCACTCACCTCCATCTTCTTCTTCTTCTTCTCTTCTTCTTCTCTTCTTTCTTCTCTTGCTCGAGGACGAGCAATATTTTAAGTTTGGTGTGGTAAAAGCGTAGCTTTTTTTTTGCTTTTCCATTACCATTAAGGGCACCTAAGGCCAGAGAAACCTCAAAGGGAAGACAAAAGCTTCCACCTCTGAGTCTTGGGAGATGGAAAATATAAGCCGTCATAGCTCAGTGGTATAACATGTGGCTGCAAATCAAGAGATCCCTGAGATACCTCAGGGAATAAGTTATCCTTCACACAAATATTGGAAGCAACTAAGGGTAGAAACACCAAAATCACTAGGAATCATTCAACAGAAGCAAGGAAGAGACATAGAGGAGCTCAAAAAGCACCATTGGACCTTCAAGAAGGCGCCACCCTCACTCAGGTGGATTCATTCCTTGTTCTTTATTTCTTTCTATTTTCGGTTTTTAATGTTGTGTTTATCTATGTTTTGTGTCTTTATTTCATGATCATTAGTATGTAACCATGCCTTAAAGCTATGAATAAAATCCATTAATCCTTCACCTCTCTTAAATGAAAAATGTTTTAATTCAAAAGAACAAGAAGTACATGAATTTCGAATTTATCCTTGAATTTAATTTAATTATACTGATGTGGTGGCAATACTTTTTGTTTTCTGAATGAATGATTGAACAGTGCATATGTCTTTTGATCTTGTTGTTTATGAGTGTTAAAATTGTTGGCTCTCGAAAGAATGATGAACAAAGAGAAATGTTATTGATGATCTGAAAAATCATGAAATTGATTCTTGAAGCAAGAAAAAGCAGTGAAAAAGGAAGCTTGCGAAAAAAAAATAGAAAGAAAAAGAAAGAGCAGTAGAAAAAGCCAATAGCCCTTAAAACCAAAAGGCAAAGGTAAAAAGGATCCAAGGCTTTGAGCATCAATGGATAGGAGGGCCCAAGGAAATAAAATCCAGGCCTAAGCGGCTAAATCAAGCTGTCCCTAACCATGTGCTTGTGTCATGAAGGTCCAAGTGAAAAGCTTGAGACTAAGTGGTTAAAGTCGTGATCCAAGGCAAAAGGGTGTGCTTAAGAGCTCTGGACACCACTAACTGGGGACTCTAGCAAAGCTGAGTCACAATCTGAAAAGGTTCACCCAGTTATGTGTCTGTGGCATTTGTGTATCCGGTGGTAATACTGGAAGACAAAGTGCTTAGGGCCACAGCCAAGACTCATGAGTAGCTGTGTTCAAGAATCAACATGCTTAACTAGGAAAGTCAATAACACTATCCAAAATTCTAAGTTCCTAGAGATGCCAATCACTCTAAACTACAAAGGAAAAAGTGACATGCCAAAACTGTTCAGAAGCAAAAAGCTACAAGTCCCGCTCATGTAATTAAATTAATATTCATTGATATTTTGGACTTTATAGTATATTCTCTTCTTTTATCCTATTTGATTTTCAGTTGCTTGGGGACAAGCAACAATTTAAGTTTGGTGTTGTGATGAGCGGATAATTTATACGCTTTTTGGCATTGTTTTTAGATAGTTTTTAGTAAGTTTGAGCTACTTTTAGGGATGTTTTCATTAGTTTTTATGTTAAATTCACATTTCTAGACTTTACTATGAGTTTGTGTGCTTTTCTGTGATTTCAGGTAAATTCTGGCTGAAATTGAGGGATTTGAGCAAAACTCTGAAGAAGGCTGACAAAAGGACTGCTGATGCTATTGGAATCTGACCTCCCTGCACTCGAAATGGATTTTCTGGAGCTACAGAACTCCAATTGGCGCGCTCTCAACGGCGTTGGAAAGTAGACATCCAGGGCTTTCCAGAAATATATAATAGTTTATGCTTTATTCGAAGATTGACGACGTAACTTGGCGTTGAACGCCAAGTTCATGCTGCTGTCTGGAGTTAAACACCAGAAAAACGTCATGATCCGGAGTTGAACGCCCAAAACACGTCATAACTCGGAGTTCAACTCCAGAAAATGCCTCAGCTCGTGGATTAATCAAGCTCAGCCCAAGCATACACCAAGTGGGCCCCGGAAGTGAATTTATGCATCAATTACTTACTCATGTAAACCCTAGGAGCTAGTCTAGTATATATAGGACATTTATCTATTGTATTAGACATCTTTGATCTCAGTTTTGTTTTATTCTTCATCCTAAGGGATCATTGATCGCGTTAGGGGGGCTGGCCATTCGGCCATGCCTGAACCTCTTTTACTTATGTATTTTCAACGGTGGAGTTTCTGCACACCATAGATTAAGGGTGTGGAGCTCTGCTGTACCTCAAGTATTAATGAAGTTCTATTATCTTTTATTCAAATCTCTCTTATTCTTATTCCAAGATATTCATTCGTACCCAAGAACATGATGAATGTGATGATAAGTAACCCTCATTATCATTCTCACTTATGAACGCGCGTGATTGACAACCACTTCCGTTCTACATGCAACAGAGCTTGAATGCATATCTCTTAGAGTCCCCAACAGAATCTTCGTGGTATAAGCTGGATAGATGGCGGCATTTATGAGGATCCGGAAAGTCTCACCTTGTCTGTGGTATTCCGAGTAGGATCCTGGGAATCCGGAAAGTCTAACCTTGTCTGTGGTATTCCGAGTAGGATTCCGGTAATGAATGACTGTGACGTGCTTCAAACTTGCAACCTGCTGGGCGTTAGTGACAGACGCAAAAGAATCAAGGGATTCTATTCCAGTAGGAGCGGGAACCAACCGGTGATTAGCCGTACTGTGACAGAGTGCGTGAGCATTAGTTTTCACTGCGAGGATGGGATGTAGCCATCAGCCATGGGTGATGCCTCCAGACGATTAGCCGTGCGACTGACAACCGCATAGGATCATTTTCCCGAGAGGATAAAAGTAGCCACAGCTGATGGTGAACCCCTATACAAAGCTTGCCATGGAAAGGAGTAAGAAGGATTGAGTAGAAGCAGTAGGAGAGCAGGCGTCCTTGAGCCATGCAGTATCTCCATCCGCCTATCTGAAATTCCACCTATGAATCTGCATAAGTCTTCTATCCTTTTATTTAATCTATTCTTTTATCTCTATTTTCGAAACCCATAAACTATTTTAATCTGCCTGACTGAGATTTGCAAGGTGACCATAACTTGCTTCATACCAACAATCTCTGTGGGATCGACCCTTACTCGCGTAAGGTTTATTACTTGGACGACCCAGTACACTTGCTGGTTAGTTGAACGGAGTTGTGAATTCAACCAGTGCCATAATAAAGCTTTCATACAAAGACAAACAACTTAAAGAGAATTGATCACAATTCCGTCCACCACCTCCCAACACCAAACTTAGAGTTTGACTGTGGGGGCTCTGTTTGACTCTACATTGAGAGAAGCTGTTCATGCTTCCTCTCATTACCAAATAACTTGGCATTTAGCTTCATGATGGCTCCTAAATATTGAGCAACTTGCTCTCCAGTTACATCTTCATCCTCTTTAGAAGAAGAATAGTCTTCAGAGCTCATGAATGGTAGAAGGAGATTTAATTGAATCTCTATTGTCTCTATATGAGCCTCAGATTCCTTTGGATCCTCAATAGGGGACTCCTTCTTGCTTGAGGGACGTCCCAGGAGGTCTTCCTCACTAGGATTTTCGTCCTTCTCCTCCCTTGTGCATTCGGCCATATTGATTACATCAATGGCCTTGCACTCTCCTCTTGGATTTTCTTCTGTATTGCTTGGGAGAGTACTGGGAGGAGTTTCAGTGACTTTCTTACTCAGCTGGCCCACTTGTGCCTCCAAATTTCTGATGGAGGACCTTGTTTCACTCATGAAACTTAGAGTGGCCTTAGACAGATCAGAGACTAAATTTGCTAAATTAGAGGGGCTCTGCTCAGAATTCTCTGTCTGTTGCTGAGAAGATGATGGAAAAGGCTTGTTATTGCTTAGCCTGTTTCTTCCACCATTATTAAAGCCTTGTTGAGGCTTTTGTTGATCCTTCCATGAGAAATTTGGATGATTTCTCCATAATGAATTATAGGTGTTTCCATAAGGTTCACCCATGTAATTAACCTCTGCCATTGCAGGGTTCTCAGGATCATAAGCTTTTTCAGAAGCTACCTCTTTAGTACTGTTGGATGCATTTTGCCATCCGTTCAGACTTTGAGAGATCATGTTGACTTGCTGAGTCAACACTTTGTTCTGAGCCAATATGGCATTCAGAGCATCAATTTCAAGAACTCCCTTCCTTTGAGGCGTTCCATTATTCACAGAATTCCTCTCAGAAGTGTACATGAATTGGTTATTTGCAACCATGTCAATAAGTTCTTGAGCTTCTGCAGGTGTTTTTTTAGGTGAATGGATCCACCTGCAGAATGGTCCAATGACATCTTAGAGAACTCAGATAGACCATAATAGAATATATCTAATATGGTCCATTCTGAAAACATGTCAGAAGGACACTTTTTGGTCATCTGCTTGTATCTTTCCCAAGCTTCATAGAGGGATTCACCATCTTTTTGTTTGAAGGTTTGAACATCCACTCTAAGCTTGCTCAGCTTTTGAGGAGAAAAGAATTTATCCAAGAAGGCCGTGTCCAGCTTATCCTAGGAGTCCAGGCTATTTTTAGGTTGTGAGTCCAACCATGTTCTAGCTCTGTCTCTTACAGCAAAAGGAAAAAGTATGAGCCTGTAGACTTCAGGATCTACTCCATTCGTCTTTACAATCTCACAAATCTACAAGAACTCAGTTAAAAACTGGTAAGGATCTTCATATGGAAGTCCATGAAACTTGCAGTTCTGTTGCATTAGAGCAACTAATTGAGGTTTCAGCTTAAAATTGTTTGCTCCAATGGCCGGAATGGAGATGCTTCTTCCATCAAATTTGGAAGTTGGTTTAGTGAAATCACCAAGCATCCTCCTTGCATTATTGTTGTTGGGTTCGGCTGCCATCTCCTTTTCTTGTTCGAAAATTTCAGAAAGGTTGTCTCTGGATTGTTGCAATTTAGCTTCTCTTAATTTTCTCTTCAGAGTCCTTTCAGGTTCAGGATCAGCTTCAACAAGAATACCTTTTTTCTTGTTCCTGCTCATATAGGGAAGAAGAGAACAAGAAAAGAAAGAGGAATCCTCTGTCACAGTATAGAAATTCCTTTATGTTAGTAGAAGAAGAAAGGGAATAGGAGTGAAGAAGAATGAATAGGTAGGGGCAGTGATTTGAGATGAAGAGAGGTGAAGAGAAGTGTTAGTAAATAAATAAATAAATAGAAGAAGGGGAGAAGGAAGAAATTTCGAAAATAAATTTGAAAAGAAGTTAAATGATTTTTGAAAATAAAAGATAAGATAGAATTAAAATTAAAACAATTAATTAATTAAAAAGAATTTTTGAAAAAGGGATGAGATATTTTCGAAAATTAGAGAAGGAAAAGTAGTTAGGTGGTTTTGAAAAGATAAGAAACAAACAAAAAGTTAAATAGTTAGTTGAAAAAGATATTAAAATCAAATTTGAAAAGATAAGAAGATAAGAAGTTAGATAAGAAATTTTGAAATTAAATTTTTGAAAAAGATAAAATTTTGAAAAAGATATGATATAAAAGATAAGATAAGATAGATTTAATTTTTAAAATTAAAATTAATTACTTAACTAACAAGAAATTAAAAGATAAGATTCTAGAATTTAAAGATTGAACCTTTCTTAACAAGAAAGTAACAAACTTCAAATTTTTGAATCAATCATATTAATTGTTAGCATAATTTTCAAAAATTTGAAATAAAGTTAAGAAAAAGATTTTTGAAAAAATATTTTGAAATTTTCGAAATTAATAAGATAAAAATGAAAAAGATTTGATTTGAAAAAGTTTTGACAAGATAAGATTTTTAAAATTGAAAATTTGACTTGACTTGTAAGAAACAACTAATTTTTAAAATTTTTTGACCAAGTCAACCCAAAATTTCGAAAATTTGGAGAGAAATAAGGAAAAGATATTTTTTTATTTTTGAATTTTTGATGATGAGAGAGAAAAACATAAAAATGACTCACAACATGAAAATTATGAATCAAAACTCATGATGCATGCAAGAACACTATGAATGTCAAGATGAACACCAAGAACACTTTGAAGATCATGATGAACATCAAGAACATAATTTTGAAAAATTTTTTATGCAAAGAAAACATGCAAGACACCAAACTTAGAAATCTTTAATGCATGGACTCTAACAAACGAAAAATGCATATGAAAAATAACAAACAACACAAAACAAGAAAACATCAAGATCAAACAAGAAGACTTGTCAAGAACAACTTGAAGATCATGAAGAACACCATGAATGCATGAATTTTCGAAAAATGCAAAAAAAAATTTTAAAGCATGCAATTGACACCAAACTTAAAAGTTGACTCAAGACTCAAACAAAAAACACAAAATATTTTTTATTTTTATGATTTTAATTTTTTTTGGATTTTTGTAATTTTTTTCGAAAATGTTCTTTAGAAAAACAAAAATAAATAAATAAATAAATTTTGAAAGATTTTTGAAAAATTTTGAAAAGATGAACCGTTAGTTGTCCATACTCGAACAATCCCCGGCAACGGCGCCAAAAACTTGGTGCACGGAATTGTGATCATCAATAATGGCTCCAATAATTTAGTAGCTCTCACACGTGAATTACACTTAGTCACAACTCCGCACAACTAACCAGCAAGTGCACTGGGTCGTCCACGGAGATTGTTGGTATGAAGCAATCTATGGTCATCTTGTAGATCTCAGTCAGGCTGATTCAAATGTGATTGGATTAGATAATTAAAAGATAAATAAAATAGGATAGAAATACTTATGTAAATTAATGGTGGAAATTTTAGATAAGCGTATGGAGATGCTTGTCCCTGTTGAATCTCTGCTTTCCTACTGCTTTTATCCAATTTTATCACTCCCTTCTATGGCAAGCTGTATATAGGGCATCACCGTTGTCAATGGCTACATCCCATCATCTCAGTGAAAATGGTCCAAATGCTCAGTCACAGCATGGCTAATCATCTGTCGGTTCTCAATCAAGTTGGAGTAGAATCCAGTGATTCTTTTGCGTCTGTCACTAACGCCCAGCCTTCAGGAGTTTGAAGCTCGTCACAGTCATTCAATCCCGGAATCCTACTCGGAATACCACAGACAAGGTTAGACTTTCCGGATTCCCATGAATGCCGCCATCAATTCTAGCTTATACCATGAAGATTCTGATTAAGGAATCCAAGAGATATGCGCCCGGCCTAAGGTAGAACGGAAGTGGTTGTCAGTCACGCGCGTTTATAGGTGAGAATGATGATGAGTGTCACGGATCATCACATTCATCAAGTTGAAGTGCAACGAATATCTTAGAACAGGAATAAATCGAATTGGATAGAAAATAATAGTAATTGCATTGAAACTTGAGGTACAGTAGAGCTCCACACCCTTAATCTCTGGTGTGTAGAAACTCCACCATTGAAAATACATAAGTGAAAGGTTCAGGCATGGCCGAATGGCCAGCCCCCATGTGGTCACAAGACCGAATGATCAAAGACTTCTAATAAACTAGTAAAAAGTTCTATTTATACTAAACTAGCTACTAGGGTTTACAAAGATAAGTAATTGATGCATAAATCCACTTCCGGGGCCCACTTGGTGTATGTTTGGGCTGAGTTTGATCTATCCACGAGCTGAGGCTTCTTTTGGAGTTGAAAGCCAAGTTGTAACGTGTTTTGGGCCTTCAACTCCGGTTTGTGACGTGTTTCTGGCGTTTGACTCCAGACAGCAACATGGAACTGGCGTTGAGCGCCAGTTTACGTCATCTAATCACAAATAAAGTATAGAGTATTATATATTGCTGGAAAGCTCTGGACGTCTAATTTCCAACACCGTTGAGAGCGCGCCATTTGGAGTTCTGTAGCTCCAGAAAATCCACTTCGAGTGTAGGGAGGTCAGATTCCAACAGCATCAGCAGTCCTTTGTCATCTTCCTTTTCAAAGTTTTGCTCAGGTCCCTCAATTTTAGCCAGAAAATACCTGAAATCACAGAAAAACATACAAACTCATAGTAAAGTCCAGAAATGTGAATTTAACATAAAAACTAATGAAAACATCCCTAAAAGTAACTAGATCATACTAAAAACTACCTAAAAACAATGCCAAAAAGCGTATAAATTATCCGCTCATCACTCCACCACTCTCCTTTACACGTGTTACACATGCAGGTGGGGAGGCTGCCAAACGTAGGTTGCGTTTCGCCTGTGCACCCTGCCAAACGCATGGTGCGTTTTAGAGCTTCAAAGGGATGCTCAAACGTGTAGGATATATTGGCATGTAGGGGGGCAGGGACACGTTTTGAAGCTTTGTTCTCCTCCCATGCCAAACGTAAGCTGCGTTTTGCAGTGCTTGCAACTTTTTTAATTTTAGCTCAGTCAAAACATAACCTGCGTTTTGCAGGTTACTGACTTTAGCAGTTCCATGTTTATGGATTACACACTGATGTAAGAAGAATTAAGCTAATTCGGAATTAAATAGATTTTCGTTGCAAGTATAGTCCAAACCGGCAATGGATCCTCTCAATCAAATTTAATTCAAAAGGATAGTCACAATCAAAACACAATAAACCGGGAGTTTTAAATCCCGGGTCGTCTTCCCTAGGAGTTGCAATTAAGTGTCATGCAAAGAAATGCAATAACTAAGAAAAGATGCAATTAAAGCTCTAAAATATATACAAACTAAAAATAAAATGTGCAAGTGTTTATGATTAGAGTATGTCACCCAAGGTTGCTGATCAGAGATGACCTCCCCACACTTAAGGGTTTGCATGGTCATCCGTGCACTCAAAGACGAGCAAGGGGGTGTGGTTACTTTGGATTGCCACCTTCAGTTGGTGGGTCAATCGACTGCTGCATGCTCTTTCTCTCGCTTCCCTTGTTTCTTATGGTAACTCATCCATGAAAAATAGGAAATAAAATAGTAAGACGAGTAAATGCAAAAGCAAGGAAGCGAATATTGTTGGAATGAGGTGATATTCACTAAAATGAGTGGGTGAATAAGTTTGTGACATGAAGGAAATAAGAGTGTGCATTCTAAGTTGTGCAGTTTAGAACACACACACTATTATAGAAGACTATGTCACAATTAGACAAAATAAGCATGCACTTCACTCATTCTAGTGTGCTTGAGATACTTAAAAAGAAACTTGTATGCCAAGATAAACAAACAAGTAATGAAGAAGCACATGACCATTCAAGCAAGAATCAAGGAATTGTGAATTGGATAATGAAGCAACACCTAATTGACATAAAGTGAAAAACATGGAAAGCATAGTCCACAAAGCTTGAAAAGCTCAAAAAGTGTCATTAGGTAAGCTCATGATCCAATTTCACAACTCTCAATGTTAATGCATCAAATAGGTGACTTAAATAAAAATCAATCCGAAACAAGCATCACTTAACAAAAAAATGCATCAACTAAAAATAAATTGCCTAACTATAGATAATGAGATCAAATTATATGGTGGCCAAAACATGCAAGTTAGAAATCCAAAAGCATTCTCAAAGGCAATGTTATGAGTACTTGATATGCACAAAATGAAACATGAAGAACTCAATACCAAGCAACAACTACAACCTCAATAAAGATATCCAACAATATATAGCAATAACAATATCAAGAATTAAGCAGCAATATCTCAACACAACAATAAATCAACTCAATCATCCAACACTTAGCTCCAAAATAGAAAATAAACTAACTAACTAAACAAATAACTAACTAACTAATAAAGGTGAGTGTCGTGGGTGGTGAAGTATGGTGGTGAGTGGTGGTAGGAGGAGGGAAAGAAGAAAGGAGAAGAGAAAAGAAGAGAAGAAGTAGAGAGAAGAGAAGAAAAGAAGTAGAATGGTGAGAAAATAGGGGCATGCGTACGCGTCGATGGAAAAAATTAAAAGAGTTGTGCGCTCGCATTATGTTTGCAAACGCTGCGAACAGAGGCTTTGTTTTGATCTGTGCCCACGCACAGAAAGGCCAATTTTTTTTTTGAAAAAAATGAAACGTCAAAATTTCCAGCCATCTCGACGTGTGTGCGTACAAGGTGTGCGAAAAGAGGGGGATGCGGACGCACAAGGTGTGCGAGCGCCCCCAGCAGAAGAGATATAAGCTGGTGTGCGCACGCACAGGATGCAAAAATTGGGTTTGTGTGCATACGCACAGGTGTGTGTGCATACACATGTTCTTGTTTTTTTTTTTCAAAAACTTTCTTTCAAAACCTAAGGCACCAAGCCTTAGCTCAACCAAAATTCAACCCCAAGCATTCAAAAACTCAAACATTCATGATCTATATACAAATTAACCTATGCAAACTCAAAATATAACTAATCCTAAGCTAACCAAGATAAACAAACATGAAATAAACCAAAATTATAGACAAGAAAAGGGTAAGAACAATGTTACCATGGTGGGGTGTCTCCCACCTAGCACTTTGGTTTAATGTCCTTAAGTTGGACTTATGGAGAGCTCTAATCTTGTGCTCATATTTATCTTGGAGCTCCCAACAAGAAAAACAAAAGGCAAACAAGAAAAACATATTCACAATATCAATATATTCACAATAGCAAACAAAAAGCAAGATATTCACATATTAACATATTCACAATAGCTAAAAATAAGCAAGCAACATATATACAATCAACCAAAAATAAGCTATTCACAATATTTACATATGTACAATAGCCAACAACATACACCATTGTAATTCCCCGGCAACAGCGCCAAAAACTTTATGTAAGAAGAATTATGCCAATTCGGAATTAAATAGATTTCCGTTGTAAGTATAGTCCGAACCAGCAATGGATCCTCTCAATCAAATTTAATTCAAAAGGATAGTCACAATCAAAACACAATAAACCGGGAGTTTTAAATCCCTCGTCGTCTTCCCTAGGAGTTGCAATTAAGTGTCATGTTATTGGCCACGAGGAGGAATGGGGATTGGGAATGCAAGAGAGGCAAGAAATGTAAATAGCAAGAAATGAAACAAGCATCCAAGGAATTAAAAGTCAAAGCAAGAAAAATTCAAATGCAAGAAGCCTCTTGGCAAGTAATTGAGAGTTAAGGTTGCCTATCCTAGCCATTGACCACAAACACTGATGATTATTAAGAGTTAATCTTACTTAGTCAACCTTACATCGAAGATAAGTCAAATAGGCATAGTTAATTCCAATCCTCAGGTCCTAGTCAACTCTATTAATGGGAGACTTAGAGTTAGAGGAAACCCAATTAACTAACTACTCTAATGTATCAAACAAGAACGAACATCAATGACTCAAGAGTCACCAAAGTCATCAATTCCAAGCCAAGAGTGAGGAAAAACTAAGTAAAAACTAAGCCAAGCATTTTATCAAACACTTGGTGTGCATAAAAATAAAATAACATCAAATTGCATTAAAAATAAAATCTAACTACCAAAGGCAAGAAAATGATAACAACAACTAAAAGAAGCATTAAAGGAACATAAAACGTAAATTGCATTAAATGTAAATTATAATAACAAAGTGTTATAAACATAAAAGAACAAAAGAAATGAAAATGACAAATAAAAGGAAAGAACAAAGATGCAATAACAATAAATGATAAGGAAAAGTAAATGAAAACAAGAATTAAAAGTAGAATTACAAGAAATTAAACTAAGAAACCCTAATTCTAGAGAGAGGGGGGAGCTTCTCTCACTAGAAACTAAGAGAAAAGTATAAAAAAGCTAAACCTAATCCCCCCCTCTTGTTTTCGACTTGAGTTAGGGTTGAAATAACTTCAGAAATGAGTTGGATTGAGTTTTGAAGGCCCAGAATTCGCCCCAGCGATTTGTAATTATTGAGCTCATGTGATATGGGTCACGCGTACGCGTCGCCGGACAAAATTCACACCCACGCGTACGCGTCGCTGAGCTCGCTCTCGTGCACGCGTACGCGTCGCTTGTGCGCACGCACGGATGCTGGAATGTCCAAACTCCATTTCTTTATGGTTTCTTCCCTTTTGCATGCTCTATTCCTCACTTCTTCAACCCATACTTGCCTTGGAAATCACTTAGTAAATACATCAAGGCACCAAATGGGATTAAAGTGAATAAAATTTAGCAATTAAAAGGCCTAAAAAGCATGTTTTTACTTTCAAGCACAAATTAGGAAGAAATCATGAAACTATGCTATTTTAATGGATAAGTGTAAGAAAAGTTGATGAAATTCACCCAAATAGAGCAAATAAATACCATGAAATATGGATTCATCACACGCCATGACACAATATAGTTGCACACCACTATTGCTTGCTGGAGAAAGAGGAGGACAGAGATGAGAGGATTCTCATGCGAGAAAGATAATAGGGTTTTGATTTTATTGTATGTTTGGGTTCGCCTTAGGAAATTTGAACGAAAGTGATTTTATAAAATTGGTTTTGGATAGAAATGAATTTTAATCATCATGATTTATGTCTAACAATTCTATATTGAAATTGATTTTGATACAATAAGTATTATTTGGATAATATTAGTCAAGATGTAAAAATTAAATCGGTATTTAAAAGATTCTGATGCTAATAAAATGGTATATGACTTTTGTTATTGACAAAATAGTTCCTGAATTATTTTAAATAATATGGAAACCAATTTTACTAGAATGCACAAAATGAAAAATGGATCCCAAAATTCATTTTCTTCTAATCTATGTAAACCGCGACAGGGGGTCCCGCGGTTTACGAATATACGTAATCCGCTATAGGGGTGTCGCGGATTACGTTCAAATAAAAATGAGCATAAACTGCGACAGGGGTGTCACGGTTTACGTGTTGGCGTAGAATGTGCATAAACCGCGAGAGGGGTGTAGCAGTTTATGCATTAGTAAACAATTTATATAAACATAATACAAAATGTGTGGTTAACAAAAAAACATACACTACGTACACCTAATTCAATGGAAATAAAATAAGTACAAATACATATAATACAAAAGTACATGGTAAATCCAACATACATAAGTATCATTAATGAAACCATAAAATAGTAAGCTACGGCTCCTGCCTGTCCTCATCGTCATCGTCAGAGTCATGTGCAAATGCACCCAGGAGATGCGACCCTGTACCACATCGGTCAGCCCGTCTCACTCTGGCGGGCATCTGGAACTACTGTGTTGGAGGATCAACCGGCATGCCCATGCCATATGCAAATGCAGGCGTCCCTCCCATGTCCAACCAACTATCATACAGACGGAGCAGGCTCATTCAGGTCTACATATAGCTGGGGCTGGAATCCATGAGGGTCAGACATATGCGGCTGGTACCGCTGCATATAATCCATATCTGGGCGGTACCCCTGCGCAACGTCCATCTAGGGCTGGGTTTCAGGCACCTAATTTTGCGCGGTTTGCTACTGAAAATGTAGAGGATCGTCATCCCAAATGAGATCTGAAAAGTCGGAATAGAACTGTGAACTCCCAACCCCGTGGTCCATATCCATCGCGAAAGTCGGACCCGCCAGGTCATCATACATCTGGCCATGGATGTCATGGTGTATTTGGGAGTTCAAAACATGTGTAAGAGAAACCTACTGGGTCTCCGCCCCTGCATGCTCGGCGGGTATATCACCAGGACCAGCAGATATGTCCCCTGCTGAACCACCCTAAGCTGAGGACGGCCACGCCGGACACGGTGATTGGCATGTCCGACTCCATCACCATCGGATTTGTCATCCTGAATCATGTCATCCAGCCATCGCCACTCCCGGTCTGTAGCCCTGGTACCTGATGATTGGATTTTTGACGGTTTAGAATTTCACTAATGAATTCTCGTTGTAAAGTATAGTTTCTAAACCAAGCAATAATCCTTTCATACAAAAGATTGTTTGTCACAAGTAACAAACCCCTAAATTTATAAACCGAAGTATTCAAACCTCAGGTCGTTCTCCCTAGAAATTACAATAAAGTGTCTTGTTATTGGTTATGAGTTATTTTTGGGGTTTTGAGATTTTAGACAAGAAATATAAATGGCAAAGAAAATAAACTAACAACTAACAAAGCTCTTGGCAAGATATGAGAACTAGAAGTCCTATCCTAGTTATCCTCCTCAATTGTGATAACAAATTGTCCATTACTCCAACTTAGTTAACCTCTAACCATGGAGGAAAGTCAAGTGGATGAATCAATTTGATTCCTCAAGTCCTAATCAACTCCTAAAGGAAAGACTAGCTTTAGAGGCATTCAAATCAATTAGCAACTTCTAATTATCAATCAACAAAGGAATTAGATAACTCAAGAGTCACTAATTACTCTACCTAGGCCAAGGGGAACAAAATCTATACTAAAGCCAAAAGAGGCATTTTATCAAACACATAAGAGGCAATAAAGGTAAACATTATTAATTGCAAGAATTAAAGGAATCTACAACTACAAAAGCAAGAGATCAACAATAGAAAACAAAAGAAACACATTTATTATGAATTACCTTGAATTGAATTGAAAGAAAAATGGAAGGAACAATAGTAGATCTACAACAAAACACAAGAACAACACAAAGGAGATTACAACAAAAGAATGGAAGAAGAATGAATGTAACTACAAGGAAGTGAGAAGATAAAAGTAGAAGAAGATGAATTAAAATCTAGATCGAAAAACTAAACCTAATCCTAATCCTAATCCTAGAGAGAAATGAGAGCTTCTCTCTCTAAAACTAACTCTAAACTAATCCTAATGAGTGTGAATGATTGGAATCTCCCTTTGCTCTTCAATCGTTGGCTTTAAATAGCATCTTTGGCGCCAAAGTTAGTTGGGATTGGGCCGCACAACTCTTCAGAATTCGTTGGTTGCGAATTCATTAAAAAATCATATATTAGCACCGACACGTATGCGCACAGTACGCGTACGCGTCCATGGGCCATTTCGCAGGGTGCGCATAAGTGCCAGGTGCATGCGCGCGTCCATGGGCGAGTTCAACTTCTTTGACTTTTCATGATTTCTCCACTTTGCATGCTTCCCTCTTCACTCCTTTGATCCATTCCTAGCCCTTTTCAACTTGAAATCACCGGCAAACATATCAAGGCATCTTATGGAATCAAAGGTGAATAAAAACCATCAAATTAAAGGTCTAAAAGCATGTTTTCACACTTAGGAACGAATTAAGGGAGAATCACAAAACCATGCTAATTCATTGAATAAATGTGGGTAAAATGTGTTAAAATCTCCTAAAATCAATACAAAATAAACCCTAAAAATGGGGTTTATCAATCTCCCCACACTTAAACCAAGCATGTTCTCATGCTTAAACTAAGAATGAAGGAAGGGTATCGCATTTATTCAATGGAAACTAACTAAATGCAATCTACCTATATGCACTATCTAAATGAATGCAATTGCTTGGTCAAAATAAATCAATTCCCAAGAAGCATATATGTACAAGGGCCAAGGACTAGCAAGTCTAATCCACAATTGAATTGAGTTATTAAATATTTTTACAAACTTGCATGAAAAGTGATGATTGTATGTGAAAACATGTAATTGAGCAATCGAACCCTCACCGGATGTGTTTGCACTCTATTCACTCAAGTGTTTAGGGTTGATTCTCTCAATTCTCCCCTAATCATGCTTTCTAAGATTTGTTCTTCTTCTAACAATCGACATATATTTCATGCATGCATACATCTATCATGAGGTCTTTTCTTTAGGTTGTAATGGGGTTAGGGTCAAAGTAGGAAGCATATATGGTCAAGTGAGCTTGAAATTCGAATCTTTGATAAGCTTAAACTTCCCACCTAACTTATGACATCCTATACAATTTTAAAGCTAACCTTACTCATTTTTCACTTTTTCACATACTCATGTATTTTCTTTTCATTTCACAACACTTATGCATTGATTTTATTGAGCTTCACCTTGCTTTGGGGCATTTTGTCCCCTTTTTATTTCTTTCTTTTTCTATTTTTTTCTTTTCTTTTCCATATTATTTTTTTCTTTTTCTTTTCTTTTTTCTTTTGTTTTTCTTTTCTCATTTTTTTCTTTCAAATTATATACAAGAACATCAATGCATAAGGTCTATACATTTTATCAATACATGAGCATGTACCCAATTCCCAATAATTTCAATAAAAATACAAAACTACCCTTTTATTCCCCCAATATTCCAAAATTCCCACACTTGAATGATACACACACACTCTAGCCTAAGCTAATCAAAGATCCAAATAAGGACATTTATTATTTTTCGCTTCAAGGCTTGTAATGTGCTAAATTAAGAACAAATGGGTTAATCATAGGCTCAAATTGGCTAACAATGGATGATAAGAGGTAAGGCTATTTGGGTAAGTGAGCTAAATGAAATGATGGCCCCAATCATATAAATACATGATTACACAAAGTAATGGACATAAAGAATCAAACAAATCAAAGATTACAATCATAGAAAGAGAATAATGCACACAAGAAGGAAAATAAGTGGTTATAAGATGTAACCACACCACTAGGCTCAAATCTCACTTGCTTGTGTTCTTAGCTCAAAAACATGATCCACAAGATATATAGTTAAAGTAAGTTCTATGAAAAAAGTTTTTCACTCAAATCAATTGGTGTCCTATAGAAAATTTTCTCGAAAAATTTCATTATTTTGACTAAGCTTATTGTGTATATATATGCAAAATTTAAGAAAATGCAAGTAAAAATCATAAAAACCTAAAATGAAATGCAAAAGTGTTGAGATTAGAAATTTGTCACCCAAAATCTCCGATTGGTCAGACACCTCCCCACACTTAAAAGTTTGCACCGTCCTCGGTGCACTCAAAGATGAGCAAGGGGGTACGGCGACTCTCCAGATTACTACCTTCAGCTGGTAGGTCAACCGGTGCTGCGTGTTCTTAGTCTTGCTTTCGCTATTGCTCGTGGTGCATCCATCATGAAAAACAAAAATATAACACCATAAGATGAGAAGAGACAAAAGCAAGGAAGCATAATTGTTGGAATGAGGTAAATCACTTGGAGTGAGTGAGTGAATAAGTTGTGACATGAAGAAATATTAGGTATGTGAATTCTAAATTGCGCGGTTTAGAACACTGGTGGACGAAATTGTGATCACTATTCTTTAAGTTGTACTTTTATGGAATTTGAAATTGGCACGAGTGGACACAACTCCGTTCAACTAACCAGCAAGTGTACTGGGTCGTCCAAGTAATAAACCTTACGTGAGTAAGGGTCGATCCCACAGAGATTGTTGGTATGAAGCAAGCTATGGTCACCTTGTAAATCTCATTTAGGCAGATTAAATTGATTTATGGTTTCAAAAATAGAAATAAGAAAATAAATAATAAAAGGGATATAATACTTATGCAGATTCATTGGTGGGAATTTCAGATAAGCGAATGGAGATACTGTATGGCTCAAGGACGCCTGCTTTCCCACTTCTTCAACTCAATCCTTCTTACTCCTTTCCATGGCAAGCTGTGTATAGGGGTTCACCATCAGCGGTGGCTACTTTCAATCCTCTCGGGAAAATGATCCTCTGCGGCTGTCACTCGCATGGCTAATCGTCTGGAGGCATCACCCATGGTTGCTGGCTACATCCCATCCTCGCAGTGAAAACTACGCTCACGCGCTCTGTCACAGCACGGCTAATCACTGGTTGGTTCCCGCTCCTACTGGAATAGAATCCCTTGATTCTTTTGCGTCTGTCACTAACGCCCAGCACTTGCGAGTCTGAAGCACGTCACAGTCATTCATTACCGGAATCCTACTCGGAATACCACAGACAAGGTTAGACTTTCCGGATTCCCAGGATCCTACTCGGAATACCACAGACAAGGTGAGACTTTCCGGATCCTCATAAATGCCGCCATCTGTCTAGCTTATACCACGAAGATTCTGTTGGGGAATCTAAGAGATACACATTCAAGCTCTGTTGCAGGTAGAACGAAAGTGGTTGTCAATCACGTGCGTTCATAAGTAAGAATGATAATGAGGGTTACTTATCATCACATTCATCATGTTCTTGGGTACAAATGAATATCTTGGAATAAGAATAAGAGAGATTTGAATAAAAGAGAATAGAATTGCATTAATACTTGAGGTACAGCAGAGCTCCACACCCTTAATCTATGGTGTGCAGAAACTCCACCGTTGAAAATACACAAGCAAAGGGTTCAGGCATGGCCGAATGGCCAGCCCCCATGTGGTCACAAGACCAACTGATCAAAGACCTAAAGTGATCAAAGATATCTAATACAATAGATAAATGTTCTATTTATAATAAACTAGCTCCTAGGGTTTACATGAGTAAGTAATTGATGCATAAATCCACTTCCGGGGCCCACTTAGTGTATGCTTGGGCTGAGCTTGATTAATCCACGAGCTGAGGCTTCTCTTGGAGTTGAACTCCGAGTTATGACGTGTTTTGGGCGTTCAACTCCGGATCATGACGTTTTTCTGGCGTTTAACTCCAGACAGCAGCTTGTACTTGGCGTTCAACGCCAAGTTACGTCGTCAATCTCTGAATAAAGTATGGACTATTATATATTGCTGGAAAGCTCTGGATGTCTACTTTCCAAAGCCGTTGAGAGCGCGCCATTTGGAGTTCTGTAGCTCCAGAAAATCCATTTTGAGTGCAGGAAGGTCAGATTCCAACAGCATCAGCAGTCCTTTTGTCAGCCTTCTTCAGAGTTTTGCTCAAGTCCCTCAATTTCAGCCAGAATTTACCTGAAATCACAGAAAAACAGACAAACTCATAGTAAAGTCCAGAAATGTGAATTTAACATAAAAACTAATGAAAACATCCCTAAAAGTAGCTTGAACTTATTAAAAACTACCTAAAAACAATGCCAAAAAGCGTATAAATTATCCGCTCATCACAACACCAAACTTAAATTGTTGCTTGTCCCCAAGCAACTGAAAATCAAATAGGATAAAAAGAAGAGAATATACTATAAATTCTAAAATATCAATGAATATTAATTTAATTAGATGAGCGGGACTTGTAGCTTTTTGCTTCTGAATAGTTTTGGCATCTCACTTTTTCCTTTGAAGTTTAGAGTGATTGGCGTCTCTGGGAACTTAGAATTTGGGATAGTGTTATTGACTCTCCTAGTTAAGCATGTTGATTCTTGAACACAGCTACTTATGATTCTTGGCCGTGGCCCTAAGCACTTTGTTTTCCAGTATTACCACCGGATACATAAATGCCACAGACACATAACTGGGTGAACCTTTTCAGATTGTGACTCAGCTTTGCTAGAGTCCCCAGTTAGTGGTGTCCAGAGCTCTTAAGCACACTCTTTTTGCTTTGGATCACGACTTTAACCACTCAGTCTCAAGCTTTTCACTTGGACCTTCATGACACAAGCACATGGTTAGGGACAGCTTGATTTAGCCGCTTAGGCTTGGATTTTATTTCCTTGGGCCCTCATATCCATTGATGCTCAAAGCCTTGGATCCTTTTTACCCTTGCCTTTTGGTTTTAAGGGCTATTGACTTTTTCTACTGCTCCTTCTTTTTCTTTCTATATTTTTTTTTGTAAGCTTTTGCTTTTTCACTGCTTTTTCTTGCTTCAAGAATCAATTTCATTATTTTTTTCAGATCATCAATAACATTTCTCTTTGTTCATCATTCTTTCAAGAGCCAACAATTTTAACACTCATAAACAACAATATCAAAAGACATATGCACTGTTCAAGCATTCATTCAGAGAACAAAAAGTATTGTCACCACATCAATATAATTAAATTCAATGATAAATTCAAAATTTATGTACTTATTGTTCTTTTGAATTAAAACATTTTTCATTTAAGAGAGGTGAAGGATTAATGGATTTTATTCATAGCTTTAAGGCATGGTTACATACTAATGATCATGAAGTAGAGACACAAAACATAGATAAATACAATATTAAAAACCGAAAACAGAAAGAAATAAAGAACAAGGAATGAATCCACCTTTTAGTGGCGTCTTCTTCTTGAAGGACCAATGATGTTCTTCAGCTCTTCTATGTCCCTTCCTTGCCTTTGTTGCTCCTCCCTCATTGCTCTTTGGTCTTCTCTTATTTCTTGGAGAATGATGGAGTGCTCATGATGTTCCACCCTTAATTGTTCCACATTGTGGCTCAAATCTTCTAAGGTGTTGAGTTGCTCCCAATAGTTGTTGGGAGGAAAGTGCATTCCTTGAGGCATCTCAGGAATTTGTTGATGATGAGCTTCCTCATGCACTTCTTGAGAACCGTGCATGGTTTCTCTTGCTTGCTCCATCCTCTTCTTGGTGATGGGCTTATCCTCTTCAATGGGGGTATCTCCTTCTATGATGACTCCAGCTGAGTAACACAGATGGCAAATAAGGTGAGGAAAAGCTAGCCTTGCCATGGTGGAGGACTTATCGGCTATTTTGTAGAGTTCATTGGAGATGACCTCATGAACTTCTACTTCCTCTCCAATCATGATGCTATGGATCATGATGGCCCGATCCACAGTAACTTCAGATCGGTTGCTAGTAGGAATGATGGAGCGTTGAATGAACTCCAACCATCCTCTAGCCACAGGCTTGAGATCCAGTCTTCTTAGTTGAACTGGCTTGCCTTTGGAATCTATTCTCCACTGAGCTCCTTCCACACATATGTTCATAAGGACTTGGTCCAACCTTTGGTTAAAGTTGACCCTTCTAGTGTAGGGGCGTTCATCTCCTTGCATCATGGGCAAGTGAAACGCCAACCTCACATTTTCCGGACTAAAATCTAAGTATTTCCCCCGAACCATTGTGAGATAGTTCTTTGGATTCGGGTTCATACTTTGATCATGGTTCCTAGTGATCCATGCATTGGCATAGAACTCTTGAACCATCAATATTCCGACTTGTTGCATGGGGTTGGTTAGGACTTCCCAACCTCTTCTTTGGATTTCATGTCGGATTTCCGGATACTCATTCTTTTTGAGCTTGAAAGGGACCTCGGGGATCACTTTCTTCTTTGCCACAACATCATAGAAGTGGTCTTGATGGCTCTTGGAGATGAATCTTTTCATCTCCCATGACTCGGAGGTGGAAGCTTTTGTCTTCCCTTTCCCTTTTTTAGAGGATACTCCGGCCTTAGGTGCCATTGATGGTAATGGAAAAACAAAAAGCTTATGCTTTTACCACACCAAACTTAAAATTTTGCTCGCCCTCGAGCAAGAAAGAAAAGAAGAGAAGAAGAAGAAGAAGAAAATATGGTAGAGAGGGAGAGAAGTAGGTTCGGCTATGTGGGAGAAGAAGGGGGTGTGTTGTGTGAAAATGAAGTAGAAGGGAAGGGTATTTATAGGAAGAGGGGAGGGTGGGTGTTCGGCTATTTTGGGTGGGAATGGGTGGGGAATTGAATTTGAATTTTATGAAGGTAGGTGGGGTTTATGGGGAAAAGTGGGTTGATGTGAATGGTGAATGGGGTAATTGGGAAGAGGAATTGAGGTGATTGGTGAAGGTTTTTGGGAAGTGTGATATGGGGAAGAGTGAAATAGGATTAGGAGAGTGTGATTAGGATTAAAAGGTAAGGTGGGAATATGGTAGGTGGGGATCCTGTGGGGTCCACAGATCCTGAGGTGAAAAGAAATACCATTCCTTCACCATATAGGCATGTAAAATGCCTTAGTGCATCATTCTGGCGTTTAAACGCCCATTGGTGCACGTTCTGGGCGTTCAACGCCCATGTAATGCATGTTTCTGGCGTTGAACGCCAGTTTCATGCTTGTTACTGGCGTTCAGCGCCAGTTTGTCTCCTCTAGGCACATTCCTGGCGTTTAGCGCCAGGATGTTGCTTGTTTCTGGCGTTCAGCGCCAGAATGGTGCTCTGTTCTGGCGTTGAACGCCAGCCAGATGCATCTTACTGGCGTTGAACGCCAGTCTGCGCGACCTCTAGGGTGAAAATTTTTTTTTCTTCTGTTTTTGACTCTGTTTTTAATTTTTTTGATTTTTTTCGTGACTCCTCATGATCATGTACCTAATAAAACACAAAATAACAATAAAATAAAAATTAGATAATTAAAATTGGGTTGCCTCCCAACAAGCGCTTCTTTAATGTCAATAGCTTGACAGTGGCTCTCATGGAGCCACAAGATGATCAGGTCAATGTTAGTGTGTAGTCCCAACACCAAACTTAGAGTTTGACTGTGTGGGCTCTTCTTGACTCTGAACTGAGAGAAGCTCTTCATGCTTACTCTCTTCTGTCACAGAGGGATGGCCATGTGCCTTAAACACAAGGTAGTCCCCATTCAATTGAAGGACTAATTCACCTCTGTTGACATCTATCACAGCTTCTGCTGTGGCTAGGAAAGGTCTTCCAAGGATGATACAATCATCCTCTTCCTTCCTAGTGTCTAAGATTATGAAATCAGCAGGGATGTAAAGGCCTTCAACCTTTACTAACACGTCCTCTACTATTCCATAAGCTTGCCTCAATGACTTGTCTGCCAATTGTAATGAGAACAAGGCAGGTTGTACCTCAATGATCCCCAGCTTCTCCATTACAGAGAGTGGCATAAGATTTATCCCTGACCCTAGATCACATAGAGCTTTTTCAAAGCTCATGGTGCCAATGGTACAAGGTATTAAGAACTTGCCAGGATCTTGTTTCTTTTGAGGCAGAGTTCTCTGAATCCAAGTGTCTAGTTCACTAATGAGCAAGGGAGGTTCACTTTCCCAAGTCTCATTACCAAACAGCTTGGCATTCAGCTTCATGATAGCTCCTAAATATTGAGCAACTTGCTCTTCAGTCACATCTTCATCCTCTTCAGAGGAAGAATAGTCTTCAGAGCTCATGAATGGCAGAAGGAGATTTAATGGAATCTCTATGGTCTCTATATGAGCCTCAGATTTCTCTGGATCCTTAATAGGAAACTCCTTCTTGCTTGAAGGACGTCCCAGGAGGTCTTCCTCACTAGGATTTTCGTCCTCCTCCTCCCTAGTGCATTCGGCCACATTGATCACATCAATGGCCTTGCACTCTCCTTTTGGATTCTCTTCTGTATTGCTTGGGAGAATACTGGGAGGAGTTTCAATGACTTTCTTATTCAGCTGGCCCACTTGTGCCTCCAAATTTCTAATGGAGGATCTTGTTTCATTCATGAAACTGAAAGTGGCCTTTGACAGATCAGAGACAATATTGGCTAAATTAGAAGTGTTTTGTTCTGAATTCTCTGTCTGTTGCTGAGAAGATGATGGATATGGCTTACTATTGCTCAGCCTATTGCGTCCACCATTGTTAAAGCCTTGTTGAGGCTTTTGTTGATCCTTCCAGGAGAAATTTGGATGATTTCTCCATGATGGGTTATAGGTGTTTCCATAAGGTTCACCCATGTAATTAACCTCTGCCATGGCAGGGTTCTCAGGATCATAAGCTTCTTCAGAAGCTACCTCTCTAGTACTGTTGGATGCATGTTGCAATCCATTCAGATTTTGAGAGATTATGTTGACCTGTTGAGTCAACATTTTGTTCTGAGCTAATATGGCATTCAGAGCATCAATTTCAAGAACTCCTTTCTTCTGAGGTATCCCATTATTCACGGAATTCCTCTCAGAGGTATACATGAACTGGTTGTTTGCAACCATGTCAATGAGTTCTTGAGCCTCTTCAGGCGTTTTCTTCAGGTGAATAGATCCACCTGCAGAATGGTCCAATGACATTTTCAAAAATTCAGATAGACCATAATAGAATATATCTAATAGGGTCCATTCTGAAAACATGTCAGATGGACATCTTTTGGTCAGCTGCTTGTATCTTTCCCAAGCTTCATAGAGGGATTCACCATCTTTTTGTTTGAAGGTTTGAACATCCACTCTCAGCTTGCTCAGCTTTTGAGGAGGAAAGAATTTATCCAAGAAGGCAGTGACCAGCTTATCCCAGGAGTCCAGGCTATCCTTAGGTTGTGAATCCAACCAAATTCTAGCTCTGTCTCTTACAGCAAAAGGGAAAAGCATGAGTCTGTAGACTTCAGGATCAACTCCATTCGTCTTTACAGTCTCACAGATCTGCAAGAACTCAGTTAAAAACTGATAAGGATCTTCAGATGGAAGTCCATAAAACTTGCAGTTTTGTTGCATTAATGCAACTAGTTGAGGCTTAAGCTCAAAGTTATTGGCTCCAATGGCAGGAATGGAGATGCTTCTTCCATCAAACTTGGACGTTGGCTTTGTGAAGTCACCAAGCATTCTCCTTGCATTATTATTATTATTTTCGGCTGCCATGTCCTTCTCTTGTTCGAAAATTTCTGAAAGGTTGTTTCTGGATTGTTGTAATTTAGCTTCTCTTAATTTTCTCTTCAGAGTCCTTTCAGGTTCTGGATCAATTTCAACAAGAGTGCCCTTTTTCCTGTTCCTGCTCATATGAAAGAGAAGAAAACAAGGAAAGAAAGAGGAATCTTCTATGTCACAGTATAGAGATTCCCTTATGTTAGTAGAAAGAGAAAGGAGTTAGAAGAATGGAGATGGGGATTCGGATTTTTGGATGAAGAGAGGTGAAGAGAAGTGTTAGTAATTAAATAATTAAATAGAAGAAGAAAAGAGAAGGAAGATTTCGAAAATAATTTTTAAAAAAGAGGTTAGTAATTTTCGAAAATCAAAGACAAAATATAATTAAAATTATAATTTGAAACAAAAAGAATTTTTGAAAAAGAGAGGGAGAATTTTCGAAAATTAGAGAGGGAAAAGTAGTTAGGTGGTTTTGAAAAAGATAAGAAACAAACAAAAAGTTAGTTAGTTGATTGAAAAAGATTTGAAATCAAATTTTGAAAAAGATAAGATAAAAGATAAAAAGATAAGATAAAAAATTTTAATAAAAAGATATTTTGAAAAAGATTTAATCTTTAAAAAGACTTAACTAACAAGAAACTACAAGATAAGATTCTAGAATTTAAAGATTGAACCTTTCTTAACAAGAAAGTAACAAACTTCAACTTTTTGAATCAATCACATTAATTGTTAGCATATTTTCGAAAATTAGATATAAAAATAAGAAAAAGATTTTGAAAATATTTTGAAAAAGATTTTTGAAATTTTCGAAATTTATAAAAAAAATTGAAAAAGATATGATTTTTGAAAAAGATTTTGAAAAGATAAGATTTTTAAAATTGAAATTTTGACTTGACTTGTAAGAAACAACTAATTTTTAAAAATTTTTGACCAAGTCAACCCAAAATTTCGAAAATTTTGGAGGAAAATAAGGAAAAGATATTTTTTTATTTTTGAATATTTAATTATGAGAGAGAAAAACAACAAAAATACTCAATGCATGAAATTTTTAGATCAAAACAATGAATGCATGCAAGAATGCCATGAATGTCAAGATGAACACCAAGAACACTTTGAAGATCATGATGAACATCAAGAACATAATTTTGAAAAAAAAAAATTTTTTTATGCAAAGAAAACATGCAAGACACCAAACTTAGAAATCTTTAATGCATGGAAAATATGAATGCAAAAGTGCACATGAAAAACAACAAAAGACATAAAACAAGAAATCATCAAGATCAAACAAGAAGACTTGTCAAGAACAACTTGAAGATCATGAAGAACACTATGAATGCATGAGATTTTCGAAAAAATGCAAGAAAAATTTTAAAAGCATGCAATTGACACCAAACTTAAAATTAACACAAGACTCAAACAAGAAACACAAAATATTTTTGATTTTTATGATTTTCTAATTTTTTTGTATTTTTATTGATTTTTTTTTCGAAAAACATTTTTGGAAAAACGAAAAAGAAAAGAAACATTTTGAAAAAGATTTTTGAAAAGAAAATTACCTAATCTGAGCAACAAGATGAACCGTCAGTTGTCCATACTCGAACAATCCCCGGCAACGGCGCCAAAAACTTGGTGGACGAAATTGTGATCACTATTCTTTAAGTTGTACTTTTATGGAATTTGAAATTGGCACGAGTGGACACAACTCCGTTCAACTAACCAGCAAGTGTACTGAGTCGTCCAAGTAATAAATCTTACGTGAGTAAGGGTCGATCCCACAGAGATTGTTGGTATGAAGCAAGCTATGGTCACCTTGTAAATCTCATTTAGGCAGATTAAATTGATTTATGGTTTCGAAAATAGAAATAAGAAAATAAATAATAAAAGGGATAGAATACTTATGCAGATTCATTGGTGGGAATTTCAGATAAGCGAATGGAGATACTGTATGGCTCAAGGACGCCTGCTTTCCCACTTCTTCAACTCAATCCTTCTTACTCCTTTCCATGGCAAGCTGTGTATAGGGGTTCACCATCAGCGGTGGCTACTTTCAATCCTCTCGAAAAAATGATCCTCTGCGGCTGTCACTCGCATGGCTAATCGTCTGGAGGCATCACCCATGGTTGATGGCTACATCCCATCCTCACAGTGAAAACTACGCTCACGCGCTCTGTCACAGCACGGCTAATCACTGGTTGGTTCCCGCTCCTACTGGAGTAGAATCCCTTGATTCTTTTGCGTCTGTCACTAACGCCCAGCACTTGCGAGTCTGAAGCACGTCACAGTCATTCATTACCGGAATCCTACTCGGAATACCACAGACAAGGTTAGACTTTCTGGATTCCCAGGATCCTACTCGGAATACCACAGACAAGGTGAGACTTTCCGGATCCTCATAAATGCCGCCATCTGTCTAGCTTATACCACGAAGATTCTGTTGGGGAATCTAAGAGATACACATTCAAGCTCTGTTGCAGGTAGAACGAAAGTGGTTGTCAATCACGTGCGTTCATAAGTGAGAATGATAATGAGGGTTACTTATCATCACATTCATCATGTTCTTGGGTACGAATGAATATCTTGGAATAAGAATAAGAGAGATTTGAATAAAAGAGAATAGAATTGCATTAATACTTGAGGTACAGCAGAGCTCCACACCCTTAATCTATGGTGTGCAGAAACTCCACCGTTGAAAATACACAAGCAAAGGGTTTAGGCATGGCCGAATGGCCAGCCCCCATGTGGTCACAAGACCGACTGATCAAAGACCTAAAGTGATCAAAGATATCTAATACAATAGATAAATGTTCTATTTATAATAAACTAGCTCCTAGGGTTTACATGAGTAAGTAATTGATGCATAAATCCACTTCCGGGGCCCACTTGGTGTATTCTTGGGCTGAGCTTGATTAATCCACGAGCTGAGGCTTCTCTTGGAGTTGAACTCCGAGTTATGACGTGTTTTGGGCGTTCAACTCCGGATCATGACGTTTTTCTGGCGTTTAACTCCAGACAGCAGCTTGTACTTGGCGTTCAACGCCAAGTTACGTCGTCAATCTCTGAATAAAGTATGAACTATTATATATTGCTGGAAAGCTCTGGATGTCTACTTTCCAACGCCGTTGAGAGCGCGCCATTTGGAGTTCTGTAGCTCCAGAAAATCCATTTCGAGTGAAGGGAGGTCAGATTCCAACAGCATCAGCAGTCCTTTTGTCAGCCTTCTTCAGAGTTTTGCTCAAGTCCCTCAATTTCAACCAGAATTTACCTGAAATCATAGAAAAACACACAAACTCATAGTAAAGTCCAGAAATGTGAATTTAACATAAAAACTAATGAAAACATCCCTAAAAGTAGCTTGAACTTATTAAAAACTACCTAAAAATAATGCCAAAAAGCGTATAAATTATCCGCTCATCAAACACCCACTAACATGAAAGGCTAAGTCACAATAGAGGCAAGCTCTTTACTCATTCTAGTGTGCTTGAAATGCTTTAAGTAAACTTGTAAGGTAAAACAAGCATTAAAGAAGCGTGAAAGCATTCAAGTCAAACATATATGGATGCATAGAATCATGAACACAATGCATTAAGGTAAATGCTCAACATCATCCATCAAGAGGTTGCCTAATCATAGAATAAGGCTCAAATCACATGGTGGCCAAATAATGTAATTCAAGAAGAGTTACAAGCTCGAAGGCAATTCTCATCACTTGGCATTCTTAAAAGGTGAGCATGAAAAACGCAAAACCAAGTAGCAAAATATAACCTCAATCATAGAATCCAACAAAGATCATCCAAAAACAAGCATGCTAAAATGGCATGTAGTTAATGGTAAGCAACAATGTATAGTAAACAAAATTAGTAATCCAACACTTATAATGAAAGGAAAATGAAATGAAAACTAAACTAAGTAACTAACTAACTAAATGGTTATAAGTGGTGTTTGGAAGTGTTGGATGAAGGGCAGAAGGAGGGAAGAAGAAAGGAGAAGGAAAGAAATGGAAAGAGGAGAAGAAAAGAAATGTTTGAAATGAGGGTATCCGCGCGTACGCACGCATGGCGCGCACGCGGATGGATGAATAGTGAGGGGGCGCATACGCGCACAGCGTGCATACGCGTCTCTGCTTCTCTCTCTCTTTTTTTTTTTTGAGAGAGACGCGTATGCGCCATGTACGCATACGCGTGAGGTCGTTTGTGCCTCAGGCACAATGCATGCGCAACGTTCGCATATCTCTCGGGTTATAGGTTGGGGGTGGAACTTCTGCATCTACGCGTGCGCGCCATGTACGCGTGCGCGTGGATGGTCGAAAATGCTGGAAGTGCGTGTACGCGTCGTGTACACGTATGCGTGGATGGTGCTCTGTTTTTCAAAATTTTTCTATGTTTTTGCACCAATCCAAGCATTCTAAACCTCCAAACATCTACCAAAATACCTTAAAACCTTATGTAACACACTAAACTATCAAATATACTCAACTAACTAAACAAAATATGAAATCAACTAAATTCTACACTATTTACAAAAGATAAAATGAAAAGAGGTTACCATGGTGGGATGTCTCCCACCTAGCACTTTTGTTTATTGTCCTTAAGTTGGACTTATGGGGAGCTCCTCTCAAGGTTGCTTGTGCTTGAATTCATCTTGGAACTCCCACCAATGCTTGGTTCTCTATTGTGCCCCAAGATTTCTCATGGATTGAGCCAAGTGTTGATGGAGTTCTTCACAAGTTTGGGGCTCCCAATGTTGATCCTCTTTTTCTAATCCGGGATCCCACACTTTATTTTCACACCCGTCTTGAAGTTGATCATTATTATTAATCCATCCGGGTGGTAAGCAAGATGAATTCTCGAGGTGATACCAAACTCTCCTTTTAGACCCATTCAAGTGAGCACTAGCCCAACCTTTGCATCTAAGCCTTGAAGTATCAACCAAAATGAGCCTTGATTTGCAACGCCATCCACTAAACATTCTTCTCTTACGCTTTATCCCACAAATCATCCTAAGTTGACCATCCGTTTCAAGCAAACCATACTCAAGTGGGGTAATAAAGCTAATAGAAATGAGTTTTACCCACTCAAGTGAAGGAATAGATGACAACCTAGGCAAAGAAGCTTCCAAGGATCTTGACAAAGCATATTCAACTTCCGTTCTTCTTTTTCTAAGGGCTTCCACCTCTTCACAAGGATTTTCAAATTCAATCATTTGTTCGTCAATTTCATCTAACTCTTCTCCATCACTTAAATCATAATTGGGAGGTTGAGAGAAATCTACCTCCACATCACTCTCTTCTTCATCAGGAGAAAGTTCTTCAAGTTCAAAGGATTCACCACCATTAGGATTTGATGCTTGATCTTCATCTCCAAGGGAACTCAACTCTTGCTCCATTCCTTCCAAGTCTTCATATGGGATATGCCTTGGAGTTTGTGCACATTCCTCCTCAACATCAACTTCAATCTTCTTGGAGGGGTTTTCTTCAACTTTAGGTTCCCATGGAGGTTCCGCATCTCCTAAGTCTTCAACCACTTCTTCCTTTTCTTCAATGGTCATAGGTTCCTCCAATTGTTCTAACACAAAGTAGCATTCCTCCTTTTCCACCGGAGTTTCCAATCTCTCCTTCATGCTATGCTCCTCTTTAGATTCTCCACGTATAGCCATGGGAGTTCTTTGAGTGTCCAAAATTTGGGATGCTAGCCGGTTTACCACCTCATCCAAGGCAGTCATGAATTGTTGCACATCCCTTGTCATCTCCTCTTGTCCTTGAAGAAGAACACCGAGTGTTTCATCCATTAGAGGTTGGGGTGGATGGGAGGGTTCATCATATTGGGGGAAGGGTTCATAATAGGAAGGTGGTTTATCATAATTAGGGTATGGTGATTCAACATTCTCCATTTTTTCCACTTGTTGCACAACATGCTCCATGGTTGCTTGAAATTGATCCAATGCTTCCTTGAGACGATCCCTTGACTCTTGTTCTGCTTGGATATCATGATAGGGATCATATGGCTCTTGGATCGATGGACATGAATATTCTTCCATGTGAGGTTGTGGTGGAAGGTAGAATTCATCTTGTGGTTGAAAACTTTTATTTATTGAGGGTGGTTCTTGGAAGTATTGAGGTTGGAATGGTGGCGGTTCTATGTGTGGCTCATATGGCTCAAAAGGTGGTTGGTATGGTGGATATGGATCAAGGTCATATGGAGGTATTTGGTGAAAAGAGGCTTGTGAGTATGGTTGAGGGCTATGTTGAGGATATGATTCATAGGCATATGGTGGTGGTTCTTGAAAATCATAGAATGGCTCTTCTTCATAGTGCATTGGTGGAGGTTGTTGCCATGAAGATTGATCATATGCATATGGCTCATCCCACCTTTGATTATCCCATCCTTGATACATCTCTTCATTGCAATCTCCACTTCCTACAACATAGTTGTAATTACACTCATAGCCAAAATGAGAATTCATGATGGAAAGAAAAAACAAAAATCAAAAGATAATGGAAAACAAGAGAAATAAAATTCTACAACTAGCAAATAAAGCAAAAAGCAAGATATTCACACTATTCACGTATGTACAATAACCAAGAACATAACACAATTGCAAGTCCCGGCAACGGCGCCATTTTGATCATTAGATTTTTGACGGTTTAGAATTTCAATAATGAATTCTCGTTGTAAAGTATAGTTTCTAAACCAAGCAATAATCCTTTCATACAAAAGATTGTTTGTCACAAGTAACAAACCCCTAATTTATAAACCGAAGTATTCAAACCTCGGGTCGTTCTCCCTAGAAATTACAATAAAGTGTCTTGTTATTGGTTATAAGTTATTTTTGGGGTTTTGAGATTTTAAACAAGAAATATAAATGGCAAAGAAAATAAACTAACAACTAACAAAGCTCTTGGCAAGATATGAGAACTAGAAGTCCTATCCAAGTTATCCTCCTCAATTGTGATAACAAATTGTCCATTACTCCCACTTAGTTAACCACTAACCATGGAGGAAAGTCAAGTGGATGAATCAATTTGATTCCTCAAGTCCTAATCAACTCCTAAAGGAAAAACTAGCTTTAGAGGCATTCAAATCAATTAGCAACTTCTAATTATCAATCAACAAAGGAATTAGATAACTCAAGAGTCACTAATTACTCTACCTAGGCCAAGGGGAACAAAATCTATACTAAAGCCAAAAGAGGCATTTTATCAAACACATAAGAGGCAATAAAGGTAAACATTATTAATTGCAAGAATTAAAGGAATCTACAACTACAAAAGCAAGAGATCAACAATAGAAAACCAAAGAAACACATTTATTATGAATTACCTTGAATTGAATTCCAAGAAAAATGGAAGGAACAATAGTAGATCTACAACAAAACACAAGAACAACATAAAGGATATTACAACAAAAGAATGGAAGAAGAATGAATGTAACTACAAGGAAGTGAGAAGATAGAAGTAGAAGAAGATGAATTAAAATATAGATCTAAGAACTAAACCTAATCCTAATCCTAATCCTAGAGAGAAGTGAGAGCTTCTCTCTCTAAAACTAACTCTAAACTAATCCTAATGAGTGTGAATGGTTGGAATCTCCCTTTTCTCTTCAATCTTTGGCTTTAAATAGCACCTTTGGCGCCAAAGTTGGTTGGGATTGGGCCCCACAACTCCTTAGAATTGGTTGGTTGCGAATTCATTAGAAAATCATATATCAGCACCAACGCGTACGCGCACAGCACGCGTACGCGTCCATGGGCCATTTCGCAGGGTGCGCGTAAGCGCCAGGTGCGCGCGCGCGTCCATGGGCGAGTTCAACTTCTTTGACTTTTCATGATTTCTCCACTTTGCATGCTTCTGTTTTCACTCCTTTGATCCATTCCTAGCCCTTTTCAACCTGAAATCACTGGCAAACATATCAAGGCATCTTATGGAATCAAAGGTGAATAAAAACCATCAAATTAAAGGTCTAAAAGCATGTTTTCACACTTAGGCACGAATTAAGGGAGAATCACAAAATCATGCTAATTCATTGAATAAATGTGGGTAAAAGGTGTTAAAATCTCCTAAAATCAATACAAGATAAACCCTAAAAATGGAGTTTATCAGTACCCACGCATCGTCGCCACTCGACGCGCCTGTTGTCTGGGACGTCTGGCATGGGTACCCTAGAAGGAGCCTATGACGACCCTCTTTGAACAACATCCTATGAGATCTCCTCGGCCCTAGAATCGGCAATCAAGAAATCTGGGGACAGAAACCTAAGCGCCACTCTGTACCACCATCGCAGGAAGTCTGCGAATGGCCCGGGATCAGGCACCCGAGGGATACTCACGACAGCATCGAACATGTTCTGCCAACTAAGGCGCCATACCTGGTAGTAGCTCGGGAACCATCTGTCCCCACCCCTCCCATCCTTGCCATGGAGCCAATCAATGTTCGAGGCCGGCTCAGGCTCGTGCTAAATGCCACCCAGCTCTAGCAGCACCCTATCCACCTGGTGCCACTCAATGCGGTGAAGTATATCAAGCAAGTACATGTCATCACGTCAAGCAAAGCATAAGGCTCCCAAACAATCTACAGATGTTGACAGAATACATTAATTAGTCCATTAACTAACAAATATATAGTTAAGTACTAGAAAAAATTGAATCAATTTGAATAAACTTACATCTCGATCGCCTAATCGGTCCAACGCTAGGCGACATTGGATGACTCTCTCCTCCTTGCAGTCGGATGAAGGCAAGTAGGTGGCCCACCTAAACGTAAAAGATTTTATATAAAGTTAACAGGTAGTACCATAATAAAAAAAAGTTACAGTCTCAAGCCTAACTGTACAAATATGTATACCTAGATGCCAATGGGAAGGAGTATGTGTCAAAGCCCGGCGGCCTGAGGCTAGAAAACCGCCAGAAAATTCATGACTGCAGTAGCTGTAGGGGGCCTGCCAGGTTCGTCATGTTTCTGTTGGCCACCCGACACATGCACCGATATAACCAGGCCAACACTGCCGACCCCCAGCTATAACTGGAAGCTCGCCAAACAGTTTCTCAAACCACTCCCATGCTGGTTTACCTTCTTCCATAAACTTCTGAAAATCAGTAAGGCACTTAGATACCGGTAAACAGTCCATGGGTAGCCCCAATTGGTATGCTACATCCTGTAGCGTGATAGTGCCCTCTCTAAAGGGCATATGAAAGGTATGCGTCTCAGGACGCTATTTCTCAATGAAAGCACTAACTAAGGGCTCGTCGAACCAGAAGCACCTGGCGTTGAGCCTCGCCAGGTGGTACAAACTGGCCTTCTCCAAATATGAAACGATCCTGTCATGCAGAGGCATGTTCTGCTGCCTCCGGACACTATATATACACCTAGTCGGCTAGAGCATGTCACAGAATAAACCAAACATATAAAAAAATCCAACAATAATAATTTATAGTCATCAACCACATAACTAGAATTTTAAAGTTTAAACTGGTAACATACACTTCCTATTTTCTAATCACAAAATTCAATGAAAGACATAAACGATTAAAATAATAATTTAAATACTATATTTTATGATTTAAAATAATAATTTAAATCTAAATTTAAATAAATTAACCAACAATTACGAAACTAAAAATAACCAAAACACCAAAAAATACGAAAAGTATTGTACAACATACATTAACTAAAAATAACCAAACTAACCTCTTCATTTATGCTCCCAGCAACATGCGCAACTCCGTTCAACCTGTATAGACTGCGTGCCTCCGCCATGGTCCCGACTCCGATCTCAACTCAACTCAACCACTTCTCTCTCTTTTCCTCTCTCTAGAAAACCACTACTTCTCTCTCTAGAAATCTTTTTCTTCTAGTACAAATGTAATCCGCAAGACCCTTCAGCGTATTTATACTAATGCATAAACCGCTATACCCCTCTCGCGGTTTATGCACATTCTATGCCAACACGTAAACCGCGACACCCCTGTCGCGGTTTATGCTCATTTTTAGTTGCACGTAATCCGCGATACCCCTATAGCGGATTACGTGTATTCATAAACCGCAAGACCCCTGTCGCGATTTACATAGATTAGGGGAAAATGCATTCTGGTATCCATCTTTCATTTTGTGCATTCTGATAAAATTGGTTTTCATATTATTTAATATGGTAAATTGCCCAATAAATTAATTTCTGTAATATATTACATCAAATTTACATAATAATTTTGTATTATACTATTCACTTTACAATATAAAAAAATAGCCACGTACATTTTTATTTACAATACAATCTTTTTTTATTTATGAAACGTATGTTTGGTAAATTTCATCTGATTTTTTATTTTATATTTAATTTTTTTATAATTTGTAAAGTAGAATACCAAAACATTTAAATAAATATAATAATCACATTTTTCTAAAAGAATTGAGGAACAAAATAATTAAAATTTTAATATAACTCTTAAAATTTTTTGATATTATAATTTTAAATAACTCAATCAATTATGATCATTTCAATAAAGTTAGACTAATTCGTAATTTAAATCCTATTATGATTTTATAGGGTTAAATACTGAAATCATCCCTAAAGTGGGGGGACGAAAATCAAATTCATCTCCAACTTTTTTTTGTTCTTAAAATCATCCCGAACGCTCAGAAACACTTTAAAATCATCCTCCCCTCCTTAAAACAAAATTTTTAGATATTTTTGCCCTTTTAGCCATTACTGACTGTTGGAGCTTTTAATGAATAAAGTTAATTTATTTGTTTATTTATTTATTTTTATAATTTATTGGTTTGGGGGAGGGTTGGGATTAAATCAGAGCAGTCATCCCTAACCAACGAAGCAGAGAAGGGGCTAGGGTTTGCAAAGGTGAGTGGAGCCATGGCTACCGAGAGCTCACGGTCGTGTCGGAGTCGGTCGTCTGCGCAGAAGAGGGAGCTTGTGTGTGGACATAGGGAAAGACCGGTGCTTAGAATTTTAGAAACGAGGAACAACCCTGGACGACGATTTTGGGGGTGTGTCTACTATGAGGTCAGGGTTTTAAGTTTATGTAGGTGGGTGTTGGCAATGTATTATTTGTTCTGGGCACTAACTCCGCTGGGTTGCTGCAGATCCAAGAGGAGTGTGATTTCTTTCGATGGGCAGACCCAGAAGCAGAGAGTGAGGATCCTCATATTGCAAGGATGAAGAGGAAAGTTGCGGCCCTGAAAGCAAAAGTGAGGGTCATTGAGTGGAAGTTCAAGGTTGCTGTAGTGTTAAGAATTCTTGGATGGGTTGTTTTATTTTGCTTCTTGTCGCATATTTGGTTCAATCAGCGGCAGGGGGTAGCATGTGTGATGCCGTTGAAGTATGGTTGATGAAATTAGGGGAGAATATAGGGTTCAGTTTGGATTTTTTTTATTGGGTCTGGGTTATGTAAATTGAGTTGTATTGGGTCTCGAATTAACATGTGGGTTTGGTTTAGGGTTTCGGTGATTAATTATGTGAGTGTAATGATGTCCTTATAATTTGACAATTAATTGGAAAGGAAAATTCATCTGTTAGCCTGAAAATTGTGACTGAATAGTTGTGTTAATCAACTTTACAGCATATCAACTAAAAGGTGGAAATTCATTAAACAGAACCAGAATAATATTAGGCAGAACACAACTATGTGTAATTCATTAATAAGCATAGGAAAATAACACCAAAAGGTGAAAA
This sequence comes from Arachis hypogaea, assembly GCF_003086295.3. Lineage (NCBI taxonomy): Eukaryota > Viridiplantae > Streptophyta > Magnoliopsida > Fabales > Fabaceae > Arachis > Arachis hypogaea. The sequence goes on from NC_092038.1 coordinate 125,730,891, forward strand.
CTTCAGTCACCATCACTTCCATTACATGGACACAAGACAAAATATAGTCTTTAGGCTTAAGGAAACAACAACAAAAGCTGGATTCCTAGGACATCCAGAAACCTAAAGCAACTTTGTTGCTTACTAAGAAAGATGAATCATAAAGCATGTTGTGTAAGTTTCAAACAAACCAAAAAAAGTATCACAAAACATTGTGTCTACTCAATCAACAGTACATTAATAACAGCACAAAACTCAATTTTCACAATAGTCTAAAGTTTTTCCCATAGTCTTGGTGAAAGTTTTGCCATAAGCATAAGCTTTCTTGGAGATACATGAAGAGAAATTCTGTGACTGATGGAGATAATCCTGGCTGCTTGGTGATAAACCCCATTTGTACGGTTTATCTTGTGCTTGATTTAGGGGATTTTATAACCTTTTACCCACATTTATCCATTAAAATAGCATGGTTTTATAACTTCTCCTTTAATTGTGCTTAAGAGTGAAAACATGCTTTTTAGGTCTTAAAATAGCTAAATCTAATTCACCTTGATTCCATTAGATGCCTTGATATGTTTGTTAAGTAATTTAAGGTTTAGGAGGCAAAGATTGGATCAAGGGAATGAAGAAAGAAAGCATGAAAAGTTGGAGAACTCATGAAGAAATGAAAGAACCGGAAAGCTGTCAAGCCGACCTCTTTGCATTTAAACGACCATAACTTGAGCTACAGAGGTCCAAATGATGTGGTTCCAGTTGGGTTAGAAAGCTAATATCCGGGGCTTCGAAACAATATAAGATTTGCCATAGTTGCTATACGTATGGTGGCGCGTACGCGCATAGTATGCGCATGCGCCGTTGCTGCCACCTGGTTCACTTAAAGCAAAACGTGGCCAGCGATTTTAGAAGCCTTGTGGGCCCAATCCAACTCATTTCTGATGCTATTTAAGCCAAGGATTGAAGGGGGAATAAACATACTTTCATACTTTACAAGTTAGTTACCATTAGTTTAGTTTAGTAGTTAGAATTAGTTTCTAGAGAGAGAAGCTTTCACTTCTCTCTAGAATTAGGATTAGGATTAGGATTAGTTCTTAGATCTAGGTTTTAATCTTTGCTTTCTTCTACTTCTACATCTCAATTCCTTGTTGTTAGAATCATTCTTCTTCCATTCTTTTGTTGTAATTTCCTTTATGTTGTTCTTGTGTTTTGTTGTAGATCTACTTTTGTTTCTTCTACTTTCTTCCAATTCAATTCAAGGTAATTCATAATAGATGTGTTTCTTTTGATTGTTGTTATTAATTCTTTTCAATAATTGTTGTTAGATTCTACTCTTGTTATCAATTTACTATGCTTTTATTTTGTACCCTCCAAGTGTTTGATGAAATGCTTGGTTGGATTTTAGAGTAGAATTTTATACTCTTGGCTTGGAAAGGTAACTTAGGAACTCTTGAGTTACTAATGTCCAAGTAATTGATGATTGGGAGCCATTTACTCTAGTTCTCACTAATTGAATTAGTGGAGAGTTAGGACTTATGGACTAGGATTGATATAGCTCATTTGACTTTTCTTTACTACTAGTTAGAGGATGATTTAATGAGATTAATCCTTGCCAATTCTCATATTGTGGTTAGTGATTAGGATAAAGATCCTTGACCACCAACCCTTGCCAAGACCTTTTTAGGCCTTAGTTTACTTTCTTGCCATTTATCTTTCATGCTTCATATCAAAACCCCAAAATAACTCACAACCAATAACAAGACACTCTATTGTAATTCCTAGGGAGAACGACCCGAGGTTCAATACTTCGATTTATAAATTTAGGGGTTTGTTTTAGTGACAAACAACTTTTTGTATGAAAAGATTATTGTTTGGTTTAGGAACTATACTTGCAACGAGAATTTATTTGTGAAATTCTAAACCATCAAAAATCCAATCATCAATTGGCTGGAGCTGGCTGGTCCTCAACCTCGAAATCTGGGGACCTCTGTACCTTGAGCGTCACTGATGACCCTGGATTAGCCCATAGCAGCTCCGAGCAGTAGTCAGCAATCCTTTTGTACTGCTTCCGGTAAGCTCCCTGAATCTCATCCAATGCAGCTTATCTAGACCTAGCTGCCATTGATGTTGTCACTGTCAAATTCCATTTCCTTTGTGCCTTGTTGACCAGGTCCTTTATCTTAACCTTTGGATTACCTTCCACTTTCTTCCTAAATGCTTTACTCAGCCAACCAGTATGCAGTATCCCTACCCTATGTGATTGGCCACATGTATGCTTAAGGTTCATTGACCTAAGCTGCCAAGTCTCTCACTCACTCATTTTTGCTGCGTATAACCAAAACAGACAACCCTCTTGACAAACAGCCCTCACTCTAACCAAGTCAAGCTTAGCATACCTCAGTCCCCTTCTTGTTTGCACTGCATAGGCTGTTACAGTGTCCTTGAATTCCTCCCTTGAAGCATATACAGTTCCAACTTTCCATTTGTAACTTGTCATGTCTTTCACATCTTTATGTATCGGATATCGACTAACCTCATTGTTATCATCGTCCTCGCTGTCCTCTTTCTTTGAACCACCACCCACTTCATAATCCACATCAATTTCATCACTATTGAACCCTTTCTCATCACTAAAATCACATCCTGCAATCCCTTTTCCTTTATTAACCCGATCACCATCCGTTCCACCTCTTACTTCATCAAATCCGCTCTCATCATCGTACTCCTCTTCACTGTCTATAAACATCACATCATCTACACTTGTCAACCTCACCATCAGATAGAATGAAATTCTCATCATCGCTATCATCGCTATCATCTCCCTCGTTAACCTTCTCCGTATTGTCCCTTTCCACCTCCTGACCCTGTTCACCCTGAAAAATTACCAACTGATTCTGATTATGTACCTCTTCATCATTGCCCCCACTCTGCCTCCTGACCCTGTTCACCCTGGCCTCCAACATCAAGAAATCCTACTTTGGGAAATTCTTCAGCATCCTCAACCTTATGGACCACATAGAGCTCAACATGACCCCTCATCCCCGCTATTTTACACATCTCAATGGCATCTCTGTCTCCCTCAAATTACTTCAGATCCTTCTCTAACCATTCAGATCTTGGGTCCACCTCAGCATATGTCTCAAAGACAGACCAGCAATCCATATCAACATCTTCGATCACTGTCCTTTCTCCCCCTATATACTCCAATGTACCAATATCATATCCAAATCTACCACCATAGTAGACAGTCAGGTTAAAGATTCCCATCACCTAAAACCTACAAACAAAAATCACACCCAACTCCCATTTGTAAACCAACAAATATCAAGACACAATATTAAGTTCAAGCTACAAAAAGCTGAAACAAATGATGTACACGTACCTGACTCGAGATGACTGCCACGAGAACGAGCTCCTCTCTCACTCTTTCCCACACAATGAAAACGCAGTGACGCTACTCCTCAGGCCAGCCCTCACCTGCTAGGGCATCAGATGAAGGTAAATGATCAGTTTTTCTTTGTGTAACGTTACTCAGAGAATAAAGCCCTTTCGCGGGAATAAAACACGAAGCGTCAAAGTATTTAGGAGTAAAATTGTAATTAAAATTCATTTAATGCACTTGAGGATGATTTTAAAGTGTTTCTGAGCGTTCGGGATGATTTTAATAACAAAAAAGGTCATGGACGAATTTAATTTTCACCCTCGATCTTAGGGACGATTTCGGTACTTAACCCAATTTTATGTTACCTTTTTAGCGTATTCTTTTGCAATTAATCTCATATAAAATATGATTTTAATTACCTTGCTAAGAAACCTTTTATAATATAAAAAATTATCCACATAAATTTTATCAAACTTTAGAAGAGAGTACTTGTGAGATTTGTATCATAAAAATCTACTTTCATCAATTTATCAAATACAAGAGAAACCATAAAACAAAATTAATAACACTAGTAGAAAATGGACATTTCCAAATAATGGCAAAAAAGTTAGGAAAATTTTAGTATTTTTTTGGTCTAAAAAATATTTTTTGTATATTTATAAAAAGACAAAAATTCTCATGTAATTATTTTCGTATAAAGTTGATAGTTAAAAATTATTAAATAATAAATTAGTCTAATAATTTTTAACTATCAATTTTATATAAAAGCAATTGTATACAAATTTTAATCTCATAAAAAAATGTTGTTCTTCTAAAGTAAATATTAATTTGATTTTTTTTAATTAATAGTAATTTAATATCATTTAAATACACTTTTTATTTTTATGAAATCAGCATTTTTGGATTAAAATAAAAATATTTTAATTAATTATATAATTCTTTTACTTAGCTTTATTTTTACCAAAGATAGGAGACTCGAATCCGACCTCTTAATTGAGTATGAGAAGAGTATGCCATTTGAGCTATAACTCTAAGGGTGGCAACATGTACCTTACCTGCGGGTATCCAACCCGACCCCACCCGATCGGGTAGGGTTGTCAACCCGATCCGCAGCGGGTAGGGTAGGGTGTGGGTTGGGTTCTCGTGCGGGTTGGATAGGGTGCGGGTTAAGCCTCGACCCTACCCGACCAATCCGCATCCTATATATGTATATTTTATATTTATTAAAAATATGTTTCAAGTGGATGTTGAACCAAAGACCTCTCACTAAATGTAGAAGATCATTAATTGATAATTTAATATTTTTTTACATAAAAGTCATTTCTATTTTAAATTATCATGAAGTTATATAATAATTTTGCATCTTTTTTGTAACTAGCGGATAGGGTCAGGTACCCGCGGGTTGAGAACGAGTAGGGTTAGGGTTGGGATATTCTCAACCCACAAGTAAGATAAGATTGAATTTATATAAAAATCTCAACCCGCAAATAGGATTAGGGTTGGCTTCAAACCCTACCCTACTCTACCCATTGCCACCCCTATATAACTCATTGACAATTCTTTTACTTAACTAACATAATTATAATTAAAAATGTATCAATATTAAATTGTTACAAAAATAAATTATACAATTAAATTAATAACTTACAAAATTTATAAAAAATACTATAATTAAATAAAATAAAAAATATAAGAGAAATGAGTGTATTTAAAAATATTAAAAATTTTAAATTTATAAAAAAATAAACTAAAAACGCGTGTCGTTTTTCTCAGGAAAAAAACATATCGAAACATAGAAAAAAAATCCAACATCCCACGTACAAAAAAAACTATCTATTTACTAAAAAAATGTAACACCATATAAAAGAAACTTTTATTAATAAAAAAGAAACATTCCAATAATAGTTAAAGAAAAAAAAACATGAGCACACCCCAAAGAAAAACATTCGAAAAATTAGGAAAGAAACATTCAATAATTTACATAAAAAATCATGAAAAGAAACCTCTAAGATTATGTAAAAGAAACATTTGAAAAAATAGTTAAAGAAAAAACTAAAAAAAAGAAACGCATTACGACAGACATTGCGGTAGTTGGCGGCACTGCGAATCTGCAGGATGCGCGACGCGAAGAAGAGAGCCACAGTATGTCGGGATGGAGGGCATTGTGGTTGTAGTGGCACTGTGAATCGGCAGGGATGTGCGACACGAGGAAGGAGCCGCGGTGATCTGCCGAGCGTCGCGACGTGAGGGAGGGAGCCGTGATACGTCGGGACGGAGGGAGCTGTGGCGTTTGATGGAAATATGCAATGCAAGGAGGGAGCCGCGATGGTTAAAGATGTTGTACGTCACGAGCGGGGGAGCTGCGATGGCGGGAGGCGCTGCGTGTTGTGATGGAGGGAAGATGGCAGTCGGTGATGCTGTGAATTGCGATGGAGAGTGCTGTGGTGGGAGAAAGACGAAAATGACACACGTAGAAGTGCTAGAAGAAGGAGAGAGGTGTGGTTATTTAAATTTTAGAATTAAATTTGGAGGTCTTTTTTGTGCTACTGGACTTTTTTTGTTGCGACCCAACATAATTGACAGAAATGGGCTGATATTCTAGTTGTTTGGTAAACTTTCTCTTTTAGAAATTACTTTAAAACTTTATGGCATCGAGGCATTGGTAAAAAAAGGAGCTTAGTTTGCTAGACAGTTTCTTTGGAGATGGGAGAGTACATTGTTTTGCCTAGGAGTACATCATTCTTGTTATGATTGAAACCACCATCATAAAAGGTGGCTATGTCCGTGGAGGACATTCTCGTTCTCATGAACCACAAAGGGAATCGAGAGAGGACCACATGGGAATAACTAAGAAGGTAAAAAAACAGAAGAAGGGCAAAGCTTCTCAGAAAATGCATCTATCAAGGCAAGAGAGGAAGATTGGATGATGGGAGAAAATGGAGGAACTGTGACTGAAGGAGTCTCCAAAAGAACTTTCAGTGAAATGGTGAAGGGATGACGTTCTTCAGTGGCAATAGAGGAGGATGATAGTTCTTCAGAATCATAAGAGATGGAGGAGGATAGAGGAGGTAACAGAGAGGAACAACAACAAGAGAAAAGTAACTACCAGAGATTAAAGTGGAAAAAATCAATGTTATTTTCAACTTTGAGATAAATGAGGCAGCTATGAAGAATCTCAGACATTCTTGGTGGGATACTTTAATCCTAAAGCTGATGGGAAGGAAGATTTCTCTACCAGTTCTTACTAGAAGGCTAGAAAGCATGTAGGGAAAACAAGGAAGTATAGAGGTGATAGACCTTGGCAATGATTTTTTCATTGTGAAGTTCTACTCCCAAGAGGATTTTGATTATGCTCTAACAGAAGGACCATGGAGAATATTTGATAATTATCTCTCAATCTGATTCTGGAAGCCAGATTTCAACCCTATCGAGGTAACTATTGATATGGTGGCAACTTGGGTGAGACTCCCCGGACTAGCAATTGAGTACTATGAGAAAGATAGGTTGGAAAGGATTGGTAATGTTGTAGGAAGAACACTCAAGGTAGACTCTAACACAGCTGATAAATGCAGAGCAAAGTTTGCAGTTTGCACAGCTGTGTGTAGAGTTGGATCTTACAGAACCTCTTATTTCTCAATACTCTATTAATAGAGTAAGATACCTAGTGGAATATGAAGGGTTATATGACATATGTTTTCAGTGTGGCAGAGTCGGCCATGAAAAAGATAAGTGCCCATCAAAGATGATAGTGGAAAATGAGAAAGGGGTTGAAGCGGCGGCAACAGGCTTGGACGGTCAGGGGAGAGGAGGAGAAGAAGAACAGCGAAGTGTCCAAAAGGGCAAAGAGGTCATTAGCAGAAATAAGGAGGGTAAATCGGGGAAAGAGAATCCACAAGATCCTTTTGGACCGTGGATGATCGCACAACGACAACCAAGAGGCAAAGGGACAAAAAAAAGGTGACGCTGCAGGGAGTAGTGGGGGGAAAGGCGTGAATGGAAAGAGTGGGAAAAAGAATATGGAGATCGTGGCTGGTACGAGGTTTGCAGTTTTATCTGCAGAAGGAGCAAATGTTGATTATGACAATCATAAGAAGACAGAGATGGCCACCCTAGTAAAGACAAATTAGAAGGATCCAGTGAGAAATCCCCAAGCAATTCCTAACAAGCCTATTAATGTGACTCTATCCAGCAACTTTCTGGGCCGTAACAGCACCGCAACCCAATCATCAAAGAACCCACAAGCCCAAAAAGCTTAGAAAACCCTTTAGCCACTAACCAGAATACCCCCAAGATCCAAAATGAACCTAGAAGTGACCCACCCAAAACGCAACACATGACCTTTACACCATCCCAACAAAAGAAACCTCAAAGTCCGAAATCCAAAAATCCAAAACCCTTAAATCACAATAGTATCACTAATAGTTCTCAACAAACCCCAAGTCAACCAGACTCTCCACAGAGCACGAGGGAAGATACAGTTGTCCCAGAAACTGCCCTCATGGAGGAAGACCAAGCCGTGGCTATGGATCCAGAACCACCAGACCCACATTCTATAGGCTCAGATATTATGCTAGAAGCATCATTAATATTTGAGGAAGAGAAGCGCATACAGGCATTAGAGACAGATGAGGCAATAATCGAAGGAAGATATATGAAAGTTTACGGTGTGGGATTGGAGAGCCACCTTGTAATTACGAAAGGAGTAGAGAGTACATCCCTAAAAGGGGATAGGATGATGATGGAGTAGTAGTTCTGGGTCTGTCTCCGTCTAACTTTCCTTATGATAGTTTTTTCTTGGAACTGCAGGGGAGCAGTGAGTTAGGCTTTCACCCGCTCTCTAAAGGAATTTTGTAGAGTTTATAAGCCGGATTTTGTTATTCTTCAAGAAACTAGGTGTAGCGGTGATCAAGCGTTGAATGTCATTAGAAGGCTTGGTTTTGAATTCTTCCATATTGAGAATGCCATTGGATTCAGTGGCGGCATCTGAATTCTCTGGAAGGATCCTAATTTAACTGTTAGAATTATTCTATCAAAAATCCAGTTTGTCCACTTAGAAGTTTGGTGCAATAATCAGGTCAACTGGCTCCTCACCGCGGTGTATGCAATCCCCCAAAAGATACTTCGAAGAAGTTTTAGAGAGGAGATGATTGAGGTTGCAGCGACAGTCGACAAAGAATGGCTTGTGGTGGGAGACTTTAACGACAGTGCTCGCATGTCTGAAAAGAAAGAAGGAGGGAGGACAGATGCCAGAGCTTGTATAAAGTTCAAAGAGTGGATCAATGCTTGTGGACTGATAGACCTTGGGTTTGTAGTGAGCAAGTTTACCTGGAGAGGCCCTCAATGGAAAGGGATGGATAGAGTGTTTAAACGTCTAGATAGAGCTCTAGCCAATGCGATATGGAGGACCAGATATGAAGAGGCTAGAGTTGATGTCCTCACGAGAACCAATTTGGATTACCATTCTTTACTAATCACCTTTGAACCTCATATAGTTCAGAGAAGAGAAAGGCCTTTCCGTTTCGAAGTCATGTGGAACCTACACCCGGAGTTCAAAGAGTGCGTCGAGAGTAATTGAAAGAAAGACGAGCCTTTGAATACAACACTGCGGTATCTAACCAAGGGGCTGAAGGAGTAGAATAGAGATGTCTTTGGACATATTGGGAGGCAAAAGCGTATACCTATCAATTGGATAGGGGGCATTCAGAAAGCGAAGGCCTATAGACACAACCCCTTTCTAGAAAGATTGGAGAAACAACTTCAACAGGAATTAGAGAGCATTTTGGAAAGAGAAGTACTTATGTGGATGCAAAAGTCAAGAGAAAGATGGGTGGTAGAAGGAGATCGAAACACAAAGTATTACCACACCAAAACCATCATACGAAGAAGGAAGAACAAAATTTTGAAATTGCAAGATGACAATGGTAAGTGGATGGAAGACGAAGAGGTGATAACGCTACATGCCATAAACTTATTCAAAAGGTTGTATAAAGAAAATGAGGTATGCCCATACTCCTTGAATATCTCTCATTCTTATCTTCCTATTACTGAAGAGATTAGAAGCATCATAGATTTGCCCCCAAATAGAAAAGAAATAAAGAATGCTTTTTTTCAAATTGGATCGCTTAAAGCACTAGGAGAGGATGGGTTTCCAGCGAGTTTTTATAAAGATAATTGGAATTGTGTTTGTCCCAATGTGTACTCCATGATTGATATATGTTGGAGTGAACCAAGCTGTATAAAGGAGATGAATAACACTCTTATCACCCTTATTCCCAAACAGTCTACCCCTGAGTTTATCACTCAATTTAGGCCTATATCCCTCTGCAACGTAACCTATAAAGGGCTATCTAAGATAGTGATGGATAGAATCAAGCTAAGTCTTAAAGACAGAATTGCTCCACAGCAGTCGAGTTTCGTACCAGAGAGAAAAATACATGATAATATTCTAATTGCAAAAGAGATAATGCATATTATGCGAAAAATGAAAGGGAGGAAAGGATTCATGGCAATCAAATTTGATTTTGAAAAAGCTTACGATAGAGTGAGGTGTCCTTCCTTAATGAATGTCTTGCTGAATTTGGAGTAACCAATAAACTAAGAGAATTAATTATGAATTGTATTACTTCGGTCTCTTATAAGTTACTCTGGAATGGAGGAAAATCGAAAATTTTTACCCCATCGTGGGGGTTAAGGCAAGGGGACCCGGCATCACCCTATCTTTTTGTGATTGTGATGGATAAATTATCCCAGATTATTGAGGAGTATGTTGAGAAAAATTTGTGGAAACCTATCACAGTGGGAAGAAAGGGACTAGCCATCTCACACCTCTTATTTGCGGATGACTTATTAGTATTCTCAGAAGCGAGTGTGGAGTAAATCCAGCTAGTAATGGAAGTCATAAAGAAATTTTGTGAAGTATCGGGGTTGAAAGTTAATACCCAGAAGATAGCCATTGTTTTCTCCAATAATGTAAAGGAAGAAGATAGAGAGACAATAAAAAGAGTCTGCCAGTTTCAACATAATCAGAGTTTGGGCAAATATTTAGGTTCTCTGATTACCAACGAGAAAAGAGGCAAGGAAAAATTTAAGCATGTGTTGCAGCGAGTGCAAGAAAAATTAAAAGGTTAGAAAAGCCAATGCTTATCCCTTGCAGGGAGAGTTACACTTGCAAAAACGGTGTTAAACCCTATAGCTTATTATGATATGCAACATGCCAAGCTACCCAAAGGAATTTGTAATGAAGTAGAGAAGGCAATCAGAAGCTTTGTTTAGAGAGACAACAATTCGCAAAAGAGAGTACATAAGATTGGGTGGAGTACGTTGTGCAAACCAAAACAACAAGGTGAATTAGAGTTCCGTAAGCTACAAGAGAAGAACGAGGCCTTCTTGATGAAGATTGTTTGGAGGTTATTTACGGAACAGGGAGCATTATGGACTCAAGTTGTTACCCATGACATGATGGGTTTGATTGAGGAGCTAAAGACCATGTATTGCGTGACTGTCCAAGCACATCCAGACTTTGGGCCAAAATCATACACCCGAGTGTGATAGCTCCCTTTTTCACTATGCCTATTGAGACATGGTTAGTCTTTAAATATGCAATGAACTAGGGAATAACCAGCAATTCAAATGGTTAGATTTATTCATGATTACCTGCTATTGGCTCTAGAAGTGGCGGAATCAGGAAGTCCATGATAAAGGTGCCAAACCTGCGAATCAAGTTTCGTTCATAAATAATAGAACTATAGAATATAAAAAAGCATTTATAAAATGCAGTCTCTTCAACGAAAATAAAGAGCCAATCAAAAGAAACTCATCATGGAAACCACCACAACAAAGGTGGGTCAAACTTAACATCGATAACACTTCACAGGAATGGACAAGCAAAGTGGTTTGCGGTGGACTATTGAAATCGAGTGAGGGAGAATGAATTGGAGGCTTTCGTGCGAATTTGGGAATGTCCAATGCAGTTCAAGCGGAGCTTCAAGGGATTCTACATGGTCTGAGAATGACTGCTGACTTGGAAATGCAAAGAGTGATTGTTAAAGTTGATGTAATGGAGATTTATGAGATGTTAAAAAACCACACTAAAATAATCACTTGTCATAGTCAAGTTCTAAGAGAAATCCTAAATTTGATTAAAAGATCATGGAACATCTCCTTCAATCACATGAGAAGAGAAACAAATAAATGTATCCATTGGTTAGCTCAAACTAGCATTAAGTATAAGGAAGACTTTTGCTTCTTAGATTCTTCACTTTTGAACTTTTTCGGTTAGTAAGTGATGATGCTAATAGGATCACCTTGCCCCAGAAGCATTGAGTAATATACTTGTTTTTGTTCTCTTGGGCTTAGGCCCCATCACCATAAAATAAACTTTATGGCATCAACCCGATACTCAAGTAAATATACATTTTTTTGTTTCTATGTATTAGTGGGCTATTCAGTTAACTACCATATAATGGAAAAGAATAAAAATGAAAACAAAAAACCAAGTTGGGTTGGTCTAGTGGTTAGCTCACTAGTCCGCTTAAGCAAGTGTCGGAGGTTCGAATCCCGCCTTGTGTATGCAGCAACCCATTGGCCAGCGGTAAACCCTTAAATGGAGCTCAGTACCGCGACGGATTAGTCCTTGACCTGTCGGGTTGGGGGATACCGTGGGAAACCAAAAAAAAAATGAAAACAAAAAAATTAAAAAAATGAATTCTCTAGAGTGTGGGTAGGGCCATTGAATTTCATTACAATTGCAAGTATTCTCCATGGAGGACTGGAGGTCCGTGGTTGTTTAGGAGACACATGAATGAACAAGATCATGAGCTTCAACAATATTCTTAGAACCACACCTCTCTCTCTTTCTTCTTCCAACACCAAACCAATTATCTCCCACCTCCTTCATTCTCCTCCCACCTCTCTCTTCAGACTTCTCCCATCCAAAACCGTTACTCCTGCCGTTTCATTTCACCAGCAACAGAGGCGCCGTTTGCGTGGTGGGGTTGTTGCCATGGCTTCACATGCGCCTGGGTCGGTCCAGAAATCCGAAGAAGAGTGGCGCGCCATTCTCTCCCCTGAACAGTTTCGGATCCTCAGGCAAAAGGGCACCGAGTATGACTTTCTTTCTCTCTACCCACTTCGCTGTGTTTGATGTTTTGTCTGTATGAAAATTTGTGTTAAAAAGCTTAGTTTATGTTAGAATTTTTACCTGAGTTGGTAGATATAGAAGTTTCAAATTTAATGGACGGTTTTGGAGTAGTAATGATGATTTTTTTTTTTTTTTGGTGACTTGAGTAGTAATGATGAATGTTCTTCATTTTGAGCTGTGACAATAGGAGTCAGGAAATGTTTTTTTTTTATTTTTTTTCTCAATGCTATGTTGTTATGACCCGTGTACTACGGTAAACACAATTGAGTAAAAAAATCTTTTATCTTCAGAACTTGATGCCAGATTTTCAGTTAGTTCTGTGTTTTATATATGGAGGATGTAAGTGTGCCTTAACTGATGGTGACAAATAAGTCTGTTCTTGTTCTTTCACGATTTAACCTGAAATTTAGACTAAATGCTTTTACTTGAGTTAATAACAGGAGGTGTATGATAATTGATATCTAACCATGCCAACTGGTGTTGATTTCTTTGCATAAATTCATCAAAATTGTTGTCAATTTTATCTTTTCTTCGTTTATCCAGCAATGGATTTTTTTTCTGTATTTTTTTAAATAAAATTAACAGTCACCTATTAACTCTCTTACTTATTGCTTCATTGCATATACGGAGCATTATAGCCTTTATTATCAGTATGAAAAACTTGAATAATCTTAAAGCAGAAGCAGCTCATGAAGAAGATGGGGATTATTTGGGTATTATTGCCTAATTAAGGGATACATTGAAATTAAACTATTCTCAAGACAAAAGTATGCTGATTAGGTTGTTTGATCACAGCAGCTAGTCGAAGTATTCCTTAATATGTTAATGATCATCCTAAAAGACGTAGTGTGTCCTATACAAATATTTTTGAATTCTGATAACAGATACTGAGAAAAACAGATGGGTAAAGAAATGATTCATAGAAGGTTCAGTTCATAATAAACCAGAATGAACAATTAATTATGATATCTTAGAATACTCAAGATGGGGATTTGCTTTCGTGCTGACAAGAAAATATTGTTTGCATTTTCCAGGTATCCTGGAACAGGAGAATATGACAAGTTCTTTGGCGAGGGAGTGTACAACTGCGCAGGTTGCGGGACTCCTCTCTACAAATCCACTACAAAATTCAATTCTGGTTGCGGCTGGCCAGCTTTCTTTGAGGGCCTTCCTGGAGCCATAAACCGCACTGTGAGTTTACTTTGTTCTTATGTTGACTTGTCTGCACCACTTTGTACTAGATGTTACTATTAAAACTCCATCGGCAATGTGAGTTATAATCAAAAGTTGATAAAAATGTATTGTGTCACCAGCCGGATCCTGATGGAAGGAGGATTGAAATAACATGCGCTGCTTGTGGAGGACATCTAGGTCACGTCTTTAAAGGCGAAGGATTTCCAACACCCACCGACGAACGCCATTGTGTCAACAGCATTTCACTGAAGTTTGTGCCTGCTAATTCTTAGTCTTTGTAATGAACTCTACTATGTGGAATTATGGATATGCTGGAATAATTATGTCACTGAAATGAAGACGGATAATGGAGTGGTAACCTGTGTTTCCCATGCTGTAATGGTACTGGATTCTTGTATTGCTATTATGTGATTGTAGTATGGATCCTGAGTTTATGTTCAATATAAGAAAGTTCTGATGCTAAGACTAAGAATGTTGTAATATTGTGCTGTATGAATTGTGTGTATGGAATTGCTATCCATCAGTGACAAATGAAGGAACATGCATCTCGTTAGTCTTCTAGCAAAAAGAAAGAAGACAAAATACCAATTACATCCTATCTTTCACTGTTCGTTTTACACACAGTCGAGCAATCACATCCGTATTTTTAAGATGACTATTTACGCGATTAATGTAAAAGGTAATTATTTTTATTGATGCGAGACAAAATGTTATTGTGGTCCAAAAATTATAAAGATTATTAAAATTACTTTTTTAACAAATAGGAACATTTGCCACGTGGAGGCTGGAGATTGAGTATGTGGGCTGAGAAAAATCTGAGCATTTATTGTGAACCACGAATGGGACGGCAGTTGAATATTAGTTGTGGTGGTCATCTGTTGCGCTGCACACACACGCATTCTCACTCGCACTTTAATCCAAAATCCAAATTACTTTCCCCTTTCTTACGTGTACGTGCTCACTTATCCACCTCTATTTTTTTTTATTTTTTATTTCATTTTATGTTGTTTTCCTCTCAACTTCTATCTGGGTGTCTGTGACCAGAATATCAAACAAATAACGCAAATGCGCTTCTCCAAGTTGTGTTCTTTTGCTTCTTCGTAACCAACCACCGCTATGTTGGAATCTCTAGCTTATTGCCAAAGCTTTAAGGTAACGTTCTTACATTTCTTCACTTGGATTGTGCTTTTTGGAAATCAAGAAGAGAAATGGCAATTCAACATGTTTAAACTTGCATTGAGGGAATCACTATATAGTGTTTCTTCAATTGCTCTGTTGATTTCACTGTTTTACTCGAAAAACAAACTATACATTATGCTAAGCTGGAAGTGTCATCTTATTGTATAATCTGATTTAAAGAGTTTTCTTGCAGGGATATGACCTTACTAAGCAGAAGAGTCCAGGATGTTCTCATGGTCTTTCACGCATATGTAGAAGTTCTGTGTTCATGTTTTATTCAGTCAGCAAGCAAGTCACGCCGCAACCACGCTGTGCTAGTCATGGGATAGTTAACAGGAGTTCTTTCTCAGAAGGTTTCTTTAACAGCAAGCCTCTCTCTGTACCATTGTTTTCCGGAAGTAAAGGATTCTATTCATTTAAGTATAGTCCATCGCGTTGGCAAAGACTGCAGACAAATGTAGCATATGATGTTGCTGGTGCTGTTGAAGTCATCAACGATTTAGGATTGGATACTCTTACTTTCTTGGCTGTGACTGTCTTAATTGTACCCACACTCAAATCAGTTAAAACCAGTCCTGTAAGAAATACTTGATATTTTATCTTTTCGGTAATATATTGTGCTCTTCAAAATTATGATTAACTTCATATCTCAATAAGCAAAGTCATTATCACATAACCCTCCTCTGTGTTGGTGGTTATCAGATGACATTCTGTTCATGTATCAATATGATTCTCATCAGCTATCAGTATCATATTATATCAATTGTCATTTGAAGTGAGCTTTAATGTAATATGAAGTTGTGATTAACATTCTATGCCTTGAAATTTTCTAATTTGTAGAATAGTTAAATTTGAAACTGATGGATGTAATTCAGACACTTGTTTAGATTTATTTTGAATAAGGAAAATAAGTTATTCTAAAGCTATTTAAAATTTTTAAAGATGCTTGTATAAATTCACATGCATATAAGTGTGGAATTATTTTTATCCATTTGACTGTCCTGTATTCATAATTGAAAGAAATTCAATGATTGTCATTTGCAGATACTTGGTTTCTTCTTTGCTGGGGTGGTACTCAATCAGTTTGGTTTAATTAGAAACCTTACAGATGTTAAAATTTTGTCTGAATGGGGGATTCTTTTCTTGGTAAGATAAATCTCAGCAAAGGTGCCGTTCCTGCTACTCTTTTTGTTGTCGTCGCTATTGCTATCATTTTGCAATTCTTTTGAACTCTGAAATATGCACTATAATTTAGCATGTTATCAGTCTGACATATGCTAGTTTTGTTTCAGCTATTTGAGATGGGTTTAGAGCTTTCACTTGCACGTCTTAAAGCTCTTGCAAAATATGCCTTTGGGATGGGATTGGCTCAGGTATGATTGTCTATGATCCAAATGGGAATCAAAAGAAAATATCTTAATCTTTATTTTTAAAATTATAACTGAAACAAGCATGATGCCTTTTGCTATTTATTTATTTGTTTACTTATGCATTATTTACAATTGTTTGTAAAGAAAGTGTTATTTTTTCTTAACATTTATGAAATTATGTTTTGGCCTTCTTTTACTTATTCTAATTATTTACACACTTTTGAAGGTTGTACTATGTACTTTAGCATTTACTGCTTTTGAACTTCCACCAAATGGAGCTGTTGGAACGAAAATTTTGGAATTCCTTTTCCACTCAAGGCCTGATCTAGTGAGAATTCTGTCTATAACTATTTATCTTTTTCTGCTTATTTACTTCAGTTATCATAATTTTGTAAATAATGCAATTGTGGGCGTCAATTTTACCTTATCCTTTATTCTAAGTTATAGTTTTGGCACAATGTTAAGTGAATCTGTGCTTTGTCCATTCATCAATCCTCAAGGATGCATATTATGGGAGAGATTCAGTTTAAAAACCATTTTATGAACCTATACCTGACTGCTTAAGCATTAGGATTTTTTTGTTAGCAAAGAATAATGTAGAATTGAGTTACTAGAGTAGCCTGTCATTTTATTTTATTAATTTATAGTGGAGATCATATCCATAGGTGAACATCAGAAGCATTGATGAAGCTGTAGTGATTGGTGCTGCTCTTTCTTTATCATCATCTGCTTTTGTTCTTCAGGTATTTGTGATTTTGATTAATTTCACCACATTGTTTTGACAAAATGTGTGTTGTTTGTAACTCTCATTATGGATAATGTAGCTTATCAAATATATATATGTGTTTATGTAGCTCCTTGCTGAGAAAGGTGAGCTTCCCACAAGATTTGGTTCGGCAACTCTGGGAATACTTCTTTTGCAGGTTCTTGTCTTTACACTTTGTTTGACTTGCACTGTCTTCATCTTCCAAATATGAAGTTATTGATATCCAAAAATAATGTGGTCATAAGAAATATTTGATGTATATTAGCTATCCTGTTATATCTGCTGATAGACCATAGAAGATCGACAAGAATGTATCAGTAAAGAAAAGTTCTGATGTAACTAACCTTGTCTTCTTTTCTGCTTGATATCTCCAGGACTTAGCTGTTGTTCCTCTTTTAGTCATTCTTCCAATACTAGAGACCCAGGTGAGGTGTACACTGTAAACAAAATCTATCTGTTATGCATAGGTTGGGTTGTTCATACTATGCTTTGTTTTTTTTTTTTTCTAAATTCAAGAATATGTCTGAGGAAAGTCTTTGGCCCATGCTTGCTCAAGAAAGTTTAAAGGCATTAGGTGGATTGGGTCTGCTTTCTCTTGGGGCAAAGTACATTCTCAGAAGAGTTTTCGAGGTCTGTATGGAAGATATACTTAAGGCATCTTATCCAAAATAAAAATTGTGCCCAGACTATTTTTTTATGCGCTCTTATCCTAAACTGTTGGTTAATTCAGGTTGTTGCCGATTCAAGGAGCTCAGAGGCTTTTGTTGCTCTTTGCTTGCTGACCGTTGCTGGGATTTCACTAGGCACACAGAATTTGGGCTTCAGTGATACGGTCCGCTACTTTACAATTTATAGCATCTTACTTTTCAGTTGATTCACTTCATTGTGTGATATGGAGAGCCATAAAATTTTGATATCTGCTTGATAATTGTATGCAATGTCATAATGCAGCTTGGAGCATTTTTGGCTGGAGCAATCTTAGCTGAGACAAATTTCAGAACCCAGATTGAAGCAGATATAAGACCATTTAGAGGCTTGCTTCTTGGGTTATTTTTCGTAACTACGGGAACTTCAATTGACATGCAGGTTCTATAATTATTTGTGCTACACGTGCCATAATTTTTTTGTAGTTTAGAAAGGAGTATTTGTTACGTGGACTTTCGTATCTAGGCATGCATGAAAGCTTTAGTTATCTGGTTCATCGAACTTATATTATTGTGGATTTTAATAAATTTTGTTTCTATAAAACATCCTTTTTTTTTGTTTAAAAAACTGGTTTATTTAAAATGGTTTTGTTTAGTTTCAGTTCAGTTTGGTTAAACTGGATTTTTTTAACTCCTCTATTCATTAGACAAAAATTTCATCACCTATGATTTTACATTCTAATGAACCACAACATAATGAAAGTTTGCTCTTGATATACCTGAGTAATTCCCTAGGGTTTCTCTAAGAGAGGATACACATTTATTATCACACCCACACACCCTAATCTATAATCTTAGTAGTTTAACTGTTTACATACAACTAGATCCATGAAATTATGATATATAATTAATTATGGTTTTGTTAGATTTATGAATTTAGGCGCTTATATTCTTTATAACTTTGTATTATTAAATGTTCCCCTGTGAAATTACAAATGGAAGTCTGTTTTTCCATGTATATTTATCATGGTTTTTCTTTTGTTGCAGCTCCTTTTTCGAGAGTGGCCAAATGTACTTTCACTGTTGGCAGGTTTAATTACTATCAAGACACTGATCATAACGGCGATTGGTCCTCGTGTCGGACTTACTTTACAAGAAAGTGTGAGAATAGGGTTGTTGCTCTCCCAAGGAGGTGAATTTGGATTTGTAGTTTTCTCTTTAGCAAATAGGTAACTGATTATTTAACCTATTGCAATGGTTCTATTTGAGTGAGAAAATAAGTTCGTCTTTAATAATAAAATGTATGGCTTCTTGCAAGCAGGCTTGGGGTGCTTCCGCTTGAGCTTAACAAGCTGCTCATAATTGTTGTTGTATTGTCAATGGCATTAACCCCATTTCTGAATGAGGCTGGAAGAAGGGCTGCTAGTTTTATTGAAGAAAAATCTAATACTGAGAATGTATGCCTTTCTCATAAGATTTATAATTTTTGTAGTTATGTGCACATCCACAATATGCATGCATGTAAGGATTGTTAAGTTGTGGATTACAAATGCTTTTAAAATAAAATGTAACATATAAGAATTATAAGATATTGTGTTTTCTTTTACTAAAGAAACAAAATTATATATCTTCCATAAGAAAATATGTTGAAGAAAATTCACGTATTGTCTTAGAAGCCTAATAATGTGGACCAGGTCCTTTTCATAAAAATTTTATGCTCTGATGATTTCATGCATCAACGACATTATAAAAGGACACTATATAAGAGATTTTGAGATATAAATAATAAATTATAACTTTCTTAAAGATATATAAGTGGAAGTTTTATGTCATTTGATTTCATATCAAGTTCTACTGTACACTGGCTGAGTACTAAGTTACTTGCAGAAAGCTTCTGAGAAGGTTAACTACAATGTCAGTGAACCTGTTGTTATCCTTGGATTTGGACAAATGGGTCAGGTAGGTCAATCAATATATTGCAACAACCTGTCATTTATATTGATATTGCTCATATCTAAACTCTCTCCCTTTGCTCCTGATATAAAGGTCCTTGCGAATTTCCTGGGCAGTCCATTTGCTTCAGGAGTAGACAGTGTTTCAGTAGGATGGCCTTATGTGGTTTTTGATCTTAACCCGACAGTAGTAAAGGTCAGTGTATTTTAAGAACTGGGCATGGCATTGTCTACCAGTATATGCATGTTTTTTCTTTTTTTTTTTCCTTCTCCTTTTTCTGAGGAGCTGTTTTAAAATTTTAGTAGATTTCTGGTGTTTTGGATATTTTTGGTTTGGCCATGGGGAATTGCATTTTGGCCTGGGAAATTCCTTCTTACTTCTTACTTGAGGCATGTAACATAATAACAAGTTTCTCTATATGTAAAATTTTTCAGTTTATATCTGCACCCAGTGGCAGTTGTCTTTTAAAAGAGAATCAGAGTAATGCAATTCCAATCAATGGCTGATTAATCATTTAGAATCTCTATGATTTTAACATTTTCTTTTCTTTTCTTTTGTTCTATTGAGAGAATGAAAGCATTCTTGCTTTTTCTTACGCTTCATATTGGAATCTCTCTTATCCACCATTTGTTTAATTTGTTCTTCTATCGTCAACCATTGAGCAGGAAGCTCAGAAACTTGGTTTTCCTATTCTTTATGGAGACGGATCACGTCCAGCTGTTCTTCAATCTGCTGGTATCTCTTCTCCTAAAGCTATCATGATTATGTACACTGGCAAGAAGAGGACAATTGAAGCTGTTCAAAGGTTGCGATTGTCTTTTCCCGCGGTAATAATATACTTTCCATTCCTAACCCCACTGCAAGCCCAGTCTCGTATCTCACTGTGTTATGCGGCAAAGCATGCATATGCATAAGAGAAAGATATTCATGAGTTTCTGTAGCAAGCAGAAGCTATGAATTGAATACCTTTGTTTTATTTTGTTTACAAAGAGTGGTGATGAACCCCAGTATTTATCTTATGATTATGAAGAATAGATAAGATCACTTTATGTCTAATTGGAAATCTCTTGCATACAGCATACCCTCTCTGTTACACACACTATCTTATGATAGACCCCAATATTTTGTTCTCATCTCACTTTTGTATAATTGGTAATTCCTTACTGTATGATGAAATTCCTCAGATTCCAATATATGCAAGAGCTCAAGATCTCAAGCATCATTTAGATTTGAAGAAAGCTGGTGCAACAGATGCCATTATGGAAAATGCAGAGGTACTGACAAAATTTCTATCTTCTCCTTATGGTTGGAGCTTTTAATGGCTACTGGTTAGTAATTTAGTGGAAACTGCAGCTAAATCGAATTCATTCTTGCAGACTAGCTTACAGCTGGGTTCCAAGCTTCTAAAAGGCCTTGGTGTGATGTCTGATGATGTAGTATTCCTAAGCCAGCTTATTAGGGATTCCATGGAGCTACAAGCTCAAGAAGCAGTTGGTTTATCCGATCGAGACCTAGATATTATGAAACCGCTACAGGTACTTCAAAATCAACGAAACATTAATTGTAGCTACATAAGATTCAATAAATGCTCGGTGATCAGCTTCATGGTTACGGTGTTGTGACACAGCCTTAGATTGTTCTGATGTTTCTTTTAAATGTTTGGGCAAAGCAAGTGGTGGGAGGATTCATAAATTGTTGCATGTCTTTGATTAGGTAGCTCATGACATGAAAATTTTCATTTCTTGATCAACTTTCAAGGAAATTGAAGTTTTCTGTGATACTATATTTCATGTGACTTTCGCTCCATTCACCATTCTCCTTGTGTAAATATGATCTTCCTTATTTTAATATCTAGTATGAATCTGTTATATTGTGCTATAACAAACTGGTGTGTACATTGTAAGGTGAGAGTTTCTGACTTGATGGAGGCACGCGTACCAACAGCTTCACCGGAACATGAACCATCAGAAATGCACCTGAAAGATCAAGCTTCATTGGGTACAATTCAAGATGAAGTGGTTGCTGAAGAACAAGATTATGAGCTAAGACAAGCTGTGAATTCACAAGGAAATGGTGCTCTAAATGGGAAACAAGGCACTGAAGATCAAATCTCAATGGTTGGTTCAAAAGATGCAATGGTGGACACATCATCAATCCCTTCCCACAATGCCATGGAGGAACCCTAACAATGTTATGTTAGGTGACCTTCCCTTCCCATTAATTTTGCTCCTTTAAGGCTCTAACCATATAACTTACTGAAATATTTCAGCAAGTTGTCATTTTTATAATTTTACTGCAGAGCTAACAATTTATGTATAGGAAACTTATCATTTCAACAAAGCTTTTAGAACATTATTCCAAAAGAGATGCTCAATTTAATTCTTTGGTAAGAGCAAAGTGTATATAATATAGTAACATAACACCATGCAAATTATATCCCTCTCCTTCACTAAGGTACACAGTCTTGTATGTTATTGGCCACCTAGTAATCTATGTATATAGATACCGAGTTTAGCGCAACATATTTTTATGTTTACCATGCATTAAAACTAGATATGTTTTAAAAAAAATAAGAAAAAAAGAAGAGATAAAAATGCTTAAGACCCACAGGTGTGCATTTTATGTTTTAATTGGTTTTGTCAAAGTCGCCAATGGAGAATTAATTTTTCATTTAACTATGTTTTTCTCAAAAGTAAATTGCCATGGGAGATTTTACTTGAAATTCGTCCAGTATGTTAAACAAGAAATTCACTTAAACATGTTAATTTTAAATCATGGTCATTGGTTGATAAAGTAGAGTCTAACATATCTGATTAATAGAAAAAAAATTATGCTTAATAAGATCAAGTAAAATGTTCAGAGAATAAACATTTGAAGTAAAAGTAAAACTATGATTTTGACCCTATAATTACATCTTTACTTTGACATCACTTCAAAGTTCAATCGTTATCTTCAATCCACGTCAACTTCTTCTTTAATTATTGTCATTGTAATCTAATTATTATATTATTAATTAATTATTAAATTATTATAAGAACATTATTATGTTTAGTGTCAATTTCATGGGACCCGTTCATGACATTACTAGTTAAGTTACAATTCTAATCTTACCATCATATGACATCGCCATTATTGTCAATAATTCGAACTTTTTCTTTCTTCAAATAGAAGAACTACACCTGAATTTCTTTACATAAGAAGAATAACAAGCTCAAACAGCGACAGATTCTGTTTTCTCACAATTAAAATCTCTCGTGAAAAATAAATCTATAGAGAAATATTAAAATAACAAGCCACAGTATAAACTCCAAATTCCAAAGCACGAGTTTTTTTTTTTTTCGGCACAAAAACTCACAAGTCACAAGATCTTCATCGTAAGCTAAAAAATACTGTAAGTTTAGCAAATTTCATTTAAGAATACATATTAAAAATTATTAATTAATTTTTTTATGAAAAATATGTGCAATTTAAGTTTTTAATGCATTTACTATATTTATTAAAAGAAAAACAATTAAAAAATTTATTCATAATAACATTAATACGTGATCTTAGAATATATAATAGATAGATAAATCCAAAAGATAGGAGATAGTGTTGGGAAGAAAAATGTGGTACTAAGTAGTAAGAAGATTGAATTGAGAAAGAGTGAAAATAAGTCAGATTGAAAAACAGAAAAAGTGATGATGCGTAAGATAAGGAATTAGAAAAGCATAAGAAACAGATAAATTTAGTTGTCACCCAATAAAATCTACACTGATTGGAAGAAGCAAAAACAGAGAGCATAATCAGCTGAGTAACAAGGACATAAATAAACAAATAACTAATCCTAACGAACTATATTAAAAAAATAAATAAATAAAACAATAAATAAAAGGATTTCTTCAAATTCCTATTTATCAGCAAATTCTGTTAATAAATACACAAGCCCAAAATTCAAAAAGCAGCATAATCATTGAATCAGTTCATCCCAATCACATTGTTTGATGAAACCAGAAAGTGAAGGAATTAAAGAAGAAGAAGAAGAACAGAGCTCAGAGAAACAAGGCCTCTTTCTTTCAAATTTTTAATTATTTTTGTCTATTTTTAACAAAAAAAAAAAGAGGGTCACTGTCAAAAGTATGTATTATTAAATCTGATAATAATATGATGGCGTCACATGAACATGAAGCAAAGGCTGAACCTCCACCTTCTTCTTCTTCTTCTTCTTCTAACACTGCTGAGGCCAAAACGGAGACAAGGCCTTCCGTGGAAACAGACATGTCAACAAATTCGACCACCATTCCTTCAACTTCATGGTTGACACCAAAGATGTAATTTTTTTTTCTTTTCAACCCTCTCACTTGCTTTTGCTTCATAGATCTGAGCTGAAAAAGAAAAGTGTGCTTCTGGGGCAAAAGTTGGGTTCTTTTTGCAATTTTGAATTTGGGTATGTGTTGGATTTGGAGGACGGGTAGCAAGTCTGAGTCTTTTATTTAATTTTCGTGGGAATAATTTTTTTTATTATTTTTGTTTTTTGGTTTAGCATAATACGTTGTGTGCTTGGAAGTACATCTTATTTGATCAATTGTGGATGTAGATTAAGTTGAAACTTGACAATCCAATGGGTTTTTGTGCACTTGGAAATTCTGAATATATTTTGCACTGTTCTATTCTGCAGGTTACTTGCTATGTTTTGTGTTATGAGTTTGATAAACTATTTGGATCGAGGAGCAATAGCAAGCAATGGTGTTAATGGAAGCAGAGGAACTTGCACCAATGGTACCTGCTCTTCTGGAACTGGAATACAGTATGATATGCTTCTCTTAGCTCTTTTATTTCTAAGAGTGTGTCTTCAAAGGATATGTTTTTTAATGCATGACTAAGAAAACCCAATTTATGAATGTTTCATGCCCTCCTCCTGTTTCAAGGCGAGAATAGAGGATTTCGTCAAGGATTCATATTGCGTTGGTTGCCTCTATATGGTTGACCTTGAATAACTGAAAAGAAATTGGCTTATTTTTTCGATTGAAATAGGCAAAAATCACTATTGCAAGATTAAGTTTAGTTACTAAGATAAAAGTGAGACAGGAATTGAGATCATGGTGCAAAACCTTTTTTTTTTTTCCAAGCCATTACCTTTAGTAATGCAATTTGTTCAATATGAAGTACCAAAATTTCAGGACTTAATTTTCTAATGTCGAACCTTGCATGTATAGAGGGGATTTCAACTTGAGCAATTTCGAGGATGGAGTTTTATCATCAACTTTTATGGTAGGACTACTCGTAGCCTCTCCAATATTTGCATCTCTAGCAAAAAGGTAATTTGTTTTATTGTTTTGGAAATAGTTTTCTCCATATTGTTGCATAGTTGTTAAAGCTTAATATGCTGGTTTATATAATATATGCATTATTATAGTTTTAGCACAGAAGCTTTAAATATTTTTTGTTCATTGTTCTTGTATTTTATACATCTTAAACTAATTTTTACTTAGTTGGGATATTTTGTTCAGCTTTATTTAGCCTAATAATATCTTCAGAAATTTCATTTTTATGAATGAAAATTCTGAAAGCTGAACAACTGACCAAACTTTAAAAATCTTTTCAATATACTATATTGAAATCCAAGTTGTCCTTTATTTATAAACAAAGCTATTGCACTCATTAAAGCCTATCAATTCTTATGATTGTTCCCCATGAAAGTGAAATTTAACCATTTCAGTCATGTACATGCACATATCATTATGATATTTGTAATCGTGCTATCACTTTGTAAATATGAAACCTTACATAATTATTATATTTTGTAGTGTGAATCCATTTAGACTTATTGGAGTTGGATTGTCAATTTGGACTATTGCTGCCTTAGGATGTGGTTTTTCTTTTAATTTCTGGTCCATTGCAGTCTGTCGCATGTAAGTGCTTCTTCTATTGTCTTAAGTTCTTATAATAGTAGTAATTGTAAGATGTCTTTTTTGTTCCCTTATGCTTTAGTTATTCTCTATAGGTTGGTTGGTGTTGGTGAAGCTTCATTTATAAGTCTTGCAGCACCTTTCATTGATGACAGTGCCCCACCTGCTCAGGTTTGTCTTTTCTCTTGGATTAATCTGATGACTGATGTTCTCAGACTGGGAATAACTCCATTGTCCATTATGCTCATATATCCTGATATATTTCTAGTTATTGAACTGTGAACCAATACTTCTGGATGATTTTGAGTCAATTGAATGACCATCAACAATTCTGCTGTAAATGTATCATGTACATTATTCAATGGGTCATAAATACCTGGTAAATGTAATGCTATTTTCATCTTGTCAATTGCATGTTAGGCTAATTTCCTGAATTCATTTCAATGGTTTATAGATATACTAATATGGAACTGAAATGAACTGACTAATGTTTTCTTCACCCTCCTTCTTGATAGTTCCCGTGTTAACTATTTTATTTCTGGAGAAATCTTTTCTTATACTGGTTTTGTGTATCAGAAAACAAGGTGGCTTGCAATATTTTACATGTGTATACCAGCAGGATATGCAATTGGGTATGTCTATGGTGGTTTGGTAAGTTTCCTTTGGTTTTGATACCAGTAATAAATACTAGTAGAAACAGATGATGAGGGAGATGACTTTATATTTAGGATGGCAAACAAAATTTTCTTTCTGAATTTTGAAAAGAGAATGAAAAGTACGTTATAAAAAGTAAAAAGAAGTAAAATGTTAGGCTTGTAGATAAATAAAAACTTGGATGACAAATGAACTCCTTTCTCTGTAGCAGTGTATTTTCTTGCCCTCTTTGATTTTACCTTTGTTTATAAACAGGTTGGAAATCATTTTGGTTGGCGTTGTGCCTTTTGGGTGGAGGCTGCTTTAATGCTTCCATTTGCTATATTGGGGTTCACTTTGAAACCTTTGCAAATGAAAGGTGCATGTTTGTCTTGCATTGATATTATGTCATTTTCTAATGTAATTAACATCTCTGAAGTTCTGAACTCTACTTGTTGATACAGGTATGGCTCCGGGTGGTTCAACAAAGGTGCTGGCCGCTGACACAGTTGTGCCAGGAGTTCAAGGTACCATTATGTTTTGGAGTAGTGCTATATGAGATAACATTAATGCATTTTCTAATAGTATATTTCAGTTCATATAGTACCATTCCTCTAACTTAAGATTAAAGACAATGTTCTGTCCACAGAGCAGACCTAGTAGAAGTGGTACACACCTATTATTTTTCAATAAAAATTTAGGTTTCTGTTCTCTTGGCTTGCTTCAATTTTCCATAAACCATTTCCTTCATGTGATGGTTAGATGTGGAGGCTTCAAATAGCAAAGATGAGTCGGTGTCCTCGAGTGCAGAGGTTGGAGATAAAATCTCACATGAACCTTCCAAGTGAGAACAATACACTTATTCTCCATTTATAAAGTTGTTTCTTTAATGTAAATTAATGATTAATTGGCTCCTATAGTGGCCATTGATTATGTATTTCAAATTACAATTGGTTGATTCTTATCTTATTTCAGGTCAAAATCTGGAACCCCCGCAATATCAGATCAGTTCTCACAATTTTTTCAAGATATGAAAGAACTTTTGCTTGATAAGATTTTTGTCGTCACTGTTCTAGGTACTTGTTCTTCTTACTGGTTTACTTATGAATCAACTTATTTCCTTAACTTTAATTAGTATTGTTGTTAAGTTCATGTCAGAAGCTGCTATATAACCACCTTACTTTACTCACTTATGACCTTAGCACCATCATCTCAAACTATACTGCCCCTAAGTTTACGAGTCATATTGTTTTGTGTTGTCTCTTCATTCAGTTTTATTACTTGAATATTTGCAGGTTACATAGCATACAACTTTGTTATAGGTGCTTACTCATATTGGGGCCCGAAAGCTGGTTATAGCATATATCATATGGTGAGACTTCGTTTGTCTAATGACCACATGTATGTTTACGATTTTATTGACACGGTTGCTTCTTTCTACAATTCTACTATGAATTTTAACTTGCATAAATAAGATATAGATTGTGTTATTTTAAGATAATACACAGCTTAAACCATACTATTATTGGTATGATTATTGTTAAACTAAGGACATTTTACCTTGGCAGACTAATGCAGATATGATCTTTG
This sequence comes from Arachis hypogaea, assembly GCF_003086295.3. NCBI lineage: Eukaryota > Viridiplantae > Streptophyta > Magnoliopsida > Fabales > Fabaceae > Arachis > Arachis hypogaea. The sequence continues at coordinate 125,758,602 of NC_092038.1, forward strand.
GAGGAATCACAGTTGTATGTGGAATATTGGGCACATTAGCAGGAGGCTTTGCTCTTGATTTCATGACTAACTCCCTATCAAATGCATTTAAGGTTGGTGAGATTCTGGCACTTCTTCATACCTGTTTGTGGCTTGCCCTTCATACCAGAGTTCCACTTTTGTTTGCAGCTTCTCTCGCTGACAACATTGGTTGGTGGAGCATTTTGCTTTGGTGCCTTCTTATTCAGAAGCCAGTATGGCTTCCTCACGCTTTTCGCTATTGGTGAACTTCTTGTTTTTGCAACTCAGGTATTTTTCATTTCTGTGTGAGGAAAATAATATCTCTTGTGCTTTTCTGTTTAGACTGATCATTTAAATTAATGGTGAGAACTAAGATGTTATTACATTCTCAATGATCTCTTGCACATATTTAGGGTCCTGTGAATTATGTATGTCTCCATTGTGTCAAACCAAGCTTGAGGCCCTTATCTATGGCAATGTCCACTGTTGCCATACATATCTTCGGCGATGTACCTTCCTCGCCTCTCGTTGGAGTTCTCCAGGTTAGTCTTTTTTCGGCATTCAACAATTCTTCCTTCTTTTTCTTCTTCCCATTTCAGTTATGAACATTATTCTCGTGGTTTATCTTTGCATATTTGTAATGCAGGATCGTATCAACAACTGGAGAACGACCGCATTGATTCTATCAACTATATTCTTTCCAGCAGCTGCTATATGGTTTGTAGGTCAGTCAATCTTGCCAACTTTCTCTTGATTTGCTACAAACATCTCATATTGCCAACTTGTTTGACTCATCATTACTATAAAAAGAGCAATACGTATGATTATTCTATGATCAAATCAATGATGGATGCATGTTGGCCACATGAGCATTAGCTTGTCTTGTAGGCAAAGAATACGAATTTGTGTAATAACAAAAAAAAAACTTTGATATTGTGGCAGGAATATTTATGCATAGTGTGGATAGGTATAATGAAGATAGTGAACCTCAATCTCAGCTTCAGCCTCAACCTCAGTCTCAGCCTCAGCCATCAATGGATGAAAGGAAAAACACCACGCCGACGCCATTGCCTGAAGAGAAAACTGGAGAAACACCACTTCCGACACCATCAGTTGAAGAGAAGAGTGGAGAATCACCACTTCCTACACCATCAGTAGGAGAAGAGAAAACTGGAGAAAAACCACTTCCTGAAACACCACTTCCTACACCATCAGTTGAAGAGAAAAGTGGAGAAACACCACCTCCTCCTAAACCCCAATGATGAATTTTTCTTTAACTTCATTCCTATTGAAGCACAATTTGTTTGGCACAGTGATAGTTGTAGCAAGTGTAAATAGTAATATAGCATTATTATTTTTTTGCTTCTCTTTAATAATTAATGTAAGCATGTTTTTGCTTTTCATTAGCTGAAATAAAGGAATAGCATTCTCTCCATCCAATCCATGTTAAATGACTCTATTTAGTTAAGATGGTAAATGTTGGATTTGAGTCTTAAATAATAACTAGAAAAATTACTTTTTCTATAAATAGATGATAAGATATAATTTTAAAATAAAAAATGATATATTTGATGAGATGAGAAACAAGCATGAAGTTGCCATGTACAAAAGCAAGGTGGTGGTCATCCATCACTTATCAGTGCACGTGTAAAATAAAGATCAGCACTCAGGATTGGTATGAGACCAAAACAGAGGTTGCAATGCTGTAAGTGTGTAATATCATTTGAGAAACACATTCACACAAATGAAATAGTAAAATAGTAAGATTATTCCAACGGCAGTCAACGGTTTTCCATGGTTTTAGTGGCCCCTGGGATATTTTGATAATTAGTGCCCACAGAATGAGTTTTCATACATAAAATAAAATTATAAATAACGCAACGTTGGTTTTAGCTTCATCATCATCCTTTCCATGGCACCTACCGCCGCAATGCTCTTTCTCTTGCACTACAATGCCAAATCACATACCCCACCACCGCCCTCTTCTTCTCCATCTGCATCTACTTTCAAACGCTTCAAAGATTCAGCACTTACATGGCTTCTCAACTGCAATCTCATTCCCAAAGCAGTTTCCGACAACACCACGTTCGATCAAGCACTTCAACTCTGCACCTGCTAATGTAATTCTTTAATTTCGAGTTATCATACGATAGAAGCACAATTTACATCGTAGGTATAATAATGTCCAAAAAGGGTTGTCATGTTGAAAATGTAAATACCATCAAGTTGTTACTAATGATTATCTGCTTCTGCTTAGAATGCTAATTCCTTTATACCACCATTATAATTAAATTAAAACTTAAAAAGTTTACACTAGACTTAGGTAGGAACCTTCGAAACGAGGGTTCCTCTCAAAAAATTAGCGTATGCTGCTAATTGCAGCGAGCACACGGTATTCTTTAGTAAAAGGCGAAAGAATAGTTCGCTCTGTGCTCACTGCGCAGCTCCGTGGTTTAACACTCTGACAAGGGTTGCCTTATATATATATCTTGATGGCTAGAAATTTGCTGGTGTTGGGCGATGCGAGACTTAACTTGTTGGTCCTTTGCGTGTTACAAGTTACAACTTACAAGTGATGACTGAACTGAAGCACGGCAGCTGCACGGTTGCCAGTTTTTGTTGGAAACATGATACGACATAAAATGAAATATAAACTAGCAAGCTACCCTCGCATAGAGAAATAAATAGAATGATGATGTAAAAGTAAAGCTTAGTTTGAAAAATAATGATCTTTGAAGAGAAAAATGAAAATTGCTGAAACTTAGTTTTGTAAAAATATTGTTAACATTTAAAAATTGATAAGTTAGCTCAATAAGATATTTGTAATTTTATTGGAATATAAAAGAAGATAAAGTATATAAATTGGATATAAGTAGAATATATTGTTTGTATTAATTTAGAATTTAATTTTGATGCACTATTTATACGTGTATTTAATTATATAATGTCACATCAGCAAAAATAAATTCATGACCTAGTTTATTCTTTTGAAGTGAAATCTATGAAATTTGACACTCAAAAAATAAATTTTTTTAAAAAATAATATTTAATTATTGAATAATTTTGAGATATAAAAATTATGTATGCATTATTAAAGTTAGTCGAATGTAAACCGAGAAAAAATAAATTTTTTATAAACGAAAATACATGTATATACATGAGATAATAATTAAGAAATAAGTAATGTTAAAAGGTTTGTCATACATTTTTAAAAATTTATGGGTAAACAATATTTTCTGTTTTGCCCGTGTTTTCACCATGAGCAATTAAAATTTTCAATCCTTTCTTGTTAGTGACCCTTGAAATGGCAACATATAGTTGGCTATATGTGAAAATAGGTTTTTTCAGTAGCAATCCATCCGATGTGGTCTAATGATTGTTCTTGACTTTTGTTTATGGTCATTGCATAAGATAGCATAAGAGGAAATTGTCTCCTTTGAAATCTAAATGGTAGCCTAGCATCTGATGGTGTGAGTGTCATTCTAGGAATAAAGACCTTATCGACACAATTGTCAGAATTTAATAATCTTTCCTCGATAACTTTATCTCCAAATCTTGTAATTATCAATCTAGTACCATTGCAAAACCCTGAAGAGCGATCAATATTTCTATTAAGCATGACAGGGCAACCAACCTTTAGTTTCAATTCATGATTTGGAAATCCGAAACATTTAATTGTTGCTAAAAATTCGGGTGTGTGCATGCCTTCAATTTCATTGCTACTCCCTTAGAACAAACATTTATTGGAACTAACATAAGTCTTGCATGCATTGTTGTTCAGTTTGGTCATGTAATCATTCACCTCATCTACCGCATTAATTGTAGGAGCCAAAATAACTCGACCTTTCAAGTGGCCTTCGTTATCCATGTCAGCAATGTAATTAGAATAGATTGCTTCAACGATTGCTTCCATTGGATCATTATAATAAGTGATAATGAATTCAGGAGGTATGCTAATCAAATTGTACTCTTCACTCATTCCTTCTGATATTTCATTGCCGACCTGAAGAATCCAGTCAGCAAATTGCTGCAAATCTTGTATGCCACTATCTGCAGCCATGGATTGCAGTCGCATGTTGATAGTTAGCTTTAATATTTCACAATGCTGCCATAGATATGATGAATTCAAAGACGCATTGATGATGTCTTGTCTTGTTTCCTTTGAAATCACTGGCAAGATTTGCCTAAAATCTCCACCAAAGACTATTGTTTTCCCTCTGAATGGCATCTTTGGGCTTTCATCATGTTTGAACTTCATCAAATCTTTCATTGTCTTATCCAGTGTTTCGAAACAAAATTTGCTCATCATAGGAACTTCATTCCAGATTATTAGCTTTGCTCTTACAATTAACTCTGTCAATGGGCTTCCCTGCTTGATATTGCAAGTAGAGAATTCATTTGGGGTTAATGGTATGACAAATCTAGAATGTGCAGTCCGGCCTCCAGGTAACAATAGAGAAGCAATATCGCTAAAGGCAACAGTTAAGACTATCTGTCCCTTTGATCTCAATGCTGAAGCTAAAGTTTTTCAAAGAAAAGTCTTTCCTGTACCTCCATGGTCATATAAAAAAAAACATACGTCCATCTTGACTTTCGGCAGCGTTCATGATCTTATCATATACTCTCATTTGCTCTCTAGTTAATTTGGACAGGCATTGAATGTGTTGCCTTTGTAATTCAACACGATCATAATTTAACTCATCAAAGATCATCTTGTTTCGTGTTCTAAGATGGTCAGTATCCCCTGATGGAAATGGCATTGCCGTATAATCCCGCAAGCTTTTGGTATTACTGTTCAAGATTTGTTCAATCTCAATCAAAGTTAGGTTCTTTAATTCCTCATCACTGAAAACCAAATCTGAAATGTTGACAAAGTAAAAACATTAGTTGCTATAATTATGAAAAACATATGGTACTTGAAAAAATTACTATGAAAACATGTAAGCCACAACTCTTTAAAGATATAAAATTTAATAGAAAGGTTTATCATTGGAGTTGTCTGCTTACCAGATCGGCCAAACATGGCTCTGTGATAATGCAAAATCTCATCACATAATAAAATGGCAGTTTCTTCCCATACAGCTTCAGGTCGCACCATTGAGTTAGACCACAATAGAGTCACAAACAATTTTTGCAAATAATGACCTGAGCCCCAATGACTTGCTTCCTTAATGGCATCAATATATTCTTTGTCGTCATTAAGTAGCCCACGTGCATAGCATGCATCTCGAAATGATGAATAGATAGCACCATTGTAGGTTCGAATATCTACATAGCTTGTTAGTCCCTTTACAATATTTAACAACATCCTTAAGTAATATAGCTCACCAGATGATGGTGGAACAAAAATCATCCTTCCAATGACTTGATGACTTTTCTTAGGTTCCCAAGCTCGAGGTGAAGGTTTCCAAACAAACTTTGCTAGAAACTCAGTGTATGTTAGTTGTCTAGCTTCCGCATATTTTTCGTCAGCTGCAAACCAAGCTAGAAACATAGACTCTTTTACATTGGCCTTCGCAAGAGCTTCAACTAATGATTCATTATCTGTAAATACAACAGGTTGTTGATCTGGTAAATGAAAACTCAGCCTCTCAACAGATGGATTGCTATAGTGAATGTCATAGGAAAATATCCTCCAGGCAGCTTCACAAGGAGATATGTATCGACAATCATAAAATATTTTCACTTCATCAACTTTCATACTTGAATTGTCACTGGTGGAGTTTCTGTAAAAAGAGGTTGTGACCCGATCACTACCTTTGTTTACATAATTGAACAAATACTTGATAGATCTTGATTGGTTACACCATTTCATATTAATGTGAGCACGATATTTTAGTAACAACAATCTATTATGTGGCACAATAGGGGTGGCAAACGGGCCTAAACCCGTCGCGCCGGCCCGCGTAACCCGCCAAAAAAGGCGGGCAGGGCTGGAAAATTGGGACCGCCAAATAGTAAAAGTCCGCCTAACCCGCACCGCTTAAACCACAGGCTTTGCCAGGGCGGGGCTGGCTTCCCCGCTGGGCTTAGAATGTTTTTAGCAAGGGGTATTTTTACAATTTTTTTTACCAAAACCCAACTTTTTCCAACCCAACTTACAAGAGAATGAAGATGAAAATTGAGTATTTTGGATTATATTTATTTTGTTTTAGAGCATAGTTGTTAGAACCGAACCGGTAATCGAACCGGTTAGACTACTGGGTCACTGGGTCATTGGTTCAACCGGTGGATTACTAGTTGAACCAGTTAACCCGATCCCACATAAATAACACATATAAAATAACTAAAAACTTAAAAATTATCAGTTAAACTAATATTCTTCTGTCTCCACAGTATCAAATCTGCAACTGCAATAAACAAAGCAACGACATTGATTCAATAACATAGATTCAAAGTCAATGATGTCAATTCACTTTCTTTTCTTTTGGCTTTCTCACTTGAAAAGCAAATGATATCACCACACCCCTATAGTCCCACTATCAAAGAGTACTCAATGAACATAAACAACACCAAATTGTGATATTCAATTAGCATTTACCACATTCAAAGTTCACAAGATCTGTCCACGAAATTCAAATTTCAACTCTCAATGACCAATCTCCTTTAAATAATTTCTGTCACAAAGATTTGCATCACAAGCAAAATTAAAAGTTCAACAAAGGAAAGATCTAAACAAAACTAACCAGTCTTAGCTATAATGGGCTCAAAAACAAGCTTAGCTTCAGTAAGATACTCCACAAACACATCAGTTTCTTTCTTCTCCTTGTTACCATCATCAAGCAGAGTTCTAGCCTTATCAATTGTAGAATTTACCAGCTCCTTATTCGTAGGATAAAGCTTAAAAGTTAGAACCGATTAAGGCTTTCTCCATGTCATAAACATAATCTTCCAAAGTAAGTACTAAAAAAAATAAATCCACTAACTACTAAGAATAATGCACTAACTACTAAGAATAATATACAATAGCAACCAACATATATAACACTATAATAGATAATCAACAATCAACAATTTAACAACAATGGATAATCAACAAACTGAACAGAAATAAAAAATAAATCAACAAACAAGAGAGATTAAACAGAAAAACATATGTGGAAGTATTCATGTTCTCATCTGCCATATATAACAACAATATGTTACAAAAAATTGAACAATCAACAATCTAAATTCTAACAAAAATCAAACAGAAACCAACATACATAATCAATCTACAATAATCAATTAATTCTAACTATCAGTACTAAATTATTGAAAATTAACTTCAAAAAATTAAAAAAATTAAAAATACATACTTGGACCCTGGAGGGATGGAGGGACGAGCAGAGAAGAGGGAGATCGGAGGTGGCGACTAACGACTGACGACCAGGAGGCAGTAGGCGACGAGGAGGCGACTTGAATGTTGAATCTTCGATGGACCGTGGACGTGCTTCTTGGCGGTGGTGAGTGGCACACTGCTCTGGTTGCAGTGGTGAGGTGAATGCCGCGCTGGCTGAATCTGAACGGGTCTCCGCGCTGGCGATGAGGTGGCTGAAACTGAAGCAGAGTAGCAGACTCTCTATCTCTCAGCTGTCAGCTCTCATGAAGTAATGGTGCCATGGTGATCTCTCATGGCCAAACCGTTTGGGAAGGGAAAGTGGGAAACAGGGGATGGAGTAAATGAGACGGATAGAGGCTAGGGTTACACTTTCAGCAGCAGCTTTTGTTTTTTTTTTAATTTTTATTAGAAACTACGTCGTTTCCAACGCAGAAAAAAAAGGTTCAAACCGGTCCAGGTTAAATGAAACCCGCCGGTTCACCGGTTCTAACCAAACCCGGCCGGTTCAATTCGGGTCATTCCGGTTCGATTCCTTGTTCGGTTAGATGCCTCACCCGGACCGGTTATGGCACCGGTTCGCCAATTTTTCGGTCCGACCGGCCGGGTCGGTCCGATTCTGACAACACTGTTTTAGAGACAATATTTATAATTATATTTTGGATTATGTTTATTTTGCTTTGGTAACAATATTTATAATTATGTTTTGGATGAAAACTTGGTTTATAATTATATTTATTAGATATTTATAATTACAAAGACTTTAATATTTGTGAATATAAAAATTATAATTTGTTTATACTTTTAGAAATTATAATAGTTAAAAGTAAAAAATAGGAGAGATTTTTTATGCCTTGATATATATTATTTAATAGTTAAAAGTAAAAAAGAAAAAAAAAGAGGTTATTTGGCGGGCTTAGCCCGCTGTCCCGCCAGCCCGCCGCTAGGCGGGGCGGGCTAGGATTCTGGGACCGCCTCACTATGCGGGGCCGGGCGGGCCAACCCGCCAAAGGGCAGACTTCTGGCGGGGTGGGGCGGGCTTCCCCGCTTGCCACCCCTAGGCACAACATATCTATTGTCAAGATGAATTCCATAAACTTCCACTGTGCATCCATTATCTCGACACCTATAAACTAGGTAACCATCTTCGTCAACTGTAGTAACTTCGTTGAACTTCTTAGGGAAATGACGCATACAACGTCCTTCTTCCATGCAAGGGGAAGTTGGCTTGCTAAGACCACATGGACCATGCAGCATGAAACTTTTGACAGTTTCATAGTATGCATTATCAACATCACGATCGGAAATCTCAGCACAGATAATTTTGTCTATGTCCGCAGGGTTTGGATACTTATCTTGCTCATGTAAGAACAATAGTATATGTGCGTGTGGAAGTCCTCTCTTTTGGAATTCTATTGTATAAATAACTGGGAAAAAACAATGCTTGAATGGTATTAACGCGTCTAATTTAGAAGGGGTAAGTACGATTTTGGTCCCTAAAGTTTAGTGCCAGAATCGAAATCGTCCCTCTTGTATTTTTGCATTTAAAATACTCCTTAACGTTTTTTTCATAATAAAATCGTCCTTTTTATTATTTTTGGACAAAAATACCCTTCCCCCTTCCCCTTCCCCTCCCCCCTCCGGTCTCCCCTTCCCCCCACCCCCACCTTCCGGTCTCCCCTTCCCCCTCCCTTTCCCCCACCCCCTCCCGGTCTCCCTTTCCTCCCTCCCCCTCCCTCACTCCCACCCCCACCTCCGGTCTCCCCTTCCCCCTTCCCTTTCCCTCACCCCCTCCTTCTCCCCGCCTCCCCTTCCCGCCACCCCCACCCCAACCCCAACCCTCACCCTGACGTCCCCTCCCCTCCCCGTCTCCCCTTCCCGCCACCCCCACCCCAACCCCAACCCTCACCCTGACGTCCCCTCCCCTCCCCGTCTCCCCTTCCCCCCACCCCACCCCACCCCCACCCCGCATGTCTTCCATTCCCCCCACCCCCACCCTACCCCCACCCCGCGTCCCCTCCCCCTCCCGTCTCCCCTTCCCCAAACCCCCACCCCCACCTCCACCTTCACACAGAGAAGCATAAATAGAAAATCAACAAATTCAAGCACAAATTTAACAAGCAGAAACAGAAAGTAACAAATCAACAAAGAAGCAGATGGTGGTTCCTCAGAAATTCAAAGCACAAAGAAAAAGAAGAAGAAGAAGAAGGTGGTCGTGCGGTGGTGCGGTGTGGTGCCGGAGGGTGGCAAGGCGACGGCAGGACGGCGGCTTCCCTTCCCCCTTGCCCTTCCCCCTCTTCCCTTCCCCTCCCCTCCCCTCCCCTCCCCCCCTTCGTATACCCTTTTCTTCTCCCACCCTCCCAACGCGTTTTTACGCGTTTTCTTTTTTTTTAATTTTATAATTTTTATCATTAAAATAGGAATAGGGGTAGTTTAGGAATAAAACAAAAAAATTAATTAAAAAGGACAATTTTATTACGAAAAAAACGTTAAGGACGATTTTAAATGCAAAAATACAAGAGGGACGATTTCGATTCTGGCACTAAACTTTAGGGACCAAAATCGTACTTACCCCAATTTAGAATAAGGAAGCAATTTCTGAATGTCATGGGAAAAAATTGCAAAATTTAAATGTAAATTACGTACCTACTTCAATAGAACCAAATAATTTGTTGTATCTAAGATCCTTAATCAACTTGTCTACTTTAACTTTGAAGAGTCTGCAAATGGTGTATGGCCTGTCTTCTAGTTTGAGCTTGTGCTTTGCACAATATCGCTGTATTTCATCCCATTGCGCATTGCAAGTAAAAGTGATGAACAAATCTGGATAACCGACGCATTTACATATTGCCATTGCGTCTTGATAATTTTGTATCATGTATCTTGCCCTACCAGTAAATGTTGTCGGGAGTATAATTCTCTTTCTTTTTGAGGCTGCATTTGTCTTGCCATTGAAAACGGCATCTCGAAGGCCATTGTATAACTCAGCTCTAAAGTCGCTTTGGTGGGTGTAAACATATTTCAATTTGGCGCTTTCAACCATTGAGAATGCATCAACTAAGAATTGTTGGAATAATTGATGGGAATATAAGAGGACACCCTTGTGTGAAGGCCGATCTTGGATTCGAAATGCGAAAAAGTCTCGCATTGTGACATATTTGTCTTCATCTGTTTCTCCTTTTTTAATTTTGTTCAATGGAATATCTTCTATCCACCCATCTTCACCATAAGGGAATAACAGTGGATACTGTAAGCCTAGATAGGAGGGGTGTAGCTCAATTATTCTTTGAAGTTACCCTAATTTATTTTCGACAATAATATCTTGCTCTGTTGTAGATTCATCAAAATCACCAACAACTAAGACAGCAACTTCAGAAACTGAAGGCAAATTATAACTACGTCCATCCTTTCCTCTCTTCCCTATAAGACGTAGCCGAATTGATTTAGTAGCTTCAGCAACAAGTGCATCCTGAGCAAGCCGAAATGATTTTGCAAGCACATTATGATGATCAAGCATAATTTTGATGGTCGAGACAATATCCGCATGAAGGTTGTTCAATTTATCCCTTGAGCTGAAAAAAATAAGTTAAAATCATATAAATATAAATCTGTGACCTGATTTTGAACTAAAATTCAACTTGCTTTTGGCTGAGCATTAAAAGAAATCGTATGTAAATTACTTCACAGCAGCGATTCAATTTTGTATCTCGTTTTGAGTATCATATATATAGTTGTGCAAATTTTGCTATTCTTCCATTTGGTGGAAGCAAACTTCCCATTAAATGATAGTTTTGTCCATGAAAAATGAAGGTTGAGGGCCCACGACTTTGATTAATCGACTTCTGTGTCTTACCACCTAATGATGTAAAAGCAAACATACTGTTGTAGCTCCTAATATTCAATCGAAGGTGATTAGATTTTCATTGATGTCAAAGTAAAGTTTCCTCAAAAGATTCGGTGTTTGCATAATAGAAAGTTGAACCTGACCTCACTAGCAACATAGTGTGAATTTAGGAGATTTGTCATTATAATGCTTTTCTATGCGCTCATCGTACCATAATATAGCTCCACAGTATTGGCATGGAAATTGAGGATCACCCTATCCCAGTAAGCTACAAAAAAAAAAAAAAAAGCAAATTCACACTACCAAGCACTTCGACTCTGCACCTGCTAATGTCTTTCTTTAATTTCCAGGTTATCATACGATCGAAGCACAATTTACATCGTAGGTATAAATATAATAATGTCCAAAAAGGGTTGTCATGTTGAAAATGTAATACCATCAAGTTGTTAGTGATGATTATCCGCTTCTGCATAGCATGCTAATGCCTTTATACCACCATTATAATTAAATTAAAACTTAAAAAGTTTACACTAGACTTAGGTAGGAACCTTCGAAACGAGGGTTCCTCTCAAAAAATTAGCGTATGCTGCTAATTGCAGCGAGCACACGGTATTCTTTAGTAAAAGGCGAAAGAATAGTTCGCTCTGTGCTCACTGCGCAGCTCCGTGGTTTAACACTCTGACAAGGGTTGCCTTATATATATATCTTGATGGCTAGAAATTTGCTGGTGTTGGGCGATGCGAGACTTAACTTGTTGGTCCTTTGCGTGTTACAAGTTACAACATACAAGTGATGACTGAAGCACGGCAGCTGCACGGTTGCCAGTTTTTGTTGGAAACATGACACGACATAAAATGAAATATAAATAATATTTTAGACAAATTATAATATATTGATATTAAAGTATGAATTTAATTTTTTGTGTTAAAGTATTTTATATAGACAATATTACATCAATACAAAAAATTATTACTTAAGAAATTACCTAAATGCATGAATTAGATTGAATTTAATTAGATAACTCTAAATTCTCTATATTGTCATGCATCAAAACTAAACTATGCTATTAAGATGCGTGTATCAACTAAGTATTGAATGAGTATGATATCCAAAATATATTCGATATGAGAATACGACAATTTAAAAAAGTGTCCGCTTATTTGATAGGCTACAAATATGGTCTTAGTGAGACCTTTTTTTCCCTCTCTTTTTTACAGGATTGAGACATTGATACTATGTGTCTTGATATATCTGTTAATATTATGGTTTCATGATATATTTCTGGTCTTTACTTATCACAGTAGTTCCCGGATTTGATTATAAAACGCTTTGTTGGACACTTGGACTCGCAACTTGTTCATCAGATAGAAAATGCTGTCAATTTGTAGGGCTACAAACTTGTTCATCTCAGACAAGACTGGGACATTAGCTTACATACATTTTTTTACCATAGTTTTAGCATCAAATGATTTAATGTAGTCCATCTTTGTTGGAGTAGTAACCTGTATGTAATTAATTTTTGGAAATTACTCAGGGAGGTTGTAACATCTAGTTTATTCTTGCTACATAATCATCTTGTCATACGTTTCTCCCAAGCCTAATTCAATTCAATGGTTTATTATCAGAAAATTGTTTCATCATTCATAATCGGCCATACTATTAATGATGGAACGATATAACCATTTATCTTTAGAACCATTTATCTTATTCACTAGAATTCAAAAAATTAATACAGTATGGCAAAAAGAAAAATGTAGAATACATTAGATAGTTGATATTGAACAAACGCCTGGTGAAAACGGCATTTGATATCAAACAGATATAAAGGGGACGCTAAATAGAAATGCTTGCATTGCAAACTCATACATCGAACTGTATAGAATGTAACTGAATAATTGCTATCCCCCGATGCATTTACACCAATGACAGCTCTCCTGCAGGAATTGATCTCTTGATAAGTTTAGTCCATGACTCATTAGTCTCTTCGATTACCTTAAGCGCATAATCCTGTTTGCCAAATTTAAGTTTATAATAGAATTAGACCAAAACAGGGCATTTACCATGATATATCGATTATGACAACGCTGCAATTACTACATGTCGCACTTTTATCTTTCATGTTACTGATTTATTTTGCCAGACCCATATACTAATCTTAGAATTTGCACATAGTAGTCCTTGATGCAAACATTATTTTTGAAAAAATACAGCTGAGAAGGTAATTTTCTGAATGGAGTATCCGAACAACTACCACTGGCTCACTTAGGAGAATATTATAATGCTGATGACTTGAAGCTCAAAGAAAGCATACAGAATTTTTAGGGGTTATTTGCACCACCAAGTGATTCAAGTAATGGAATACCTTATTCGCTGCCTTGTTGCCAAGACCAAATTTATTAGCAGGCTTTCCATCGGGTATCTTGTAGTCCCTGAACCAGTCCCTAATAGCAGTGAGTGTGCCCTGAAGACAATCATTGTGTTAGATCCTGACAAAAACTACATTTTGGAATTTTGCGTTACAGTTGCACACAACTAAATGACAGAGAAGAAACTTAAGAAATAAATCATGACATAGTTTAGTAGCAGAGCTCACAGGAAAATGCTTCTCAACATCATCAACATCATTCACAAGAGAAGCTTTTGGATCATCTAATGAGATTGCAACTATTTTCCAATCAAGTTCTCCCTCGTCAATCATGGCTAATGCAGCCAAGGGTTTGACCTTCAGAACCTCACCTATCTGTCTCCGTTGTTCACCAATCTCAACTACATCAACTGCAGATAAACAATTTTACATTTTTGGACTAAGAAAAATATTTGTTAAAGTCTCCAATTTATGATAGCAAGTAATGTACTACCTGGATCATTATCTCCAAATGCTCCTTCAACATCGGAGTTGGAAAAAGATGGGTCTTCCCAGGTTTGAGGAAGTAAGCCATAGTTCCAATGTATATTATAGCTGCAGAGTATGCAAAACATATGCTTCATCTTGGGAGTAGGGCTAATTATAAAAGGTGGGGAATGGGTGTTGAAGCTCCTATATAGATTTACGGAAATATATAAATAGCAACTGGTGAAGAAGACAGACCATAGGACATTTGAATGCGAATGATCCATTAATAAAGGTAAAAGTACTACAAAAGGTCTTAGTGGGATGAGGACAAGAGGTTTATATTAAAATTAAGCTAAGCTCTTAAATTTATGAGGAAAATAAAAAAAAGAAAGAAAGAAGAAGGGGGGGGGGGGGGTTGTTGAGAAGGAGCTATAATTGCTAAATATTGATAGGTATTTCCATGGTCTGTGCCAGCTGATTGGACCAATTTTAAACTACAGAATTTTGATTATTTAGGTCTAGGATACCAGCACCAAATTGTGCAGTAACTGAAACAGAAAGACCACTCCAAATTTGAATCTTACGGGTAATATCGAAGCTTTCCCTTTTTGGTATCCTGCTTTATGGGAGTATATAGCTCATCAGTTGCGACCTCCATCTTTGCATTAGATTCTTTTGGTATTTCAACAATATAACTGAAGACACCATCACCTAATCGCAATGGAATATCATGCCAAGGAGAAACCTGCATATTTTTCACTAAATCATTTCAGTGGGTACAAGGATACAACTCATTCTTACAACATTCTTCTTTCCATATCTAGTCATACAAGATGTTTCACATTTCCTAATTCCTATCAGTTCAATGTCATGTGTGCTTGATTTCTTTATTACACAGAGAAAAGTTGGAAAGGAAAATGCCAAGAAGAAGCACATATGAATGGCATTAATCTCAACTAGCTTCTGAAATCTGAAGTTCATCAATATCAGTTGTCACTATCCCACAACAAGCTCCTTAATAAAGCAAACACTTAGGGCGAGATTACAGTTCTCATTTTAGAAGGGAAAGAGAGGGAGGGGAAGCGGCACGGGGGGGGGGGGGGGGGGGGTTCAAAAATAGTAGTCCAATTTACTTTACAAAACCTTTTCCCTTCTCTCTCTTTTCCTCCAAAATGAAACTCACAACACACTCTTCTAGTACATGTACTCCCACACAATGTGTATACAAAACCGAATAAGTAATCAATTGGAGCTTGCAACATACTAGACAGCAAAATCTAAAGCAAAAGAAAAGTAGGAACTCAGAATTTGGAAGAAAGTCAATAGGATAGTTCATGCAACTCCATGACCATATCACAGGCGAGCTTTATCATCTCCGGCATTTCCGGCATTCAATAGCTATGAAATTATGTTAGTATACTCTGTTCCTTTACTTACTGTCATTCGGTTGATTACAATAATGGACTAATCACTAAATGAAAAACCATTACACTTCAACTCTATGCTCATCTTAATTTTGATCAGTCAAAAGTCAAAACACAGAAGCTAGATCCACATGCCAACAAAATTCTCATAAAGGAAAAAGGGTTTCCACTGCTTTTCTCCTACGGTTTCAACTGATCAAAGAATGTTCGATGAAATGCAAAAATGAGTCACGGATGAAAGTAAGATGTTAAGGCACAGGATCACATTTCTCTAGTTTCAACCATAACCGAAAATTACAATACTGCAATAACAACAGATATAGAACAAAATAATCGAATTGTGGAACAACGTTAAAAAGGAATGGGAAAAGAACCTTCTTGCCAGATTTGTTAAGGAAGAAAACCCTATAATCGAGGGTCTGAGGTTGGCCTTCCTCCTTGACGAGAACGTCGGGGTTGTAGATGGCGCTGCAGGTGTAAGATTTCTTAGAAGTGGAACGACAAAGGTTGAGGGCATTCTGAGCAAGAAGCTTGTGCCTCACCAGTAATGGGCTTTTGGTTATCAAACTGGAGCTGCAGCTGGTGGCAGCCATGGCTATAGCTCTGGTAGTGACGGCTGCTGCCATAGATAAACTCAGTTCCGATCAGTGTGAGACTCGTACTTCGCCTGATTCATTTAAAAATAAAAAGTAAAATAAAATAAAAAGGTGGATACTACAATGAAGATGGCATAATTGTCTTCATATGAGTATATTTCTTTTTGACCTTTGGATGATGGATTGTATGGTTAGATTTTGATATTTATAAAAGTGTTGTTTTTGTTTAAAGTGTGGCTAAATAAATAAACCACACTTTTAACCAAAGCATCTTCATGAGAAGATATTTTTGCCATCTTCATTGTAGTATCCACCAAATAAAAAAACTAAAGTGATGTTAATTTTGGGACAATTTAATATAATAAATAGGCCAATGCTACCATGCTGAAGTGAAAAAATTTCAACATGTATTGAAATGAGGTGGAAGGACGCGTGGTCGTGTTGATATGATAGAAGGAGACACGGACTGACTGGCATTAATAGGACGCAGAAATTTGTCCAGTGTTATGAGATAATTAGATGAAAAACTATGTTTAAATTAACTGCTTAATCATTCTCTTAATTTTGGAAAGAGTTGGGTTGGTATGTATTTATGCAGTTGGGCTTTTTTTGCTAAATCCATGAATTGGACTGATATTATATGAGAATGATCCAAATTAACCCATAGTCATATATATAATAAATAACTTAGCTGTTCGGAAAAAAAAAAAAAGAAAAAGTTAGCTCATAAATTGTAGAGGGAAAAAACGACTTAGTTGATAAATTATTGTTTAATAATCAGTGGTTGCATTACATTGAAATAAATTAAATAATTTATTCTTTAAAATATTAATCTGTTAACAATGATTTATTTCAGTTAACTAAATAGTAACATTGTCAATCATTTAATCAAATAGGGACTAATTTATTTTATTTTTAAATCACAAAATCAATTTTTTTACAGTATTAAATTTTAAATAATTTAATTTATAGTCAATATTTTTAATATAATCTTAATATTCACCAATTTAATAAAGAAAAATTTTTTGATAATCAAATACACATGACTAACAATATTAGCATATTACATGATATCCCGTCTCAGCAAGCAATGGAAACATAGGCTGTAGGTCCAACATATGGATTTTGTTATGATGTGGGATGGGCTTTTTGGTTCGATTTTTCGGTAGTTAAAATTATGAGTTAAAGTTTTTGGGAGTTGGATAGAGAAGAAAAGTTTTGGTAAAAAAGCCCAATAATTATAAAAGTAGAAAGCAAAAATACAATGGTAGTTGCTAGTAATTAGTTAATTTAGAAAGAAAAATATATAAGCAAACTCGAAAAAGTAAAATAAAAAAGAAAATATGTAACAAAAAAAACTTAGTCAGAAAAATTATGATTAGAATTTAGAATATTGTTCAGAGTCAGTGTAATTATGATAATTTGAAAATTGATAAGATTTAAGGATTGAAAAAATTGGAAAATGAGAACTTTGGTTTGAAGAAAGAATTGTTTCAATTAAAATATAAGTAGAAGTTTATTAAACCAACTAGGAATGATAAAAAAGTAGCTACGTATTTTTAGAGACGATAACAATAGTTGTCATTGTTAAGTATGAGTTAATATTTTTCTAATTTATAATTAAAAAATTTTTGAAGAAGTCATGGTTGTTGTCGGTGTATTTTTGTGTATTCTTATATACTGTTTATATATTTATATATTATCTGGAGATGGTGATAATGCATTAAAAAGTGGAATTGAAAAAATTTATAACCGAGTTTGCCGCGGAGTTAGGTGAACTATATAAAATTTATAGAGTTTGCCGGTGATATGGCGAAGTTGCCAAATTTTATAGAGTTTGTTGGCGGTTCGGCGAACTTGCTTAAATGCCAAGAAAAAAGAAAATCGTATTTAGAGAACTAAAGTTCATAAATCATGCTGGGAAAAATTATACCCTTTTTTGATTAAAAAAAAATCCCTTAGGATATGCATTTGATTAAGCAAAATGTAACGCTGAACACGAGACACACCTCGAAAGTGATTTGTGATCATATTCCGCAAATGCCGTTTCTACCGTGCTGTAGCCATTATATTTCAGCAGGCGATAAACTGAGCTAGCAGCATCTTCTAGTAGACGCGTATTGATAAATTCCGCACGTACGCCGTTCTCCTTTCCGGGCTAATTATGCATGAGACTGCATGTGGTGCTTCACACTCCTCGCTATGCTTGACGCCGTCAAACTGAGCATAGACAGGAGGGATGCTTGGTGCAGCTAGAGATTGTACTGAAGCGACAAATAGAGGCTGAAGAAGCTCCAGATGGAAAGTCCGAAGAGGATGGGAGGCAGAACGACCGACAGGCACACTTTAATCGGACCTACGGAGGTTACCATCATAGGAAGTAGCTGATGGGTTAAGAGAAGTGTGTTCTCGTAAGCCATGTCGAAGGGGCAACTGACCTCCATGTACGCAGTACAAGAACGACGGACAAAGTACATGAAGGTGGAGAAGGTTGGCCGGCTAAGAGAACCTGTCCGAAAACACCTTATACCGATCTTCTGGACGGAGCAGACATTTTTTGGTGCAAAGAAGTTACGCCAGTTAATTTGGTTAGACGTGTTGTGTAAGAATTACCTTTATGTAACCTTCAATTCTAATATACGGTTTACTTCTGTCTAATTTGTATTTACTTGCAGTGATCAATTATGTGTGTTAAGATAATTATATTTTGATTTCACAATAGTTGCAATATTTACTCAGGTGTCTCTAAGTTTCAATATTCTCCGAACTTAGTAAGAGTCTTTCTCGTTCAGACGATTGGCCCATGAAGAAGAAGTCGAGCCTACTATTCTCCAATCACCCATCGTAAGAAGATATATAGTCTCATTTTGTTCGGTATGGATAATTACATTACATCACCTGCGGTAGTGGTATTTTCCAACACATACTTATACTATTTAATAGTGAATCGGATGTAAAGTAGTTAAGAAATTATTGAAATTTAACAATTGATAGTTATTTCATTATAAAAATAAATTAAGAATACATATTCCAGCCTAAATATAGCAAAATATATTTTATTCTTGAACCATATTATTTAATATACAGTCTGATATTCTTAAAATATTATGGGAAAAATGTATTTCGAAGTTAACTTTTAAACCGGTTATTATTTTTGTTTTGTAGTTTCGTAGGCAATAGTATAAGCTGATGGTGCTGAAAACCGAACCGGACCGGGTGGTTCAACCCGATTAACGAAGAACTGGTCAGCCAAGCGATCCGAGTAAGCGTAAAGACTGTATGCCAAAAAATCGGTTATAGTACCAGTCGAACTGACGGTTAACCGGTAAATAGTTAAAATAAGTAGGTTTTTTTAATGGTTTTTAAAGGTGTAAAAAAAAAAACCCATAAGACAGCCCAACTGTCCCCTTTCTGTCAGAAGAAATTCCTAAAACCCCTTTGTATCTCCGTCTGAGTTTCACGCCGCCACCACCCCTTTCACTTCCAGCGCTGCTACCACCAACATTAGTGTCACGTTCTTGGCTTCCTAGTATCCCTCAAAGCACAGTTTGAGCGTTACTATCTGCCGCCGTAGAATTTTCGCCATTAAACTCCGTCGCCATAGAAAATATGGTGCTGCTACATTTGTTTTTCCTGATTTTTTGGTTAATGTTGGAGTATTTTTCTTAATGGTTGCTGGTACGGTGTTGAATTTCTTAGAATTATAAAGTTGATTTTAAGAGATTACACTATACAATAACGCCAATAAGTACGACACAAAATGTAATTTATTTGACAATATGTACCTGATAAGATTTTTTAAAGGATTTAAACTTGAATTTTTGATGACCGAAGTTATAATTTTTTAGATGTAATTTTTAGATAGTTTATTTAGTTGAAAATTTATTAAATGTACAAATTTAAAAAGGACTTCTTCATTTTTTATAATTGTATGTAATATATAAATAAACTGTTTAAATCCCAATTAAAGTATGAATAGACTAATAAATCGTAGAACTGCTCACTCTATCGGTTCATTTAGTGGTTCGATTTTTGCAACCTTGTATAAAAGGGATATTAAAATATGCTCATACATTGCGAATAAATTGAACGACAAAGTGTGTGTTTGGGTTAGAGTTGGTTAAACTGGAATTTGAAAGAAAGTGATTTTGTAAAATTGATTTTGAATAAAAGTGAGTTTGTGCCAACATAATTATGTTTGACAATTCTATATTAAAATTGATTTTGATAAAATAAAATTGTTTGGATAATATTGGTTAATATCACTTTTAGATAGATAATTAGTTAATTACTAAAAAAATATAATATTATTTTTAAGTATATTTAATCTTTTTTACGCTTCTTTTAGTATATTTTTATATAATATTTCTTATAAAACTATATATTAGTTTGTTATAATTTTTTGATTAAAAGTTAATATTTATTTATTAAATTGAAAATAACATATAAAATAATGTATTTTTTCAGTTTTTATGAATACTCTCAATAATCCTAACTTGTTTACTGTTTTGGATTCTAGCTTTTTACTAATTATGTTTTTATTTTTGTTTAGGATTAATTTCTTAATTGATTTATCAATTTCAATAGAAACAATAATACATATTATAACAAATTATAATAATAAGCGATGAACAAGAATTATAATAATAAATTTTAGAATGTCAAACAAAAAAATATTGTATAATTTTTTTAATATTCTCGGTATTTCTTTATTTAAGAATATTATTATTATTATTATTGTTGGGACTAAGCCCAGAGAGCAATATAGCATCCGAATCTATTTTTCTTCAACGAATAACACACCTTCAAAAAAAAATTTTTGGGCTTCAAATCAAATTGGCCCAAACATTTTACCACACTAATTAACATAATCTACTACCTAACTTATTAATCACTTTGACAACTTAAAGCCTGTTGTCTCTCTGCTTCCGTCAGATATGTTTTGTCCTGGAAAACATGTTTACACGCGTCCAATATCCATCCATTCCACCTTGTTTCAGCATGAAAAGAAAATTCTTCATTTCATCACCGTAGCACTGCCCTAATAAATAATCTTGAATCCAATATTATCAGATTATATAAAATAGAAAACAGATACTAAAATGCATTTTTTCATAATTTATGTAAATCGCGACAAAGGTCCTGCGGTTTACGAATACACGTAATCCGTTAAGGGGTGTTGCGGATTAGGTTTTAGGGGAAATAAGCATAATCCGCAGTGTCGCGGTTTATGTGTGAATGACGAGTGTGCATAAACCGCGATAGAGATCTAGCGGTTTATGTGTTAGTATAAATACGCTTTAAGGGTCTCGCGGATTGCATTTGTGGTGGTTGTAAAGTTTTTTAGAGAGAGAAGAAGAGGTTTTCTAGAGAGAGAAAAAGAGAGAAAAGTGTGGGTTGGTTGAGTTGAGATCGGAGCCAGGACTATGGCGGAGACACGCAGTCTTTACAGGCTCAACAGCGTTGCGCACGTTGCTGACAGCATAAACGAAGAGGTTAGTTTGGTTATTTTTAGTTAATGTATTTCGTATAATATTTTTCCTATGATTGTGATTTAGGTATTTAAATTATTATTTTAAATCATAAAATTTAGTATTTAATTAATTTAGATTAAGGTCTTGAATCGTTTACGCCTTTCATTGAATTTTGTGATTAGAAAATAGGAACTGTATGTTACCTGTGTAAACTTTAATATTATATTTTTTGTGTTAGATTACTTTAAATTAGTGTTGGATTTTTTATATGTTTGGTTTCTTCTGTCACATGCTCTAGCCGACTAAGGGTATTTATAGTGTCCGGAGGCACCAGAATATGCCTCTGCGTGACAGGATCATACCATATCTGGAAAGGGCTGGTTTGTACCAGATGGCGAGACTCATCGCCAGGTGGTTCTGGTTGGACGAGCCCTTAGTCACCGCTTTCATTGAGAGGTGATATCCTGAGACGCATACCTTTCATATGCCCTTTAGAGAGTGCACTATCACGCTGTAGGATGTAGCATATTAGCTGGGGATGCCCATGATGGTTTACATGTATCCGGGTGCCTTCCAGATTTTGAGAAGCTTATGGAAGAAGGCAAACAAGCGTGGGAGTGGTTTCAGAAACTGTTTGGCGAGCTTCCACCACAAAATAAGGTAAAGCAGTATACAGTCCATTTCACCTGGTTTCATAAGAGGTTCAGGGTGCTGCCATATGATGCTACGGAGGAGACCATACCCATATATGCACGAGCTTATATTATGATGCTGCTTTCCACTCAGTTGTTCGGTGACAAGAGTTGAAATCGGCTTCATATACAGTGGTTGCCCTTTGTAACGAGGCTTGATGATATGGGGAGTTATAGTTGGGGGTCAGCAGCGTTGCCTTGGCTATATCGTTGCATGTGTCGGGTGGCCAACATAAACGTGACAAACTTGGCAGCCCCCCTGCAGCTACTACAGTCATGGATTTTCTGGCCTAGCCTCAGGCCGCGGGGATTCGACACATATTCCTTCCCATTGGCTTCCATGTATACATATCTGTACAGTTAGACTTGATTGTAACTTTTTTTATTATGGTTTTACCTGTTAACATTGTATAACATTGTATTCGTTCAAGTAGGCCACCTACTTGCCAACATCCGACCGCAAGGAGGAGAGAGTGGTCCAGTGTCGTCTAGCGTTGGACTGCTTAGGTGATCGAGATGTAAGTTTATTCATTTTGTTTCAATTGTTATCTAGTAATTAACTATATATTTCTTAGTTAATGGATTAATAAATGTATTCTGTCAACGTTTATAGATTGTTTGGGAGCCTTATGCTTCGCTCGACGTGATGGCTGTTGTTCATCCAGAGATTCCCACAGAAGAGCACAGTCGGTTATGGCGTGCATGTACTTGCTTGATATATTTCGCCGTCATTGAATGGCACCAGATGGATAGGGTATTGCCACAGCTAGTTGGCGTTCAGCACGAGCCTAAGCCGGCCTCGAATATAGACTGGCTCCATGCCAAGGATGGGAGGGGTGGGGATAGATGGTTCCCGAGCTACTATCAGGTATGACATCTTAGTTAGCAGAACAGGGTTGATGCTGTCCTGAGTATCCCCCAGGTGCCTGATCCCAGGCCGTCCACAGACTTTCTACGATGGTAGTACAGAGTGGCCCATAGGTTTCTATCGCCGGATTCCTTAATTACTGATCCTAGGGCTGAAGAGATCAGTCAGGATGTTGTTTAGAGAGGGTCGTCACAGGCGTCTTCTACGGTTTCGATGCCGGACGTGCCTGATAACAGGCGCGTCGAGCGACGACGACGCATTGGTGCCCGGACTAAGACCGGGAGTGGCGATGACTGGATGACATGATTCAGGATGACAGATCTGGTGGCGACGAAGTCGATCATGCCAATCACCGTGTCTGGCGTGGCCGTTCTCAACGTCAGGGTAGTACATCAGGGGTCGCATCTGATGGTCCTGGTGATTGACCCACTGAGCAGACAGGGGTGGGGTCCCAGGAGGGTCCTCTTACACATGTTTCAAGATCCCAGATATACCATGAAATTCATGGATAAATGTATGATGACCTGGCGGATCCGATATTCACGATGGATATGGACCACGAGATCGGAAGTTCACAGTTCTATTCCAACTTTACAGATATCATTCAGGATGACGACCCTCCGCATTTTCAGCGGCAAACCCCACAGGATCAGGTGCTGGAGACGTAGCCCCATATGGACGTTGCGCAACGGTACTACCCAGATATGGAGGATATGCAGCGGTACCAGCCACAGATGTCTGACCCTCAGGGGTTCCAGTCCCAATTTCATGTAGACCTGAATGAGCCTGCTAATAGCCCGTATGACAGTTGGTTGGGCATGGGAGGAACGCCTCCATCTGCATATGGCATGGGCATGCCTGTCGATCCTCCAACACTGCAGCGCCAGAGGCCAACCAGAGTGAGATGGGTCGCTCGATGTGGTACAGGGTCACATCTCCTGGGCGCTTTTGGACATGACTCTCACGAGGAGGATGAGGACAGGCAGGAGCCGTAACTGTTTATTTTATGTTTTCATTGATGATACCTATATATGTCAGATTTGTCGTGTACTTTTGTATTATATGTTTGTACTTAGTTTATTTCCATGGACTTATGTGTGTGTTATGTATGTTTTTGTTTACCATAGACTTACTTTATTTTATGTTTATGCAAACAGCTCACTAACGCATAAACCGCTAAACCCCTGTCGCGGTTTATGCACACTCATCATTTACACATAAACCGCGACACCCCTATCGCGGATTATGCTTATTTCTCCTAGAACGTAATCTGTGACACCCCTGTGGCGGATTACGTGTATTCGTAAACTGCGGGACCTCTGTCGCGGTTTACATAGATTATGGAAAAAATACATTTTGGTATCCGTTTTCCATTTATGTAATCTGGTAATATTGGATCCCAAATTATTTATTATAGTAAATTGCCCATAATTTTAATATATTGACGCAAACTTTAGTATATTTTTTAATAATTTAATTATTGATTAAATAAATCCATAAACCTATCATAAAAAATTTATTTTTTAAATCAAACATTTAAAAAATTTAGAAAAAATACACAAAAGTGTAAAATGGTATCAATCTTAAGCAGCAAATTAACAATAAATGGAGAAAGTGAAAAGGAGTCTGGTGCACGAAATTGTGATCATCAGCAATGGCGCCAAAGACTTGGTAGCGCTCTCAAACGTGAATCACACTTTGTCACAACTTTGCACAACTAACCAGCAAGTGCACTGGTCGTCCAAGTAATACCTTACGTGAGTAAGGGTCGATCCCACGGAGATTGTTGGTATGAAGCAATCTATGGTCATCTTGCAAATCTCAGTTAGGCGGATTCAAAAGGTTATAGTGGTTTTCGAAAATTAATAATAAATAAAGCATAAAATAAATATAGAAATACTTATGTAAATCATTGGAGGGAATTTCAGATAAGTGTATGAAGATGCTTTGTCCCTGTTGAATCTCTGCAACATACTACTTTCTTACTTTCAATCCTTCATACGCCTTTCCATGGCAAGCTGTATGTAGGGCATCACCGTTGTCAATGGCTACATCCCATCCTCTCAGTGAAAATGGTCAAAATGCTCTGTCACAGCACGGCTAATCATCAGTCGGTTCTCGATCATATCGGAATAGAATCCATTTATTCTTTTGCGTTTGTCATCACGCCTAACAATCGCGAGTTTGAAGCTCGTCACAGCCATTCAATCCCTGAATCTTACTCGAAATACCACAGAGATACTCGCTCGGTTTAAGGTAGAACGGAAGTGGTTGTTAGTCACGCGTTCATAGGTGAGAATGATGATGAGTGTCACGGATCATCACATTCATCATGTTGAAGTGCAACGAATATCTTAGAACAAGAATAAGCTGAATTGAATAGAAAATAGTAGTAATTGCATTGAAACTCGAGGTACAGCAGAGCTCCACACCTTAATCTATGGTGTGTAGAAACTCTACCGTTGAAAATACATAAGTGATCAAGGTTCAGGCATGGCCGAGAGACCAACCTCCAAAACGTGATCAAAAGACCGAATGATCAAAAGACTAGACAGTCAAAGACACCTAGTACAATAGTAAAAAGTTCTATTTATACTAAACTAGCTACTAGGGTTTACAGAAATAAGTCTAAGTGCATAAATCTACTTCCGGGGCCCACTTTGGTGTGTGCTTGGGCTGAGCCTTGAGCTTTTACATGTAGAGACTTCTTTTGGAGTTAAACGCCAAGTTGTAACGTGTTTTTGGCCTTTAACTCTGGTTTGTGACGTGTTTCTAGCGTTTTACTCCAGAATGCAGCATGGAACTGGCGTTAAATGCCAGTTTGCGTCGTCTAATCTCGAATAAAATATGGACTATTATATATTGCTGGAAAGCTCTGGATGTCTACTTTCCAACATCGTTGAGAGCGCGCCATTTGGAGTTCTTTAGCTCCAGAAAATTCATTTCGAGTGCAGGGAAGTCAGAATCTAACAGCATCACTACCAGAAACACGATGATTAGCCACGGAAAAAACCATAGCTAAAATCAAGAAAAACCGTGGCGATAAAGCGTTAGCAACGAATGGGTATCCGTGGCTATCAAGGGTGACGCATTTTCAGTTAGCCACGGTTTTTGGCCTGTTAGCCACGGTTTTGTGACCCGTGGAGACATTTGAATAGCCACGGTTTTTACTATTTTAGTCACGCTCTAAACCGTGGCTAAATGACAACAATATAATCAACAAGTATAATTTTGTCACAATTTTTTCCGTGGCTAATATTGGCAGGCTGGGTTTTTTGCCACAATTTTGTCCGTGACTAATGTTAGTGGGTTATTTAGCCATGGTTTTTTCTGTGGCTAATCATAAAAGATAAATTAAAAAAATATATATATAATAAAAATGCTACTTAGTAAAAAATTAAAAAAAATTAGCCATATCCATATAAGTAGAATTCTTAGTAATAAAAATATGAAATTTAAGTAATAATGTTGAAAAGCAAATATCCTGAACTAAATGAGTTTAAACTATTACAAAATCAAGTATCAGAATGCATCATTATTAGATCTCTAACATCTTCATTGGAGTACCTGCGAAAACATTCAAATAAGATTGTGTTATCTCTTAATTCATGAAAAAAATGTTCCAATACATTATTTAAAATAATAGTTTAATGTAAAAAAAAAGTAAGAATGCATACCAATAAGGTTGAATTTTCATTTTCACAACATAAAATATCTCATTAATCAATATATTATATATTGCTAGACTTATATCCTGGTAAACAACTTTCAATTCAATTGCTTCATGTAAGTAAGTAAGATATCAGATTGCAATCAAAACCATTTAGAGGCAGAATTTAAAAGTAAAAATAGAAATGTGTTAGCAATTACCAAAATCAATATAACTATCGAGCATATCGAGCATGCGGATCTCCCAAGTAAGTATCCATTGTTCCATGGCAATATGCATCCATTACTCTAAGTTACCATTGTTCACATATTCATCCATTAGTAGCTTAAATATTGAAACAAACATAAACAAAAATGCTATTGATAATACAAAGAAATAGATACTATGTACTTAGGAGTTGTGAGAGCATAGATAATAACTTAAAATGATTTGCTTTGCTAAAAATAAATACCTGTTAACTCCCTTCAAGCAGGCACATAAGATGTTTATGTCTAACATGACCTATAGCCTCCATTTCAATTATGAATTCTCTTTTCTTGTTCTCTATTAAATAATTTCAAATTTCAATCACACAACAACAACTTCACTTTAATAATTGACAGAATCAATAGTCTCAACTTCTGTCTAGTGTTATAATGAAAAAAGGTTAAAAGAACCAAATCAAATAAAGTATCCTTACAATTTTTTAAGAAGTTTTTTTTACTGCCACCTCATTTCTATTGATCAACATATAGAATGCTTCTTACCCTTTTTGGAATTTCCTTCTTCTTCATACATCAAACTAAAATCTCTCTCATTGAGATAGTTTGATCTACACTTACTAACATTATTATGATCATAAAATAACACTCATGTAAAAAGAAATATTCACAAAGACTAGGCTCTTAAAAAAGTTAAGTATATAAAAAATTACATGTTTGAAGAATGGATGCTACCATAGTGATTTAAATAGTAAAACTTCTTCTTCTGAAGTGGCTTAGAATATACAGACTAAATGCATAAAGTTAGACTCAAAAGTGAAAAACACAAGAAATGATAAGGAATGTAAATAATAACTCTTGTTTGCTACCTTGCTATGGCTATGAGTATTACCAAAATAATGTTGATTTTAGAAATTTCAGCATATAAAAGAGAACTAAAGTTAATTAGGAATATAATTAATCACATTAGTACGTACTACTAAGTAGATAATTATATTTATGCATTTAAATTATACTTTATACCAAGAGTTCATTCTCTATCCCATCAAAAGGATAAATGAATAAAACATGCAAACCCAAGACAGTGCACTCATTTCCACCAACAACAAGAAGAGAAAATTTAAATCGACCAGTGTTTTAGAGAGGCAAGATTTAGAGCACTACCTCCAGAGAGAGTGATGGTGAAGGAGGTGTAATAAAGTAACCTAGGGTTCCTTCAAGTCTTCTTCGCGATTTGCCGTAGAATCGGATTCCGCCGATTTTGCTTACTTCTTCGGCGACTTGAACTGACGGCACTCGAACTGTAAATCATGGTCCCTTCTCTTCCACAAAATGTCTAATGCGATCGTACTCATAACTTAAACATGAACGGATTGAGCAAAACGGATTTACTCTGAAGGTTAATTGGCTTGACCTGAGTGCAAGGAGCTAAGAAATTACGGATTTAAAGAAACGGAAGAGAGTGTTATTAGCGAGAGGGGTTGGCTGTATGTTACCAAACTTGAATCAATTGCAGGAGCTAATAAATAGGGAATTTGGAAAAAAAGAATAGTGTGAGGGAGTTATCTTAAAAACCGGGTGAGTGGGCTACTAAATAAAAGTTACATTCAATATTACCGCTAAAAATTTCATTTATCTTATTATAAATGTTAATTTGAATTTTATTTAATGAAGTAGCTATTATTTTTAATTTAGAATAAAATTTAATTTTAATAAAAAATATTAAATTGTAAATTTTATAACTTTAAATTATATTTCAAAAATTTTACATACAAATTAGAATTTAGAATTTTGACCCGTTGAATTAAAAAAAATGACATCAATAAAAATTAAAATAAATAAACTTAAAACTTAAGAATTTGATACTTTTGGATTAAAAAAAGAATAAAAATTTTGTACATAATTAAAAAATGAACTTCCATAAAATTTATTTTATTTTATTTTTTTATTAAATTAATAAAATGTTAATAAATAGATAGAATAATAAAATGTAGGTATAAAACTAATATTCTAAATTCTAAGAGTTAGAACTTTGTTCATTAATATTGTCGTAAATTAATAATAGTAATTAAATTAGTTATTATTCTAATCAATCATAGTTAATATTTTTTATTTTTTAGAATTAGTTAGAGTTATTTTATTAAAGATAAATATATATTTTTTGTACTCTTTTGGTATTCTTTTTATAATTTTAACATTCATTTTGAATTAAATCATTTTATTTCATTACTAAAGTCTCTAAATTAATGCATCATGTGAAATTGAACACTGAAACTATACTTGGCCCGAAAGAGTACGAATAAAAAAAATGACAACTAAAAAATATAAAATTGTATGTATATGAATTAGTCTTTTTTATTATATTACAATATGATTTTTATAAAGAAAAATTAACCAAATCAGTGCATAAATAGTAGTAAGTAAAAAAAATCGGAAATATGGCAGAGTATAATTTTTCAGCAACAGCACTAGAAAGGAAGAAGGGAAAAAAACTAACAATTGGAAAATTGGAGAAGCCAGCATAAAAATTGGAAAAAAATATAAACTGCATAGAAATATTTTAAAAGGGATAGAGGAAAACACCAAATTAAGAGCGAAATTTTGAAGTGAAAATCGTTTGAATTCGCCATGGTGATCATTAGGTCTGTGGTAAATGAGAAAAGTCATCTCAAGTTGGCCACAAACAAACAAAATCGTCGAAAAAATCCACAAAATTTAGCCACGGAGATACAAGACATTACAAGTGATTACCACGATCATATAATTTGCCACTATTTTTCATTCGTGGGTATCTTCCCGTTGGTAATACCCATGTTTCTGGTAATGCATCAGCAGTCCTTTGTCAGCCTTTTATCAGACTTTTGCTCAGGTCCCTTAATTTCAGCCAGAAAATACCTTAAATCACATAAAAACACACAAACTCATAGTAAAGTCCAGAAATGTGAATTTTGCATAAAAACTAACGAAAATATCCCTAAAAGTGGCTAGATCCTACTAAAACTACCTAAAAACAATGCAAAAAAGTGTATAAATTATCCGCTCATCACAACACCAAAATTAAATTGTTGCTTGTCCCCAAGCAACTGAAAATCAAATAGGATAAACAGAAGAGAATATACTATAAATCCCAAAATATTAATGAAGATTAGTTCTAATTAGATGAGCGGGACTTGTAGCTTTTTGCTTCTGAACAGTTTTGGCATCTCACTTTATCCCTTGAAGTTTAGAATGATTAGCATCTATAGGAACTTAGAATTTCAGATAGTGTTATTGATTCTCCTAGTTACGTATGTTGATTCTTGAATACAGCTACTTTTATGAGTCTTGGTCGTGGCCCTAAGCACTTTGTTTTCCAGTATTACCACCGGAGATATAAATGCCACAGACACATAACTGGGTGAACCTTTTCAGATTGTGACTTAGCTTTGCTAAAGTCCCCAGTTAGAGGTGTCCAGAGTTCTTAAGCACACTCTTTTTGCTTTGGATCACGACTTTAACCACTCAATCTCAAACGTTTCACTTGGACCTGCATGCCACAAGCACATGGTTAGGGACAACTTGATTTAGCCGCTTAGGCCTGGATTTTATTTTCTTGGGCCCTCCTATCCATTGATGCTCAAAGCCTTGGATCCTTTTTACCCTTGCCTTTTGGTTTTAAGGGCTATTGGCTTTTTCTGCTTGCTTTTTCTTTTTCTTTCTATTTTTTTCGCCACTTTTTTTCTTTTGCAAGATTTGTTCTTCACTGCTTTTTCTTGCTTCAAGAATCAATTTTATGATTTTTCAGATCATCAATAACATTTCTCTTGTTTAGCATTCTTTCAAGAGCCAACAATTTTAACATTCATAAATAATAAGATAAAAAATATGCACTGTTCAAGCATTCATTCAGAAAATAAAAAGTATTGTCACCACATCAATATAATTAAACTAATTTCAAGGATGAATTCGAAACTCATGTACTTCTTGTTCTTTTGTATTAAAAACATTTTTCATTTAAGAAAGGTGAAGGATTCATGGAATTATTCATAGCCTTAAGACATAGTTACTAAATACTAATGATCATGTAATAAAGAATCAAAACATAACCAAACATATAGCAAAAAATCGAAAAACAGAGAAATAAGAGCAAGGAATGAGTCCACCTTAGTGATGGTGGCGTCTTCTTCTTGAAGGACCAATGATGTCCTTGAGCTCCTCTATATCTCTTCCTTGCCTTTGTTGCTTGATCCCTAGTGATTTTGGTGCTCCTATCCTTAGTTGCTCCCAATAGTTGTGTGGAGGAAAATATATCCCTTGAGGCATCTCAGGGATTTCTTGACTTGTTGAGGTCCATGAGTGGGCTCTCTTGTTTGCTCCATCCTTTTCTTAGTGATGGGCTTGTCCTCTTCAATGAGGATGTCTTCCTCTATGACAATTCCAGCTGAATTACATAAGGATCACCTTTTTCTTAGCCACAACTTCATAGAAGATGGGCTTTTGAGATGAATTTCTCCATCTCCCATGACTCAGAGGTGGAAGCAATTGCCTTCCCTTTCCTCTTTCTTGAGGTTTCTCTGGCCTTAGGTGCCATCAATGGTTATGGAAAAATAAAAAAAAAAGTTATGCTTTTACCACACCAAACTTAGAATGTTGCTCGTCCTCGAGCAAAAGAAGAAAGAATAGAAGAAGAAGAAGAAAATATGGAGGAGAGGGAGAGAGATGTGTATTCGGCCAAGGGGAAAGAGAGGGTAGTGATGTGTGAAAATGAAGAAGGATGGAGGGGTATATATAGTGGAGGGAGAAGGAGTAGGTTCGACCATTTAGGGTGGGTTTGGGTGAGAAAGTGATTTTGAATTTTGAAGGTATGTGGGGTTTATGTGGAAGAGTGGATGGGTGTGAGTGGTGAAGGGTGTTTGGGAAAGAGTGTTATTGGATTGTGTGAAGAAGAGAGAAGGTAAGTTGAGGTATGTGGGGATCCTGTGGAGTTCACAGATCCTGAGATGATTCTGTGGGGTCCACAGATCCTGAGGTGTCAAGAATTTACCATCCCTGCACCAATTAGGCGTGTAAAACGCCCTTTGCATGCAATCCTGGCATTTAACGCCAGATTGATGCTTGTTTCTGGCGTTAAATGCCAGCTCTATGCTTGTTTTGGGCGTTCAACGCCAGTCTGCAGCATGTTTCTGGCGTTGAACGCCAGTTCCATGCTTGCTTCTGGCGTTTAACGCCAGCTTTCCTCAGAGTGTAATCCTGGCATTTGAACGCTCTGTTCTAGCGTTGAACGCCAGAAAGATGCTCCTTACTGGCATTTAAATGCCAGTAGGCTCTTCCTCCAGGGTGTGCTTTTTCTTCTGCTGTTTTTTATTCTATTTTTAATTTTGGTATTTGTTTTGTGACTCCACATGATCATGAACCTAATAAAACATAAAAGAACAATAAAATAAAAATAAAATTAGATGAATAAAAATTGGTTGCCTCCCAATAAGCGCTTCTTTAATGTCAATAGCTTGACAGTGGGCTCTCATGGAGCCTCACAGGTGATCAGGTCAATATTGTGGACTCCCAACACCAAACTTAGAGTTTGGATGTGGGGATTCAACACCAAACTTAGAGTTTGGCTATAGCCTCCCAACACCAAACTTAGAGTTTAATTGTGGGGGCTTTGTTTGACTCTGTATTGAGAGAAGCTGTTCATGCTTCCTCTCCATGGTTGCAGAGGAATATCCTTAAGCTTTAAACACAAGGTAGTCCCCATTTAATTGAAGGACTAATTCTCCTCTGTTAACATCAATCACAGCTCCTGCTGTGGCTAGGAAGGGTCTTCCAAGGATGATGCATTCATCTTCATTCTTCCTAGTCTCTAAGATTATGAAATCAGCAGGGATGTAAAGGCCTTTAACCTTTATTAACACATCATCTGCTAATCCATAAGCTTGTCTTTGTGATCTGTCTGCCATCTCTAATGAGAATGTGGTAGGCTGTACCTCAATGATCCCTAACTTCTCCATTACAGAGAGTGGCATAAGATTTATGCCTAACTCTAGGTCACACAGAGCCTTCTCAAAGGTCATGGTGCCTATGGTACAGGGTATTAAGAATTTATCAGGATCTTGTTTCTTTTGAGGTAACGTTTGCTGAATCCATGTAGCTAGTTCACTAATGAGCAAGGGAAGTTCACCTTTCCAAGTCTCATTACCAAACAACTTAACATTCAGCTTCATGATGGGTCCTAGATATTGAGCAACTTGCTCTCCAGTTACATCTTCATCCTCTTCAGAGGAAGAATAGTCTTCAGAGCTCATGAATGGTAGAAGGAGGTTTAATGAGATTTCTATGGTCTCTATATGACCTTCAGATTCCTTTAGGTCCTCAATAAGGAACTCCTTCTTTCATTCTTTGTTGCAGATAACATTTCTTTCTTTCGTTAATTAGATTTATCATTCTCATATTTGTAGTAATTCAATTATTTTTATATTCCAATTCTTTGTATGTTTCTGGAGTTGATCATGATTCCAAATTTTATTCATTTTATATGTGAAAAAGTGAATCCCATTGATCTGTGTCAGCTTCAGGTGTGTCTAACTCTAGCTTCTGTGTAATGGCTATTTCATTTCATATAATTGCAAGCATTTAATGTAACGAAGAAAATTGAAATCATGCTAGCAACAAGTTGGTGAAAGTGACGATTCAATTCAGGCAGGAAAACGATGAAGGATTGAGCGTTTGAGCATCAAGATATTTGTCACCTGTGGTCTGTGGAGAAGTGGCTGTGAGAAATAAGAAAAAGCAAAATAAAAACTTATACAATATCTTAATCAAACAAATGAACAAAGAAATTAAACAAAAATAAACTCTCAAATCTCAACTTGATTTGCCTAAAATGCTAATACAGATTTTAGAATAAGGACAAGTTACTCAAATAAGGATCCACATCACTTTTTTGTTTCTACTGATTTAACCAAAGCTATTCAATTATTGGTCTAGCACCATGAATGAAGACGTGAAGATGAAAACCAAACGCCACCATGAATTTTATTCCTTTTTTAAATAGAGAGTGGCCTCTCTCTAGCTTTGATAGAATTATAGCTTAATTTTGTTGTTATAGTCATGAAATACATATTATACAGTTTATTTTTTTACTTTAATAAAAAAGAGTTCATCATAAAAAAAAAGAGATAAATAACACTCATGATTTTGAGTTTTATTCAGAATTTTAAGTTCTTAATAGGATAACAAAAAAGTAATACACAACGAGAGAAATAAAAAATACATAATTAAAAAATTCGTCTAGTTTAGTAAGTCTAACAAGAAGACATGAATAATTTTTTTCCAATTTCAGTAAAGATGCTATCGGTATATCATAAGCCACCATAATTGAAACTTCTCATTAACATATGCCCGTATCTTATTCCAATCTCTGGTGACGAAATCCAATTACAATTCTATATTACTAATTTCCTTTACTTTATCGGTTAATATAAATTATTCATAACCTATATATTTCTGTAACTAATTATTACTGAGTATGATAAATACAATATAACTTAATCCAAAAAATGAACAAAACAAAATTCAAACATATCCTGAATTTATAAGATATTATTGATCTATCTTAATCCAAAAAATGAACAAGAGCAAAGTTCAAACAAAAGGAGATTGGAAGGATTCAATGACAATATTTTCTATATGAGCATGTGCACTAAGATCCTTCCTCCTACCAATCTCTCGCAAACATAGAAGGGCAAGGTGCTGCTTAGCAGAATTAGAACTACTGTCATCCTTGAGAATGTCTGTCAGCATTTTCACTGTGGACGAACACTTCTGATTTCCAGCAGCAAGGCACAGAACAACCACACATTGAGCTATTGAATGCTATGCTTGTTTGGCAATGCCACCTGACTATGGTGAAGGCTTGGCGCTAGCAAGTAGTGACTCCACCAAGGCTCACCCTCAAGGATAAATATTATGTGTATAGTCCAAGAAATGAAACCATGACAATGTAGGTTTTCAGTAGGAACTCCATCTAAGCAAACAAGAAACTCTTAGGATCCAGTTACAACTTTACAAGGTGTAGGACTTGAGTCCCACAATGAAAATATGGGATAATAGTGGATGGTTTATAGGGTAGGCAACTTTTGTAGTGTGTTTTTCCAAAGATTCTTATCAGTGAGATAAGTTATAACATGTTAGAAACATTTATCAATAATGAATAAAGGAGTTCCAGACAAGAAAATGCAATCACCTCTCAAGCACTGGTGGTGCATACGGCTCTTCATTAAGAGAAAGAATAAGTTGCTCAGGAACCATTCATAACATAACTCGTCAATTTCCTGGAGATATTAAGCAATTTTTCAAAGAGAGTCTAAATACCAAAACATGATTATTCTCAGATTTACTTGCTCTAGAACAAAAAGCAAAACAATAAGCATAGGGATTCAACTTAAAAGATCATTATTATTCATGCAAAGAATAATTTGAGTATGGCTTTCAAAAACAACAATAAACTTAGATATTTTATAGTATCAAAAAAAATAAATAAAAATAAAAATACACCACAGGGTACTGTTGAACAAACTTTGTTTGTTAAGGGTCGTTTAGGAGGCTTGTAACTTTTGTGGGAAAGCAAGAAAAGGATGACGACAAGGAGAAAAACCTCGATAAACAAGTGTCCTTCAAACACAAGGCAATAACAAAGGAAAAAATCAAATTAATCAATCTCATTGGTAATGAAATATATTGTGCACTCTGATAAGTTTCTAAAAGAAGTAAGACAAAGAGAAGAAGTAAAAGATGATTATAACCCCACTTCTCAAAAAAAAAAAGAGAGAGAGAGGCTTCCAATCTAGATTTTGATTAATTTCAATGCAAGCTTCAAATATTTTCATCCAATCAACAAAGCATAAATCTTTACATTAGCAAAAATAGTGTTTGCAGAATAGACTAAAGCAGCAAAAAATTCTGTAAAGCCAAAAGGGCTTGCCCCTGCAACAAGGAGCTTTTAATTAATGTCAAAGCTTGAGGAAGAAATTTGTTTCTGACAGCCAGACCAACACTAGGACTGGACCTCTTGTCTTGGGATGGCAGTGGGGCGGGTTTTTGCCCTACCCGACCCCGCCCCGCCCTCCTTGTACCCCACTACTACCCGTCCCGCCCCTACCCGCGGGTAGAAGGCTACTCTACCGTAACCCACCCCCACGGGTACCCGCCCCTATAAAAAGTAAATGACATTTTAAATTTTACACATTCATATATAAATCAAGATAGAAACTTAAAATTCATAACTAAATTAAAATACAAACATAAGATTCATACAATGTCAAATAACTTAAAATTAAAAAAGAGTTCATACAATGTCAAATAACTAAATTAAAATACAAACATAAAGAAATTACATCATTAAAATATAAAAAGTCTTCAATCCTTATTCTTGATCACTTTCTACATCTTCATCATCATTAAAGGTTTGAAGATCAAGATTCAAACCTAAAAATCAAAAGAGATAGCAATTAATATATTAATTACTATGATGTAAAAAATTAACATAAATGAATATTAAGTATGATGAGTTTGGAAAACTCTTATTTAATTTTAATGATGAACAAACATTATTAAAATATTTAAATACAAAATTATTAATTTGATCTTAATTCATACTTACTTATTTAATAATTTTGTTGTGCAGATTTTATGATGGGCCGAGAAATGAGTTTCTGACTTAAGCCCAATAAACAGCCTTGTTGCATGCTTTATACTATGAGGCTGAAACCTTATATTAATGGGCCAAAATAAATATTATTGTTGCAAGCCCAAACAGATGCTTTCTTGTGTGTTCTATGCTTGATCCAAAATTTATCAGGAAAGCAAATGTTATTCTTGGGCCTGATTTAATTATCATTGCAACCAAGCCCAATTCTATTTGAAAGGAGAGTTCCTCATGCTTGACCAAATCCATGAAGCAAAGAAAAAAGCTTCATACTCTCCAACGGATTTCATTGCTTGCTAAGAATGGATTTCAAATTTAAATAAGCTAGCATTGGAAACATGAGAGAGAACTTGACTTTGATTTGATGGGAATCATTATGACCAATGCAACACCCACTCAAAGCATGGGAAGTAAAAGCTAGCCATCAATATGCTATATGTCATTTAATTGCTTTTACTTTAACTTCACATTCTCTCTCATCTCTTTCTTCTTCTCTCTTTGGTCTTTGTCCAGTAAACCATGGACGCCGTGCTCATCAACAAAGAAAAAGAAAGAGGTGTATGCATCAAGACCATCAAAATGATGACAAGAAAACTCACCAAAATAAAAGTGAGCTGTGGCTAAGATATTCACCAAATGTGGATAGATTTGGTGAGACTATCTTGGGCCTTACATGCTCAAAAATGGAAGAAGAAGATTCGGCCAGCTAGAGGAGATTCTTGAAGCATGGCTTGTCTTTGATTCTGCTCAACCACCACAGGGAGTAGCTAGAGTGGCGAAGTGATGGTTGAAGGCAGGGATTGAAGCAGATGAAGTCATTATCATCATGAGGCATCAAGGGCCAGAAATCCATCTTGGAGAGGAAGCCAAGGATGGAGAGCCCGGATTGATGAAGGGTGATGATCAAGAAAGGACTAGAGGTAATTGCATGTGGGTTAATGCATGGTTATCTCTTCTCTCTCTGAGTGGCCGAACCGGTTCTGTGTTTGTTGAAGGAGGAAGAAATTAGTTCGGTTTTGGCTTCAAGTGTGGAGGCTTTCCTCTTCTTTAAAAAGAGGGAACAACCACTGTTGGAAGCAAGGAGAAATTTTGAGAGTGCAAGGCACAGAGTTCTCAGAGCTACCTGAGCTAACAGTTTTCTCTTCTCCTTCAATGTATTCTGTTTTGTAATTTTTCTGTTTAATTTTGTCATGTCTTGAGTCTCATGGAAAAAGGCAAACAGTGAGGTTTGTATGAAAAAGCCATAGAGCGGAAAAAGGCAGAGAGTGCAAAATTAAAAGAAAAAGCCATAGATGTCTTAGAGTTCCTTTGTTCATCTATGTTGTGTATCATGATTCTGTGGGAATCCCCTTGTAAGTTGGGTTAGCACTTTACAAGTTGTAATCAGATTGATTATAGTGAAATTCCATCATGTTTTTGATGGAGACTGGATGTAGGCTGCACTGCACTTAGCAGCCGAACCAGGATATATCTGGGTGCAATCTTCTTCTCTTTCTACTCCATTTCTGTTCTCTACTACACAGGAGCAAAAGCCAGAATTATCTCATGCCAAGTGACGAGACAAAACAAAAAGTCTCGTGGCAAGGGACGAGATAAAACAAAGTTGCTCGTGTCCAGTGACGAGCAAAAACAGAAAAGTCTCTTCTGAAGGTCAGCAAGTGCTAGCATCAGAAAAGGGGGCTAAGATTCAACCCCCCCTTCTCTTAGCCACTGAAACCATCAATTGGTATCAGAGCTTGGTCTCAAAGAGATCAAGCTTTGCAGCTTGGAGTAAAGATCCTCATGGCAGAAAACAGTGGCACAAATGTGTTATCATACAATCTGGCTGAAGGTCAATCAAGCAACAGACCTCCCCTCTTCAATGGGAAAAATTATACCTATTGGAAAGAGAGAATGAAGATATTTGTACAAGCCGTGGATTACAGACTTTGGAAGATCATCTTGGAAGGTCCTAAATTTCCAACTACCACAAATGCTCAAGGAGTAATCTCTCTTAAACCAGAAGCAAGCTGGACCGAGGAAGATAGGAAGACGGTGGAGTTAAATGCCAAGGCAACCAATCTGCTCAACTGTGTTATCAGCTTTGAGGAGTACCGACGAGTATCACGATGCACAACGGCAAAGGAAATCTGGGACAAGTTGCAAATCACTCATGAAGGAACTACCATTGTAAAGAAGACTCGGACAGACATGTTAAACAGGGAATATGAAATGTTTGCAATGAAGGAAGGAGAGTCCATTGATGAACTGTTCGAACGGTTCAATATCATCACTGTTGGCTTAGATGCTCTTGGAATCACACATTCAGAATCTGTGCTAGTGAGAAGAGTGTTGAGATGTCTCACAAAAGAGTGGGAAACAAAAGCTTTAATTATTTCTGAGAGTAGTAACTTAGATTCCATGACACTTGATGATTTGAGAGGAAATCTTCTTGCTTTTGAAAACTCTTATTTGAAAAAAGATTCAAAGAAGAAAGGAATTGCTTTTTCCTCTGTGACTAACCCTCTGGATGATGAATCCAGTGATAACTTTTCTGAAAATGAGTTTGTGTTGTTTGCAAAAAAATTCAGGAAAATGGCAAAGCTCAAAGGCAAAGGCAGCAGCTCAAGGAGGATGAAGAAAGACCTTAGCAAAGTAACTTGTTACAATTGCAAGGAAATGGGTCATTTCAAATCTGATTGTCCCAAGTTGAAAAAGGAAGAAAAGCCGAAAAAGATGAAGAAGAAGGGACTGATGGCCACATGGGAAGATTTGGAAAATGACTCAGATGATGATGATGAAGAGTCTGAGACTAAATCACAGCCCTGTCTCATGGCAAATGAGATAGATCAGGTATCATTTCAAAACTCTGACACTGAAGACCTTCATCTTATGATAGACCATCTTTCTGGAAAAATAAGATGTTTTCTAACTGAGAATCAAGATCTTGAACAACAAAATTTCATTCTTAAAGCTGAAAATGACTTTCTCAAAGAAAAACTAAGAGAGGCCGAAACTGCTTGTGATCTTGTGGAAGAGAATAAGCAGTTGAAAGCCCAAGTTAGAAGCTGTGAAAGTAACCATTCTGTCTTTGCATATGTAAATTGTTTTAAGCAAAACGAAGAGTTGCTTAAAGAGGTTAAAAGACTTAAGGAAGACTTAGCCAAGTTCACCCAAAGTTCTGAAAATTTGAATCAAATCTTGGCTAGTCAAAAACCTCTTTATGATAAAGCTGGATTGTGTTTTTATAAATCTGAAAAATCACATTTTGAAAACATTGCTTCATCTTCGAATGATGTTAAGTATCAAAACCCAACTTCCTTTAACAAAACAGCAACTCCAAGATTTTGTAGACTATGTAACCGAAGTGGTCATTTTCCAGTTCAATGTTTCTTTGGAGAAAGAATGATAGGTGATAAAGTTTACAAGGTTGTTTTTGATTATAATGATCTGGGACACAAGAGATGGTTTAACGTGAAAGGATCCAAGAAAATTTGGATACCTAAGATCACTTGAGTTTATTTTGTAGGTCTGCCTAGCATCTAAGAAAAAGGAAAATATGTGGTACATGGATAGCGGATGCTCTAGGCATATGACCGGAAAGACAACCTTCTTCATAAAGCTTGATGAATATGATGGAGGACTTGTTACCTTTGGTGATGATGCAAAAGGAAAAATAGTGGCTGTTGGGAAAGTTGGTAAAAACTTTTTTTCTTGTATAAATGATGTGCTTCTTGTAAATGGTTTGAAACATAACTTACTTAGTGTTAGTCAATTGTGTGATTTAGGTTTTGATGTTATCTTTAAGAAGTTTGTTTGTTTGGTTGTTTGTGAGAAAACTGGGGGATATTTTATTTGAAGCCAAGAGATGCAACAATGTGTATGGATTAACTCTTGAGGATTTAAAGGAACAAAATGTAACATGCTTTACATCTTTTGAATCTGAAAAATGGCTTTGGCATAGAAAGTTGGGACATGCTAGCATGTACCAAATTTCTAAGCTAGTCAAAAAGAATTTGGTTAGAGGAATTCCAAACATCAAGTTTGATAAGGATCTTACTTGTGATGCTTGCCAATTGGGCAAACAAGTAAAATCCTCTTTTAAATTAAAAGATGGAATCTCAACCAAAAGGCCATTGGAAATGTTACATATTGATCTTTTTGGTCCAACTAGAACTCAAAGTTTGGGAGGTAAACATTATGGTCTTGTTGTGGTTGATGATTACTCTAGATTTGGTTGGGTACTTTTCCTTGCTCATAAGAATGATGCGTTTTATGCTTTTTCCACCCTTTGCAAGAAAATTCAAAATGAAAAAGATTTAAAAATTGCCCATTTGAGAAGTGATCATGGAAGAGAATTTGAAAATCAAGATTTTGAAAAATTCTGTGATGACTTAGGGATTTCTCATAATTTTTCATGTCCTAGAACGCCCCAACAAAATGGGGTGGTTGAAAGAAGGAATCGAAGCCTTCAAGAAATGACTAGGGCCATGCTATGTGAGAATGAAATTCCTAAATTTTTATGGGCTGAAGCTGTGAACACAGCATGTTATATTTTGAATAGAACAATCATTAGAAAAGGGTTAAAGAAAACTCCTTATGAGCTATGGAAAGGAACCCCTCCAAATCTTAAGTACTTCCATGTTTTTGGATGCAAATGCTTTGTACTTAACAATAAGGAAAACCTTGGAAAATTTGATCCAAAATCTTATGAAGGAATGTTTGTTGGATATTCCACCACAAGCAAGGCTTATAGAGTTTATCTCAAAGAACATAGGACAATAGAGGAATCCATACATGTTACTTTTTGTGATTCTAACTTAATTCCCAGTATTGTGATAGATAATGATTCAGATGGAAAAGGAGCCGGAACAAGCAAAGAAAATTCCAAATCTGTCCAGAATGAAGAATCTGCCAGTCCAGTTTTGTCTCATCAGATTGAAGGAGAAACTTCCATTTTGTCTCCTGAGCAGGGATGAGAAACTGAAACAGTGAGACCACCAGAAGTTCATCAAAGCTCAACACCTGTCTGAAAGCCTAGAGAATGGAAGTCTATGAAGGGTTATCCTCATGACTTCATCATTGGCGATCCCTCTCAAGGAGTAACAACAAGATCATCCACCAAAAGGCCAACCGAACCTAGCAATCTTGCTCTCTTGTCACAAATAGAGCCCAACAATGTCAAACAAGCTCTTGAGGATCCATCATGGGTCAAAGCAATGCAAGAGGAGCTTGCTCAATTTGACAAGAATAAGATTTGGATACTAGTACCTCATCCGGATGGTAAGAAGGTAACGGGTACTAAGTGGGTTTTTAAAAATAAACTTGGTGAGGATGGACAAGTTGTTCGTAACAAGGCTAGATTAGTGGCCCAAGGTTACGATCAAGAAGAGGGTATAGATTTTGATGAGTCTTTTGCTCCGGTAGCTAGAATGGAAGCAATTAGGTTGCTTCTTGCCTATGCTGCCCATAAAGGTTTCAAAATGTTTCAAATGGATGTTAAGTGTGCCTTCCTTAATGGTTTTATTGATAGGGAAGTGTATGTGGCTCAACCCCCCGGTTTTGAACATAAAGAATTTCCAAATCATGTTTTTAAATTAACTAAGGCTCTTTATGGTCTTAGACAAGCTCCAAGAGCTTGGTATGAAAGGCTTAGTGCCTTCTTGTTGGAAAATAATTTTCAAAGGGGAACCACCGACACTACCTTATTCATTAAAGCATCTAATGATGATATTCTTCTTGTTCAAGTTTATGTTGATGACATTGTATTTGGTTCGGCCAATGTTTCCTTGTGTGAAGAGTTTGGAAAACTCATGACTAGTGAGTTTGAGATGAGTTTAATGGGAGAGCTTACTTTCTTTCTTGGCCTCCAAATTAAGCAAACTCCTAGTGGTACTTTTATTCACCAAGGAAAGTATGCAAAAGAACTTATCAAAAAGTTTGGCCTAGAAAATTCCAAATCAATGGGCACTCCTATGCATCCCAATACTAAACTTGAAAAAGATGATGATGGCCAAGATGTGGACGAAACAAGGTATAGAGGAATGATAGGTTCACTTATGTACCTTACCTCCTCTAGACCGGATATAGTCCAAAGTGTGGGTGTATGTTCAAGGTTTCAATCACATCCAAAAGAATCACACCTTACGGCTGTTAAACGCATCATTAGATACATTAAGGGAACTTGTAATTATGGATTATGGTATCCTAAATCTGATGACTTTTGTGCAGTAGGTTTTTGTATGCAGATTATGCGGGAGATCGAGTAGATAGGAGGAGCACCTCAGGCATGTGTTGCTTCCTTGGAAGCTCACTCAACATGTGGTCAAGCAAGAAACAAGCCACAGTGGCTCTATCCACTGCTGAAGCCGAATATGTTTCCGCATCTGCTTGTTGCTCACAATTAATTTGGTTAAAAACACAATTGGAAGATTACAAATTAAAAATCAATAGTATACCCTTATTTTGTGATAATATGAGTGCTATAAACATTTCAAAAAATCCTGTTCTGCACTCAAGAACTAAGCACATTGAGATAAAATATCATTTTATTAGGGAACATGTGCAAAAGGGTACTATTGATATTCAATTTGTAAAATCTGAAGACCAAATTGCTGACATTTTTACAAAACCTCTTTGTGAAGACAGATTCTGTACATTGAGAAAAAGTTTGGGAATGTTTGAATTAAGTTTCATTGAAAATCTGTGAATAGTTGACTCTGTTCAGTTTTCGCTCGTAGGTTTGGACGAGATGAAAATAAATGGCATAATGGAAGAGCTGTGGTTAAGAGGGAGGCAACGCAGAATTCAAATTTTATGGGCCCCACCAAATTTAATGACCCCACCATAACAGTTTGTTAGTGTCCCAGTTTGTTTAAAAAAAAATAAATCCACAAAATCTCTTGATTGTCTTATCATATCTTTTGGAAGAAGCATAGGTCAAATCAAATCCCTCTTTTTCAACTAATCCCTTGATATAAGGAAACCATCTTTTCAAACTCTTGGAAACCACCCTGGTCATTAATCACCCACCTTGTGCATTAACTATCCCATATTCTCCTTTCATTCTACATTTATTCCATCCATCTTCTCTCACATAATTCGGTTCAATTCACTCTCTCATCTTCTACCCTTTCACTTTCGTTATCATGAACAAAAAAGACACACCCGAAAAGAGCACTCAGAAGTTTAAAGGGATTGCTTTGAATGATACCAAAGAGCCAGCAAATTTGGAGTCATGGGATTTCAAGAAAAGGTTTCATAAGCCACATTCTCATTATGATCCATCTAGGTTCGACTCATGTGCTTCCCATGAATTCCACAATGAAGTTCTGAAAGAACGCGATCTCTGTGCTACTTATCTAGTCAGCCTAGACTCACTCTCCAACAAAGGGATCAATGTCTCCTCTCTGTTTGATAATCTTCAATGGACTCCTCTGCTTCACATCTGGAAGCCAGTTTACCCATGTTTAGTCCGTGAGTTCTACGCCAACATGAGACTTATTGATGGCATAATCCACTCATATGTGAAGAAGAGTCATATCACTCTTGATACTAGAACCATTGGGATGGCTCTAGGTTACAAAGATGAAAGACCAAGAGCATACATGTCTAAGGAATGGGACTTACAGGTTGGAATCACCTACCAGATGGCTTTAAATCAAACCTGCGAGAATCTCTCCAAAATGGATGGTACGGCACCAACTCTCAGAGAACTTGGTCCAGATAAGACAATTCTTCTTTATAAGATCATATCTCATGTTCTCATACCGCAAAGTGGTCCACGCCATCGG
Source organism: Arachis hypogaea (assembly GCF_003086295.3). Taxonomy (NCBI): domain Eukaryota; kingdom Viridiplantae; phylum Streptophyta; class Magnoliopsida; order Fabales; family Fabaceae; genus Arachis; species Arachis hypogaea. The sequence goes on from NC_092038.1 coordinate 125,802,975, forward strand.
GTAACAGTGTCTGACTTTCTTGTCCTTTTTGCTCTCGTTACTTCATCTCAAATATCATTTGCATACCTTATGATAAGGCACATGTGGAAATATGTCAAGAGTTCAAAAAGGCCTAATCTTCCATATGGGATGTTTCTCACCTGCATCTTTGAATATTTTAGAGTTGATCTAACTAATGAAGATGTTGAGAATAAAGTTTCATTCATAAAGGGAGAAGGAGATGGTAACAAGAATGCTGATTCTGAATCAGGAGTACAATGTATCTGATGTCTTACGTGAATTCTGGTGTTATTTGGTTCATGTTTGAACTTCTAATTGATTGTATCGATACTTTGATACACTTTTGCTATTATATCTTAAACTTTTTGTTATATTAATCATGGTTTGTGCAGGTGCCACTTTGATGACAAAAGGGGGAGGAAATTTGGGTTCCAAAATTGAAATTGGAACGAAACAGGGGCTGAAAAACAGGGGAACAGAGGATGAAATTTTCATTTGAAAATTCATGATCACCCTTGTTCAAAGAATGCATGTTGTTAATGCATTAGTTTTACTATGGTCATTACTGTTTGAACTGCACTGCATTCTTTTGGTTCAATTGGCATTTGGTTTATAATGATTGATTCACTTTGAAGCCTGGCAGCTGTTTCATCATTGATAATTTTGTTGGATTGACAATTTATTTTTGGCAGTTCCTTTAAACTGTGTAAAATATCAAAACTGCGTTGATTTGTTCTTCAAATATTTTTCATCATGTTGTTTTGCTCTGATATCCTAAAACAGGAAAATATTTGAAAAATATTTGGATACCTTTTTTGTTTGAGCAGTAAATCAGTTTATGATATCAAATGAGTTTTGATTATCAATTAAAACTGCTCATAAATCAAGCAATTTAGCATTATAAAATTTGCTAAATAACATGGTTACTTGAAGCTTGATTTAAATGTTACAGGTTTATGCTTCCCTTGGTAAAATAGCATATATTAAGGGGGAGCCATGTGACATTTTGAAAGGGGGAGAAATTCAAAATCAAAGGGAGTATTCCTTACTCTATCTTCAAATTTCTTTCCATTTCAATTTTAATAATGTTTGTCATCAAGGGGGAGATTGATGAGTTTGGAAAACTCTTATTTAATTTTAATGATGAACAAACATTATTAAAATATTTAAATACAAAATTATTAATTTGATCTTAATTCATACTTGCTTATTTAATAATTTTGTTGTGCAGATTTTATGATGGGCCGAGAAATGAGTTTCTGACTTAAGCCCAATAAACAGCCTTGTTGCATGCTTTATACTATGAGGCTGAAACTTTATATTAATGGGCCAAAATAAATATTATTGTTGCAAGCCCAAACAGATGCTTTCTTGTGTGTTCTATGCTTGATCCAAAATTTATCAGGAAAGCAAATGTTATTCTTGGGCCTGATTTAATTATCATTGCAACCAAGCCCAATTCTATTTGAAAGGAGAGTTCCTCATGCTTGACCAAATCCATGAAGCAAAGAAAAAAGCTTCATACTCTCCAACGGATTTCATTGCTTGCTAAGAATGGATTTCAAATTTAAATAAGCTAGCATTGGAAACATGAGAGAGAACTTGACTTTGATTTGATGGGAATCATTATGACCAATGCAACACTCCACTCAAAGCATGGGAAGTAAAAGCTAGCCATCAATATGCTATATGTCATTTAATTGCTTTTACTTTAACTTCACATTCTCTCTCATCTCTTTCTTCTTCTCTCTTTGGTCTTTGTCCAGTAAACCATGGACGCCGTGCTCATCAACAAAGAAAAAGAAAGAGGTGCATGCATCAAGACCATCAAAATGATGGCAAGAAAACACACCAAAATAAAAGTGAGCTGTGGCTAAGATATTCACCAAATGTGGATAGATTTGGTGAGACTATCTTGGGCCTTACATGCTCAAAAATGGAAGAAGAAGATTCGGCCAGCTAGAGGAGATTCTTGAAGCATGGCTTGTCTTTGATTCTGCTCAACCACCACATGGAGTAGCTAGAGTGGCGAAGTGATGGTTGAAGGCAGGGATTGAAGCAGATGAAGTCATTATCATCATGAGGCATCAAGGGCCAGAAATCCATCTTGGAGAGGAAGCCAAGGATGGAGAGCCCGGATTGATGAAGGGTGATGATCAAGAAAGGACTAGAGGTAATTGCATGTGGGTTAATGCATGGTTATCTCTTCTCTCTCTGAGTGGCCGAACCGGTTCTGTGTTTGTTGAAGGAGGAAGAAGTTGGTTCGGTTTTGGCTTCAAGTGTGGAGGCTTTTCTCTTCTTTAAAAAGAGGGAACAACCACTGTTGGAAGCAAGGAGAAATTTTGAGAGTGCAAGGCACAGAGTTCTCAGAGCTACCTGAGCTAACAGTTTCTCTTCTCCTTCAATGTATTCAGTTTTGTAATTTTTCTGTTTAATTTTGTCATGTCTTGAGTCTCATGGAAAAAGGCAAACAGTGAGGTTTGTATGAAAAAGCCATAGAGCGGAAAAAGGCAGAGAGTGCAAAATTAAAAGAAAAAGCCATAGATGTCTTAGAGTTCCTTTGTTCATCTATGTTGTGTATCATCTGTGGGAATCCCCTTGTAAGTTGGGTTAGCACTTTACAAGTTGTAATCAGATTGATTATAGTGAAATTCCATCATGTTTGTGATGGAGACTGGATGTAGGCTGCACTGCACTTAGCAGCCGAACCAGGATATATCTGGGTGCAATCTTCTTCTCTTTCTACTCCATTTCTGTTCTCTACTACACAGGAGCAAAAGCCAGAATTATCTCGTGCCAAGTGACGAGACAAAACAAAAAGTCTCGTGGCAAGGGACGAGATAAAACAAAGTTGCTCGTGTCCAGTGACGAGCAAAAACAGAAAAGTCTCTTCTGAAGGTCAGCAAGTGCTAGCATCAGAAAAGGGGGCTAAGATTCAACCCCCCTTCTCTTAGCCACTGAAACCATCAAAGTAATATATCACCTTTATTCCCTAAAACTGCCCACAACCAACTTTGGCCACACATCAAAGCTTCAACTATGCTTTCTTTGAGCTTTTCGCGATGAGGAGAGATTACACGACCACTTGTACTAAAAGCAGATTCAGAAGCAATAGTAGATACTAGAATGGCATATATATCCTTGGCTATTTTTGCCAAAACTTTAAATTTCATTTATTGTTCTTCCACCATTTCAAAATATTAAAGTTAGGATCATTTGGAGGATGAATTTCCTCCTCAAGATTATGATCAAACTCAACATTTACACATGAACCCCTTGTCATTTTTCTTCTTTTAAGATACACCATATAATCATCACCCCAAAATATGCTTGTATTTCCACTTTCATCAACTTTCTTTGTACCAACATGTGACACTTCAGAACTCATTTTTTGATTGTATTCATTAACCAACTCATTACACAACTGATGAATTCTGTCAACTTGCTTGGAACATTCTATTGGATCTAGATACATTTTTTCAAATTGAAACTCAACTCCAACCATCTTGTAACTAGGATCTAAAACAGCAGCAAGACCCATAATGCCATGAATCTCATCCCAATACTTTTCAAATTTCTTCTTCATGCTAGATGCCATATTAGCAATTAAAGAATTACTAGAAAGTTGTCATTCATCTAGTGAGACTTTTATTTTACAAACCAAAGTAAAGTAAAGATTGGCCGTCGGAAATTTAGAACCAGAAAATAGCTGAGTAACATCATAAAACAACTTCAATCTATCACATATTTCCTTGGCAAGTTTTCACTCCTCATTACTTGGCACAATTTTATATTGGGGTTCTTTTTGTCTTAACCTAGGAAAGAGAGCTCTATATAACAATGCAGTTTCTAACATCAAATAAGTTGAGTTCCACCTAGTCGGACAATCAAGAACCAATTTCTTAGTAAATGGAATCGCTGTTTTAGCACACCAACTCACAAATTGTTCCTTTTCTGCGTTGCAGTCCAATACAATACACTACTACGAATCTTTTCAATACTTTCCTTCACTATACTCAAACCATCCTTGACAATCAAATTTAATATATGAGCACAACAACGCATATGCAACAATTTACCCCCAACATCAAGAATGAAGAATCTATACGCCCCAACAGTTCATCTATCAAGTATCATTAGTGGAACAATTATCCAATGTAATAGTAGACAGTTTTCTATCAACGTTCCATTCTAACAATATTTTCATCAAAGATGGGGACAAGGAACATAACAAAAGCTGAAAAATAAAACAAACATGCATGCATTTTAGATTAACGAAGCTCAATGTACAAAGACAACACAATGTATAAAATTTTACGAAATTTTTGAAGTATCTCAATAGGCGCATTTGCAACTTCCACGAACTATCGATATAGTGAGCTGTGACAACCATGTAACCCTTTTCTTGATTGGAAGTCCACATGTCGCTAGTTATCGCAACTCTACTATCATTTTCATCTAGTTGAAGAGTTAACTTCAGCTTCTCATCCCCAAACATCTTCAAGATGTCTTTCCTAACCATGTTGCGACTAGGCATTTTAAATGTTGGTTGCATTGATGCAAACGCTTGCCTCAGTCCATGGTGGTCTACACAACTCAAAGGATACTCATGCAGGACAATCATTTCGGCGACACACTTTCTTGTCTTTGAAGGGTCAAATACAAAGCCATCTATGTTTACTTTTTGCACTTGTGCTTGTTTTGCTAGAGATTCAACAATTGATGATTGGCTTGATGTTCGCCACTTTTATTCTCTTACAATATCGGTCCACATGGTTTCTCAGTGACTTGGTACCATTCTTCGGATTTGCATTAAGCACACTCTTGCAAAATTTTCATTTTGCCTTCCATTCACCTTCAACTTTTAAACGATCAAAATACTCCTAATAAGCACTCTTAACATTAGCCTTATTGTCACCTTCAACAGGAGTTGATCCTTCTGGATTCGAGGCATTATTATCCATTGCTTGTGGAGTTTCCAAAGTTGGATTAATATTACTCTCAACTTCAATTTCATTATCGGTCGGAGCAACATTATTGCTTTGTGTATCTTCTCTAGCATTGCTAGCCATAAAATTACCTTAACAAACCTACATTGAAAACACAAAGCATATAAAGTAGAGATATATAAGTGTGGAGAATGAATCACAACAATAAAGTAACAAATTCTTGTCCACAATTCAATAAACCACAATTTCAATCACAACAAGAGGAAACAATTAAAAAAACACAAAACAAAATTTAAGAATTGGCAAACTGTCATAGCTGTGGATTAAGTTATCATAACTCATGACATGATAGGTTAATATGAACATTCCAGTGCTATGTAGATATCTAGTACTTAATCATGTTCACATCACTAAAACATTAAAAATCTGAATCCCTTTGAATCATTCCACTTATGGTTTTTCATTTATCAACCAAATAATTCATCAAAAATATCCAAAAATAGTTACAGCTGCTGAATCTTTTTAAGTTCCAGAGCATGTAAAAGGTGCCAAAGGAAAACCTATAATTTCTTCATAGCAATTCTATAATGGAAACAAAGAATGCTGTTCAGATTGGTGAGACAATATTAAATTGGTGAGAATGTTTAAGAATAGCATAGAACTACTAGAAAAATATAAAAGATATATGAAAAAAACCAAAAAATATTAAATATATTATTATGTTCAACAATTTCATAAATAAATAACCCTCAGATTGGTACATGGATGCTCCTAATTAAATGAAACCATAAGCATCACCATAAGCATCACCAACGCAATATTCATAAGCATTACTAAACTATTAATTGAATGAAACCATAAGCATCACCAACGCAATATTCATAAGCATTACCAAACTATTAATTGAATGTTGAAATTAGCTTAAAATGGGCTGGTTATGTTACTTATACAGACATGATGAAACTAATATGGCAATTATTATGATTATTGGCTCACCAAATGCGATATGAACAATCACAAAATCTAAACAATTTCAAATCAATCAAGCACTTACAGGAAAAAACAGAGAGAGCATAATGTGAGATAGAGAAAGGGGCAACTTACCAGTTACTAGAGGAGGAAGACGACGACAAAGAGAGCAGCACAGAAGTTCGGTAGTGCAGAACGGCAGCGCAGTGACACAGCGAAGGGTTCACTGTTCAACGGATGAAGACTCGGCGAGGGGCTCGGAGAATGGTAGCGTTGCGACGGTGAGAGGCTCGGCGGGAGAGGAAGAGGGTTGCGGCTGAAGAGGAAGAGGAAGCGAGCGAGGGACTCGGAGGATGGTAGCGTCGCGGCGGTGAGAGGCTCGGTGGGAGAGGAAGAGGGTTGCAGCTGAAGAGGAAGAGGTGACCTCTTCTCTGTTAGGGTTGGGGGCTCAAACCTGAAGGAGTGAAGCTGTGAAGGTAAACTATGCGGCTGTGAGAACTGAGAAAGAGAAACCCTAAATTTGTAAGTGTGTATATATACTATGCACTTCTGGGCGGGTTTACCCTGACCCCGACCCCGCCCTGCCCCGCTCAGCCACCAGCCCCGCTCCGGATCGGGTTTAAACCCGCTCCGTCCGGGTCGGGTACCCGCAGGTTCGGGTACTCCTGCCACCCCTACTCTTGTCACTCATTAACGTGCAGCAGAGTTCAAGGTCAAGAGCTGTCATATGTAAATCAGAATCACTAATTAGTCCCGAGAGTTCTACAATAATAACTTCATATGCAGAAGAACCAATCTTATCACCATATGCAACTATAAGTGAATTTAAGGTTCCTAAGGTTGCCTGCCTTAGTGCTCGATTATCTTTCCGTAGAAATGCAGCCAACTCTACTATTACATGCTCCAGAACACGACAAATCCACCCGAAGTGGAGAAGCAGCAATGACAGCAAATGCCTTGACAGTTGTACGATGAGTTATCTCATTTTCCATTCGTTCAACAGATACAGGAAGGCATGTTGGTAGTTCTTCATTTAGATGATCACCAAATGTTGACACAATGAGGCCAATGTAGGAGATGGCACAAAGAAGTAATGAGGTAATAATGTGCACAAAGAAAATAGAGAAGTGAAAGAAATTGATACCCATCTCTGGTGCACAGAGGCCAACGTCATTGTTCTGCTTTGTGTACCTCTGCATCAGTAAGAAAATTAAAATTCCATAGAACCAAAATCAAAATTAACAATCAAGTAGTGACACAATCACAAAATTAACAATCGTAGGGAGTGGACCAAAATCAGAATTCGATGGAGCCAAAACCAAAATCAAGAAGAGGAAAACCCTAAATTCGGTAATTTGATAATAGCACATCACAAGAAATGAACCGAAATAGAACTTCCATGAAATACCTAGGAAGAAATAAGCAATAAAGAGCACGAATAGAAGAAGCATAGCAGCAGAAACCTAATCAAGAATGAGAACGATATACTACAACTAAGTTAATTGGAACATCAAGTTCTTTAATTAAATCCAAATCATATAAGACTTATTGCGCTGCGAAGATGAGCGGACGAGAGAGACGACAAAGAGAGAGGAAGAAAAGGGATCCATGAATTGAAAAGGCATAATGATTAACTAACCTCCAAGCGTTGAGGCAGCGTCTTGCGTGGCGGCAGGCACAGTTTGCGGCGTGTTGCGGTGGCCAGGATATGCTATTGAGATTTACAGCAGAGAAAGAGGAAGAGAGAAAGGTAGGAATTGAAATTAGATGAAAATCCTAGCAGACCTTCTCTTCTCTGAATGCTTCTAATCTAAAAATGAAAGGAAAAGAAAAAAAAAGTTAAAAAACCAATAATTTGAGAGATCAAAATCTAATTAGTAATTTTTTCAAAAAAAAAAAAGAATATATTTTGTAATTATTTTGATGATGGTTATAATACACCTACAAAAATGTAGGAGTAAGGAATCCATAGCTGTAATTAAAATATGCTCAATCTCAATTTATTTATCGTGTAATCAAAATAAAAAAATCCAAATTTATAAAAATTTACAAATTATTTATTTTAGTAAATTAAATAATTAAATTATTTATTTAAAAAATCCTCAAATCTTCACGTATTTTTTTGGAGTTCTATTTGAAAAAAACATTGATAGAAATTTACTTTATATAAAACTAATACTTAAAATTCTTAAATGATAAAGTCAATTATATCAAATATTTAATAATTTTTAGTCATTATTATTATTTATTAGGTACAAATACAAAAGGAAAAGAAGAGAAAAAAGAGAAAAAAAAGGAAGAAGTTGAATTTGGAAGTTTTTGGCAAATTGGGGGAGGCTAGCCGTCATTGCGCGGAGAAGCTTCTGAAACATCCTAACCCAACTCAACAGGACAAGATTCTCTCTCCTTTGATTTCTCAGACAACCAAAAAACAAATCGTCAATTCCAACTCCAATTCCTCCAATTTTGATTCGCACTCCAATCTTGACCCTTTCAAGCCCTAATTCTTCTATTTTTTTTCCCGCAATCCCAATGGAATCCGCATCGTTTAGGTTTAGCTGACAAAAACCCGAATCCAAACCCCAAATGGCGTCGTCGGAGATCGAGGTGGTAACATCGTCGGACTCCAAACCCAACGAAACTTACCAGCAGCCTCCCATTACCGACGTCTACACTGCCTCCACCTACGGTGACTTACAAAAATTGAGGAATTTCGTCGAACATGACGGTGCCTCCGTTACCGTTCCCGATGGGAATGGCTATTACGCTCTTCAATGGGCTTGCCTTAACAACTTCCATGAAATTGCCCACTATCTCATTCAGGTATTACCAATATTCCATTTCGTGTCCTGGGGAATAATCGCATTTCGTTTCTTTTTCATAATATTTTCTTTGTGCCTTAGCTTAGGTCTTATGATAACAAAGTTGGGTATTTTTTGGAAAGATAAGCTGATTTCGCCTTCTCATTCAAGTTTGGATTTTTACTCTGGGCAATTGGTGGTTTTATGTGGAACTTTCTGTAGGAGAAAAGAAAAAGAAGGGGATGGGGGTTGGGGTGGGGGTGGGGTCTGGGCTATGTGTGAAGTTAATATAACTGGAAATGCTTTAATTTTGGGTTGGATGAGGTCTAAGTTTACCTGGTGGGTGTTTACTTGTTTATGAAGCACGGGGCTGATGTCAATGCTGCTGACCACAATCAACAAACGGCATTGCATTGGGCGGCAGTTTGGGGTTCCATTCCATCTGCCGATGTGCTCTTGGAGAATGGAGCTCGGGTTGAAGCCACAGACATAAATGGATATCGGGTATATTTTATGTGTTTTAATTTATTTATTTTTTAAATTAACATTCATATTCATATTCAAATTGAATTAGTTACTTGACTTATACTCACCTGCAGCCGTTTTCTAAAAGCTGTCAATATTCAAATCATTATACCCTGGTAATACCTGTGTACCCAATTTTGTCCCCTACGGAATACCCATGTGGATATGTACTTTTCACCTGAAGTGTTAAAAGTGATAATATTATTTCAACTATATATTATTGTTGAGGCCAGTTTAGATCTTAAGCATTATGTATTGGGTGAAAGAAGCAAGGTGAAGGGTTTTTATTTTACTTTACTCAAGGGTATTTATTGAGACAGTGTAACTAGTGCGTGTTTTGGTAGAGCTCTGAGCATAAGACCAATGATCAACAATCCATACCTGTTTAACCAAATCCCTGCATCCAGCCTACTGATATGAGTTGGGTGTCTGGGTGATCAGACCTGGTTGACTTCGCTGTATGTAAATTTATGTAAACAATCACTTATTTCCTCAAAATGTGTAAAATTAAATCTATGTTTCCGGTATTGTGTTATTTTGATAGTTAACTGTGTTGTGTAGGTAGCTCATGTTGCAGCACAATATGGGCAAACAGCTTTCTTAAACCACATTGTTGTAAAGTACCATGCTGATTTTGACGTGCCTGATAATGATGGAAGGAGTCCTCTTCTTTGGTATGTCGTAATGCTTTTGATTGTTATAATTTTTTGTTTTTTAAAGATGGCTTGTTAGATACTTGGTAGTCAGCATTATAGTTCTTCCATCAGTATCTTGTTTTTTTATTTCAATACACTCATTAAACTACTTATCTAATTCTACTGTCGCACTAATTAATTTGTTGGAATGAGATCTTTCTTCTTCTGAGTTTTGATTAGGTTTGTAAGTGTAATATGTCATATTGTTGAAGCCTACTCTAAGTGATTGCAAATTCAAAAAAACTAATTACATTGAAGATGCTGATTATTTTTTCACTTTGTTTATCAAATTCTTGATTTTTATGACCAGGGCTGCATATAAGGGATTTGTTGATACAGTAAGATTGCTTCTCTTTAGAGATGCTAGTCAAAGGAGACAAGATAAAGATGGTATGCCAAGATGGATTCTCATTGCTATATGCATGTGTAAACCCTGAATTGTCTATTGCTATATATTGGTGTCATTCTATTTGATGCCAAGATCAGATATAACCTATGAAGGCAGCAGTTGTTATGATAGATCGACGTTTATGGTATTGTGTAGTAGACAGTCTTTCCTAGGATAGTAGTTTCCTAAGTGGACAATTAATTGATGCCAGAGGGAATATTTTGTTATGTTCTTTATGTGTGATGATAATAATGCAAGTTTGAATTTTTATCATTAATTATAACACCAGTAAATGAGAAGGTTTCGTGGGGACAAGCTTTGGAGGAACATGGTCTGAGAATAAGTCGTCCTAAGAAAGAGTATATGGAGTGCAAGTTTAATGGTGGAAGGAGAAACACTAACTCAGAAGTTTAGATTGGAGATAACATCATACCAAAAGAGATTTAAATATATTGATTATGGTATCCAGGACAATGGAGAAATAGAAGATGATGTGAATCATATGATTCAAGCAAGTTAGTCAAAATGACGCAATGCTTCAGGCTTATATGCGACAAAAAGTATCTTTAATACTTAAAGGTAAATTTATCGCACCGCCATTAGATTGACTATGTTGCATTGAACAAATTGTTGGACGACGAAGGGTGAACATGAATATAAGTTTAGTGTGTCCGAAATGAGGATATGTTGATGGATGAGTGGTCATGCGCATATGGACATAATAAAAAATGAGGATATGAGCGAGAAAGTTGTGGACTTGTAGTAGAACCTATTGTTGAAAAGATGGTGGAATTTCGCCTTATGTGATTTGGACATATATGGAGAAGACTGGTATAGCATCCAGTGAGAATGGTGGATTAGATGGAAGATGGACTAGGGTTTACAAGCAGAGGAAGACCTAAAAAGACTTTGTATGAGGTGATCAAGCTAGATCTCTATGTGAACAATCTCACTGCAAATATGATACATGATAGGATGCAATGGAATTGTTTGATCCATGCAGCCAATTCCATCTAGTGGGATAAGGCTTTGTTGTTGTTTTTTAAACCGATCATTAGTTATATGGTTTAGCTTCTGTTTTGTTTGCATTTTAGGTTTCTTTTTTTTTTCTTTTAAAATAAGTTAATACGTGTTGAAACTGGTATAGGTTGCACTCCGTTGCACTGGGCTGCATTAAGAGGATACGCGGAGGTGTGTGCTGTGCTTGTTCATGCAGGCACCAAAGAAGAACTAACAGTGAAGGACAATGCTGGAAGCACTCCAGTGCAGCTTGCACATGATAAAGGTCATCGGCATGTCGCTCTTTTCCTTGTACGTAACATTGTATTGATGAGGCCATTGGTTGTGTATTTCGCTATTTCTTTGGGAACATTCTCTATGAGAACTGTGGTAATTAATAATTTAATTTAGTTTTACTGAGTGCAGGGGATCACAGGCCTATGTACACATAGGTTTATGTGCATGCCAACTAGAGTGGTGCCTTGCCATGATTTTGTTTGCTAATTGGTTCAGATAATTTCCATTTTATATTTTAAAACATGAAAGTACTGAAAGCTAATTTTGTTACTTTTCCTTTTCTCTATCTTAAAATGCAGGAATTCGTAAGTAGTAAAATATACAACGAAAGAGAAGATTTTAATATGAAACCTGAAATAATAATCTTCACTTGATCATGAATTTGTTTGATATTGTTTTACTTTCCAACTGAAAGGAACTCAGTATTAAGGTGTTATAGAATAAAAAAGAATGTCTATTGGATTGTTGAAAATTTTTCTATTGTCTAGGATTTTTCTTTCATCCTTTCTGAAGATGGCTGGATGTGGGATGGTTGCATCTGGCAGAAATTGCCAAATTAATTAGAGAAATGCCAATAGTGTGAACTGGCAAATTATGCTTATGAAAATTACATGGGAATGCTGCCCTGTTGCATTGTTTGTACAATTATAATAGTATAAGCCCTGTAACTGACTATGTATTTGCTTATGTTTGCAGTCTAATCAACTACGGGCACATAGCAACCAAGACAAAATTTGCGGGGGGAAGTTGACAGAAGTTGGTTATGCTCCCTTGTTATTGTTTGTTATAGTCTTTTGTATGATTCTCTTCATCAACTCGGTTGTTACAGGTACTTTGAATTGTGTGCCACTTTGCTGTGTCAGAGGCGCAAATGCACAAACATATATTACACACACACACATGCACAAATATATTACTTGTTTTTCAATGAAGATGACTTGCTGAATCTTTCACATTTGTGCCAGCTCCTGGTCTTAAAAAGATTACTGCTGTTGTTGGACTTTGGGCGTGGACAGCTCTTTCTCTGGCAGTTGGTTCCCTGATTATGTTTTATAGGTGTAGTAGGTAATTTTCTTTGTCATGGAATCTTTCTTTTGTGTGAGATATGATTTCCTCATGAGATGCATTTAGGATATAAGATGTAGAAGAGTAGTAAACCATATTGAAAGGTGATGAATGTAAAAATAGGAAATTTTTGTAGGATGCAGATATGCTAAACTTTTACTAGTGTCGTACGATAGCCTTAGAATTTAACCTAGGATCTCTACTTCCGAGGTGCTTTTCCTCATATATTTAATGTTTAAATAAGTAGCAGATGGCTATTTCACATTCTCTCCTTGGACCTTCTTGCATTTTGATGCCGATTATTCTCGTGACATTGGATTAGTGACACCGTTTGCTGTGCATATTCATGCCATATGTTTGTCATACAATGATTGCAGTTAATTATTTATGACCACACATTAACATAAGGTGGATACTACCATGAAGACTTTATAATTGTCTTCATATGAAAATATTTTCTTTTGATCGTTGGATGATGGATTGTATGGTTAGATTTTGATATGTTCTAAAAGTGTTGTCTTTGTTTAAAGTGTGGCTAAATAAATAAATTACATTTTTTAACAAAGCATCTTTATGGAAAGATGTTTTTGCCATCTTCATTTGAGTAGTTGCCCTAACATAAACAACCACACATTTTCAACTAAGTGGGATTGTTACTTTGATCAGTGAATGATGTAGTTTAATATCATTACCATAGAGAAATCATTTAAACTATCCTGATACAACTACACTACTACAACAACTATGCGTTGTCCCATTAGGTAGGATTAATTTTCTTATAATTTTTCTCTGCTGCCTATATTACTGTCTGTAATGCCGATATATCAGAAATATTTTCTGCAGGTGACATTTAGAGTAACCATCATTAATGTAATTTCAACTGTATGCAGTAAGGATCCTGGTTACATCAAACGGGTGGGAGACTTGGGTGGTAATGCAGAGGTATGAACACCTTACATGATTATCATGTGAAAATCTTTTTCTTGTTAGTGAATGTTGTTCCCGAGCCAAAACAATGGTAATCTGTTGAACATGTTTTCTGTGCATTGCAGGGAGTGCAATGCTTGTTACAACTCCTATAATTTTGCTTTAATTTTACCTTTTGATTTAGATGTATTTTCTGTTTTTCTTTACACTGTAAAATCTCTGAATGTTACATTTGTATGGTTGCTGCAGGATCCATTGCTGAATATTGATCTGAATAGTTCCTCTATTTGGGCAGGAAATTGGTCTCAACTTTGCCCTACCTGCAAGGTTTGCACGATATGCAGCTTTTGAGAATTTAAAGTCTATTTTTCCTTATTTCAAAATAAGTTATCACTTATCCAGTTTGATCAAATTGTATCCAGATAATAAGGCCTATCCGATCCAAGCATTGCCCTACATGTAAGCGTTGTGTGGAACAGTTTGATCATCATTGTCCATGGATATCTAATTGTGTGGGAAAGGTAAGAGGTGTCATTCTTTTCCTTTCTGTTTTTTATGGTTGGTTATTCTTACTCAGTAGAACAAAAGTGCATTCTTATGGATTAAATGCCTCTCTTACAAAAACAAAAAGGGTGCATTCTTATGTCGGACTTTCTTTTTTTGGGAGGTATTGGCGAGGGGTCCTACTTTAAGGTGATAAATGAAGTATTGATGTTTTTACGTATACACTGTTACATATTTTATTTGGAAATGAGATGTTCCTCTTGTTTTTCTCCCTTCCCTGCTTTCTGTTTTTCAATTTTTCTAGTGGTATATAGAAAAATTAAAAGTGAAGTACATGAGTGGGTTTTTCTTTTTTTTTCTTAAAAAAAAAATTGTCGTACAAAAATGTGATGTTTACTGGTATAGTGGGACTCGTGTTCGGACGTAGAAAAATGTCGTTGATTTCATTTCACATGTTTGCAACATGGGCCTCGCTCCTCTGTATTTGTCAGCATTCTAACTGTATGGTGTTGAATTACACTCCCATTTCAGAGATCACACTCTTGTAATATATCTTGAAATATCACAATCAAGTAAACGACTATTTTTTTTCTTATATTATATAGTCCTTGAGCTGCTTTTTTCTTTTTCCTTAATTTTGTTTTATTTTAAAAATATTTAAATTTGGTACTAGCCATGCAAGACTTAATATTGTATACATCTTGCAGAGTAATAAGAGGGATTTCTTTATTTTCATCTGCATGGGAACGTTGACTTCTTTACTTTCTGGTGCCATTGCAATTCAGAGTACGTTTGAAGAACCCTTTTGTACTGTCCTACACATTGAAGTTCTGTAATTTATCATTGCACTTGAACTAGATAACGGAGTTGTTTCCATGACAGGAATTTGGACATCTATACCAGCATTTTCAGCAGACGAAACATGGATGCATCATGTGTTAGTTAACCATCCAGGCGTCATCGTATTTTTGGTGATTGATGTTGTTATTTTACTTGCCGCTACAAGTTTGACGATAAGACAGGCTTCCATGGTGATTGCATAAGCTATACTCACCAGATCTCTATTTTTTTGTCGTCTTTTATAAAAAATGAGATTTGTGGGGAAACCAATGTATCTTGTCATTTTTCTATTCATTCATTTATTTGATTCTTTTGGGGAATATAGTTAAGGGGCATATTTCATGATTATCAAATAAGGCTTTGATGAAATACACATAATTGCATATAGGCATCACACACGCATGCGCAGGTATTGTTTTCAAGTTGATGAATGTCTTTTCATGTTCATAAATTTCTAATATTGCAGATAGCCCGAAATGTGACGACAAATGAAATAGCAAATTCGAAGCGTTATGAGTATCTTCGCGGTCCTGATGGACGGTTCAGAAACCCATATAACCACGGCTGTTGGAAGAATTGTGTCGACTTTGTTTTTGTAGGCCACACAAATGACGATGATATTGCTTGGCGTCCGTTACAGCAGATTGCTGCTCCTTAGTGGAGCATCCTTTGTTATATTATTTCCATAGTTTTAATGGGTAGATATGTAGATAGAGTCCATTTGCAGGGTAAATTGTTCATTGGATGATATACATGTACATTTGATTGCAAAGCATAAAAGGGAGAAACCATGTTTCTGTTTTGGTCTTGAGAAAATGCAAACCGTGGTTTCATGTCTCATTTACGTTATTGTATAAGATCTACGGTTCTACACTGAATTCACCGGTGTGCCGGTCTTGTAACTGTTTGAATGAAATCATAGAATCATTGATTAAATTGACTTAAGGTTATTACTGAAATTTAACTCCATGTTATTAACACACATAATTGTCTTGAATTGAAGTGCAAAGACAAAAACAAATAAAACCTAGAAAGGTAAAAATAATCTTGCAAGTAAAAATTACAAGCTACGAGAAGGCACACACATATACTGGTTCCTGTGGGGAATAATTCTCCAGTAATTGATAATTGACATCAAGAGCTTTGGAAACTTAGACGATAAATGACAAATAATTTAGATGGTGGACCTTTACCTGAGATATTTCTCTTACTGAAAAGCGGTAAGGGACCATTCCCAACAACGAGAATGTGCATACTGCAGGATTCTGCATGGCAATGCCAGTCAGTCAGAGAAAACATCAGTTCTTCTGGATCCCACTAGGCCATGTCTGATTTTTAACATGGTTTAGAATGGTTTCAACCTCTGACAGAGCTTCTTGATCAATCCCAGAGATTGCAAGTTCTGTTGCGGCAGCAACATTTTGTTCCACCTGATTAGTTTGATTTATACCGGTTAGAACAGGTCAACAAAAGTTCCTAGTTCTCATTGACATGATAAATTGTATTCTAAGCTCATTTAACATGTAAAATGAGCACGCAAAAATATCGAGTTGCAGCATTGGAGGAAGGAATTTACTGTTTTTTTCAACTACTCATAAGCTTCTGGTTATTAGTATTCTTCATCTTCATTAAAGCAGAAGCCAAATTTTACTGATACAGCATGATGAGGTAAATCCAGGATACTATCTATCCACAAATAACAGTTCACAGAAAATTCCCTGAACTAAGTATTTCGAACATGTTCATCTAAGTGTGCAGGTCAGCTCATATTTGCATATTTTACAGATGATCCAAATCGAATAGAGGCACCCATTTTTCTTGAACAAGCCTTAGAAGATCCAAACAGCAAGTTTCATGCATTATACTGACGGTACATATGCATTCATGATATTGGTATATACAATGAAATATGAGAATTCAGGAAGATTATGAAGCAGAACCTGTTCCACAGACTTGATGCCAACAAGCACTGTTGTGATGTCTTTATTTAACAAGCTATATTGCATCGCTAACTTTGAAATGTTCTTTCCCTTCTTTTTACAACAGGCAGCAGCAGCTTGACATGCAGACTGCAAAGTTCCAAGGTAGAAGCCATAGAAGCAATTTAGGTGTGGCAACAGATGTACAAGATTGTAAGCAAAAGTCAGAGATTCAGAAGAGATATAGCTCAAAGAAGTTTGAGAAGAGTTACTAGGACAGTACTTGGATGATCAGACTAATAAAGATAAATTCCCTATTCTGTCAAACGTGAAAAGGCATTATCATCCTATAAAAAGGTCATATAGGGAAAAAATCATTAGGCTGACAAGATTAAGTTCTATATTCTATCTCCCTCCATCCCATCTAAATACACACACATGTACCGATAGTTACGAAATTAAACTGGACGCTTGCTAAAAGGAAGTTTTCAGGTAAGATCATAATTCATAAGCTCTAATTGAAGATCCCTTTTTCATAACCTAATGTGAACTGAATAATGATTTAATGACAATAGAAGCACACAACAGAATCAATACATATACTCATGAAAATAATCAAACCTTGAGTTCAGGTGAAGCTGGGTGCCATTGTGGAGGACCACTCTCGGTGAGGAGCCCCATTGATAGCGGAGAGGCATTGATAATACCAACACCTTTGCTCTTCAGGTAGGGTATCAAATCCTCCAAGGTTGAATCATTGATACAGTAATGACAATATGACAGTATTACATCCACAGAACCAGGGGGGACTCTATCAAGCACATAAGTAAAAATGCTCAAAGGAAGTCCCGTAATGCCAATGAAACGAGTTTTTCCTGCTTCCTTTAGCTTTTGAAGGGCGGGAATTGTTTCATTCACAATCTATCTTGAGAAGAAAGACAAAACAATTACTTGTTGCTGAATCAAACCCCTCAAGCCTCAATCATAGTCATAACTCATAAAAAGCACAAAGAAAAATAGTTTTCCAACAAATTAGAAGCATAAGAGTAATCAAACAACCTACCTGATCCAAAGACCCAAATTCAATATCATGGCATTGCAATATGTCAACATAGTCAAGCTGCAATCTTTGCAAGCTCTCTTCAATGCTCCTAGTAACTCTTTCTGCACTGAAATCAAATCCTTCCTTATATCGTCCGCACTTGGTAGATACAATATATTCATTTCTCGGAGCACCAAGAGCTTTCAATGCCTTGCCCAGCACTTTTTCCGACACTGTGCCTCCATAATACCTTCAAATTCATCCAAATAATAATAATAATTAAAAAGCGCAAAGTTTATCCCTTTTTTCTTACATTAATTTTTTCCCCTAAATTAGAGGGTTGAGATTTGGGGGAGAGAGGAGAGAGAGAAAAGAGGGATACGGAGAAGTGTCGAAGAAATTGATGCCGGATTGAAAAGCGAGACGAACGGAAGCAATAGCAACTTCCTCGGGAACATCGCCGAACACATTGCCGAGAGGGGAAGCTCCGAAGCCAACGCAGCTGAGATTGAGGCCAGTGTTTCCCAACGGCCTCAGCTCCATCGCAATTGAGTGAGTGAGTGAGTGAGTGTGATAGATAGGTAAGAAACTAAGAAAGAGTGTGTTATTAAAAAGGAAACTGGGCAATAACCGACGCCAACTGAAACTGCCAATTTCAAAGCGTTCAGTCACAGTTCCTCGAAATTGCTTCTTTTGTTTTTTCTCGTTAAAGGCCCAGAAAAGTTTGTGCTTCTATTTGTTTTGAAGGGAACTGTTGGGCAATGCAGACTGGATCTGGGCTACGCTGTTGGCCCGAGTCCCTGTCCAAAAAAACCCATATTTCAAATTCGAATGCAACTGTAAGAAGGGAATCAAATTACAAATCTACCATTTGTGCTATACCTCATGTGCTATGGTGCATGACAGTGACACGGATACTGAACACCCCAGAACACACTAATTTTAAAATTTAATAAATAAAATATAGAAATACGATATATATATATATAAATCATTAAAATTAATTATCAGTATAAAATATATATTAAAATATAAATAATATATTAAAAATAAATTAAACTATACTTATATTTATATATAAGTATATTAGAAGTTGATTTTAGTGATTGATTTTAATGTACAAATAATATTTTTGACATATAAAATATAAAACATTTTTTAGATAAATTATAATAATATTTTGATTTTTTTAATATTAAAATATAAAATAATTAAATTAATGTTTTCTTTCAATTATATAAAGTATTTAAAATATTTTTTATTTTAATAAATAATAATATATTATTTTTAAACAAATTTCAAAAATATATGTTAAGAATAAAGCTAGATACACTGATATGTGATAATATTTAAGTATGTCTAAATATATTCGAAAATTTTTTTTTAATAAAAATACAGTTAGATACAACAGATGAGACAAATGTAGATATTGTGTTTAAAATATATCCAATATATAAACATAATAACTTAACAAAATGTCTATTTTATAGCTTATGTGCAATAACAAATTTACTTAAAGACTAAAATATTGAAGTGGTGCATAATTTTGTGGAATTGTTTTGTCCGTATTTTTTTTTCTTTTTTTAGATTTTGTTCATAAGTGCTTTAACGTAAATAAGAAAGGGGAAAATATTTTTTTCAACATCAATATTTCAATTTTATATTCTTTAAAGAGTGTTCTTATACTTGTTAATAAAGCTTTTCTTTTAAGTTTAAAAGTAGGATTGGTCAAAATGAAAAAAAAAAAATTTGCGGAATAATTCTTTTTGTCATGATTGAACTATTGGTACTTAGGTTTTAATATCAGAAACCCGACTTATTAATTAGTTGAACTCCCATCAAAAGGGTAGAAGTCTTTTAGCAGTTTTTTTTATTACTTGAACTCAAGATCATTAATTAAGTGATTAAGATGCTTTCAACTTTGATTAATTTCACTCTGATTATGAATAAATTTGATGGATAAAAGTAAGCATAAATTTTATAAACAAAACTTTTTATCTAACTTTTATATTCCATGCTAACACCGGCCTAAAAATCTAGAGTGAGAAGAGATACTCTTTTCTTTTCTTTTACTTGTATTTTGGTGACTCCGAGAATGGACAAAAATTAAAGAACTTTGTAATTCTAAATGTATGGTGGAATTATACGTTAATATCATGCAATGCAATTGTCATGATGAACAGAGCGTTGACTACGTGGTTAATATCCTTTCTTGTGCATTGCAAATAATAATTAAGAAAATAGAATTGTTACTGTGGGGTGAGTTGTTCCAGCACAACTAAATATGTGCAAACCAGCTTGTCAAAAACTGGACTCAGTCACAGGAACAATAATAACTCTTTTTGCCCCTCACTCTATACTTTATAGGATAGCTTTCAACTCTCAATCAAGAATTCGTAACACCGACCACCATATTATTCTATTTTATACCATATGATCCTTAAAGTAATTAAAAACAGAAGTGAAAAGAAATGCTACGCTGATCTATTCCCTTAAGTATGTGGTACTCTAGTGATAATTAATTGCATTAAAAATATGTTATTGGAGGCAGTAATAACTCATAAAATTGAGGTATTAAATAGTAGATTATGAAATAGGGATGTTTCTCTTTATATTATAGTAGTATTTGTCCATTAATTGCTTAACACATGCAACTGTTCTTAGCAAAACTTAAAAAAAAGTATAACCTTTTCATTTCCTTTAAGGAAGCCTTACGACAATAGTTGAATCATTTCGTATGATCTTATAAAAGATCAAATTGTAGAATAAACTACTAGTATCTTTTATTTTAATGTCCAATTTATCGATCTTACTGTTTAAAATATATATTGATATGGCTATTACAAATTAATAGCTATAACTCGACATTATGTGGAATAAATCGGCATTATACGTTATAATTCAGTTTAAAGGATTATGACTTAGAATAAAAACGTCCAACCTGATGTTGTAACCTACCAATCTATAATAACTGCTTTCCAATACAGGTAATCGTTAGAAGCATAATCGACTTGTTCCACACCACCTATAAAGGTATGATATTTTATCCTTAAAAGACATACTGAGTACATAATACTAACTTAATCATTGGAATGCCTTTTGCAGGTACACTCCCCTTTTGTTCACACCCTCCACGGCATGATCTACCCCAGGACGAACAACTCAGACCCTCGAGACCTATAGCTCGGTGTTGATCACAACAACTTGGCATCGACTCTCAAGAACCGACTTACACCCAGGTTACTCATGCAAGAACAATTGGCGTCCACCGTGGGGCCGAGAAAATAAAGTCTCTTCTTATTTATCGGCCTCTGTATTGCCACGAGCATCCATGGCTGACGCGCCTCCACCTATGCCATCTGAACTTCTTCGGATGGTGATTGAGTTACAACAAGCCAACCAACGTATGGTGGAGGCAAACCAACGCATGACAGAAGAAAATCAAAGAATGGCAAATCAAATTGCCAAATTAGCAAACGCTCGGATTGAAAACAATAATGATCGCTGCGAACAACCAGAGGATGAAGAACACCAATCTGACCCTACACACGTTTCTGAAACTATCTGAGTCGAAGACGCTCAGCCTCCGCGGAATGAAGGAGCTCGGCCTTCGCAGAATGAGGATGGCCAGCCAGAAAATAAGAACACCGAGCCCGATAACTCCGCGGGACCTTTCACAGCCGAAGAAATGAATTTCGAGCTACCCATAAAGTTCACCTTGCCACCTACCTTGACCCCCTACAATGGGCTAGGAGATTTGAAGAAATACCTCAAAAAATTCAAATATATAATGATTGTAAATGGTGCTTCCGATTCCATTTTGTGTCGTTGTTTTCCTTCTTATTTAGACGGCCCTGCATTTGATTGGTTTTGTTCTTTGCCTGCAGATTCTATCTCTCATCTTTGAGAACTAGCAAAGTTTTTCGAGGAACATTTTGCAGGATCTACAATCTATTTACATGACTCGGACTACCTGAATACAATCAAACAAGACCAGAACAAAAGCTTAAAGGACTACAAGACTCGCTTTACAAAAGTTGCCATGAGCATACTAGATCTCCATCCCGAGGTGCATTTGCAAGCCATCTGGTGCACGAAATTGTGATTTCTAACAATGGCATTTAACTTGGTATGCGCATCTAATAACTCAGCACTTTCTTCACAATTCCGCACAACTAACCAGCAAGAGCACTGGGTCGTCCAAGTAATAAACCTTACGTGAGTAAGGGTCGATCCCACGGAGATTGTTGGTATGAAGCAAGCTATGGTCATCTTGTAAATCTCAGTTAAGTGGATTCAAATGATTATAATGGTTTTTGAAATTAATAATAAATAAAACATAAAATAAGGACATAAATACTTATGTAAATCATTGGTGAGAATTTCAGATAAGTGTATGGAGATGTTTGTCCCTATTGAATCTCTGCAACATACTGCCTTCTTACTTTCAATCCTTTTCACTCCTTTCCATGCAAGCTGTATGTAGGGCATCACCATTGTCAATGGCTACTTCCCATCCTCTCAGTGAAAAAGGTCCAAATGCTCTTGTCACAGTACGGCTAATCATCTGTTGGTTCTCGATCATGTCGGAATAGAATCCATTGATCCTTTTGCGTTTGTCATCACGCCCAACAATCGCGAGTTTGAAGCTCGTCACGGTCATTCAATCCCTGAATCCTACTTGGAATACCACAGACAAGGTTTAGACTTTCCGGATTCTCAAGAATGGCCGCCAATAATTCTAGCTTATACCACGAAGATTCTGGTTAAGGAACTCAAGAGATATTCACTCTAGCTTTCGCTTGTAGAACGGAAGTAGTTGTCAGGCACGCGTTCATATGGACGGATGATGATGAGTGTCACGGATCATCACATCCATCAAGTTGAAGTACGAGTAATATCTTAGAATAGGAATAAGCTTGAATTGAATAAAAGATAATAGTAATTGCATTAAAACTCGAGGTACAGCAGAGCTCCACACCCTTAATCTATGGTGTGTAGAAACTCCACCGTTGAAAATACATAAGTAATGGTGGTCCAGGCATGGCCAAATGGCCAGCCTCCCTGAATGATCAAAAGACCGAATGGTCAAGAGACTATATTGTCAAAAGACTAGACAATCAGAGATACCTAGTACAATAGTAAAAAGTTCTATTTATACTAAACTAGCTACTAGGGTTTACAGAAATAAGTAATTGATGCAGAAATCCACTTCCAGGGCCCACTTGGTGTGTGCTTGGGCTGATCTTGAGCTTTACACGTGCAGAGGCTTCTTCTGGAGTTAAACGCCAAGTTGTAACGTGTTTTTGGCATTTAACTCTGGTTTGTGACGTATTTCTGGCATCTGACTCTAGAATGCAGCATGGAACTGGCGTTGAACGCCAGTTTGCGTCATTTAATCTCGAATAAAGTATGAACTATTATATATTGCTGGAAAGCTCTGGATGTCTACTTTTCAACGTCGTTGAGAGCGCGCCATTTGGAGTTCTGTAGCACCAGAAAATATATTTCGAGTGCAGGGAGGTCAGAATCCAACAGCATCAGCAGTCCTTTGTCAGCCTTCTATCAAAGTTTTGCTCAGGTCCCTCAATTTCAGCCAGAAAATACCTGAAATCACAGAAAAATATACCAACTCATAGTAAAGTCCAGAAATATAAATTTTACATAAAAACTAATAAAAACATCCCTAAAAGTAGCTAGATCATACTAAAAACTATCTAAAAATAATGCCAAAAAGCGTATAAATTATCCGCTCATCACAACACCAAACTTAAATTGTTGCTTGTCCCCAAGCAACTGAAAATCAATTAGGATAAAAAGAAGAGAATATACTATAAATCTCAAAATATCAATGAAGATTAGTTCTAATTAAATGAGCGGGACTTGTAACTTTTTGCTTCTGAACAGTTTTGGCATCTCACTTTTTTCTTTGAAGTTCAGAATGATTGGCTTCTATAGGAACTCAGAGTTCAGATAGTGTTAATTGATTCTCCTAGTTAAGTATGTTGATTCTTGAACACAGCTACTTTTATGAGTCTTGGCCGTGGCTCTAAGCACTTTGTTTTCCAGTATTACCATCGGATACATAAATGTCACAGACACATGACTGGGTGAACCTTTTCAGATTGTGACTTAGCTTTGCTAAAGTCCCCAATTAGAGGTGTCCAGAGCTCTTAAGCACACTCTTTTTGCTTTGGATCACGACTTTAACCACTCAGTCTCAAGCTTTTCACTTGGACCTGCATGCCACAAGCACATGGTTAGGGACAGCTTGATTTAGCCACTTAGGCCTGGAATTACTTCCTTGGGCCCTCCTATCCATTGATGCTCAAAGCCTTGGATCCTTTTTACCCTTGCCTTTTGGTTTTAAGGGCTATTGGCTTTTTCTTCTTGCTTTTTCTTTTTCTTTCTATATTTATTTTTTTTGCCACCCTTTTTTTTGCAAGCTTTGTTCTTCACTGCTTTCTCTTGCTTCAAGAATCAATTTTATAATTTTTTAGATCATCAATAACATTTCTCTTATTTATTATTCTTTCAAGAGCCAACAATTTTAACATTCATAAACAACAAGATAAAAAATATACAATGTTCAAGCATTCATTCAGAAAACAAAAAGTATTGTCACCACATTAATATAATTAAACTAAATTCAAGGATAAATTCGAAATTCATGTACTTCTTGTTCTTTTGAATTAGAAACATTTTTAATTTAAGAGAGGTAAAGGATTTATGGAATTATTCATAGCCTTAAGACATAGTTACTAAATACTAATGATCATGTAGGAAAGACACAAACATAGATAAACATTAAGCAGAAAAACCGAAAAACAGATAAATAAGAACAAGGAATGAGTCCACCTTAGTGATGGTGGCGTCTTCTTCTTGAAGGACCAATGATGTCCTTGAGCTCTTCTATGTCTCTTTCTTGCCTTTGTTGCTCCTCCCTCATTGCTCTTTGATCTTCTCTAATCTCATGGAGAATGATGGAGTGCTCTTGATGTTCCACCCTTAGTTGGTCTATGTTATAACTCAAGTTTTCTAGAGAAGTGTTGAGTTGTTCCCAATAGTTATTTGAAAGAAAATGCATCCCTTGAGGCATCTCAGGGATTTCTTGATGATGAGCCTCCTCATGTGTCTCTTGAGATCCGTGAATAGGCTCTCTTGTTTGCTCTATCCTTTTCTTAGTGATGGGTTTATCCTCTTCAATGAGGATGTCTCCTTCTATGATAACTCCAGCTGAGTAGCATAGATGGCAAATAAGATGAGAAAAAGCTAGCCTTGCCATGGTGGAAGACTTTTCGGCTATTTTATAGAATTCAAGAGAGATGACTTCATGAACTTCTACTTCCTCTCCAATCATGATGCTATGGATCATGATGGCCCGATCCACAGTAACTTCAGATCGGTTGCTAGTGGGGATGATGGAGCGTTGGATGAACTCCAACCATCCTCTAGCCACAGGCTTAAGGTCCAGTCTTCTCAGTTGAACCGGCTTGCCTTTTGAGTCTCTTTTCCATTGAGCTCCTTCCACACATATGTCCATAAGGACTTGGTCCAACCTTTGATCAAATTTGACCCTTCTAGTGTAGGGGCATGCATCTTCTTGCATTATAGGCAAGTTGAATGCCAACCTCACATTTTTCGGACTGAAATTTAAGTATTTCCCCCGAATCATTGTAAGATAATTCTTTGGATTCGGGTTCATACTTTAATCATGGTTCCTAGTGATCCATGCATTGGCATAGAACTCTTGAACCATTAAGATTCTGACTTGTTGAATAGAGTTGGTAAGAACTTCTCAACCTCTTCTTTGAATCTCATGTCGGATCTCCGGATACTCATTTTTCTTGAGGTTGAAAGGGACCTCAGGGATCACCTTCTTCTTGGCCACAACTTCATAGAAGTGGTCTTGATGGGCTTTAGAGATGAATCTATCCATCTCTCGTGACTCAGAGGTGGAAGCTTTTGTCTTCCCTTTCCCTTTTCTAGAGGTTTCTCCGGTCTTAGGTGCTATAAGTGGTTATGAAAAAAAAAAGCTATGCTTTTACCACACCAAACTTAGAATATTGCTCGCCCTCGAGCAAAAGAAGAAGAAAGAAAAGAAGAAGAAGAAGAAGAAAATATGGAGGAAAAGGAGATGTGAGTGATTTCAGCCAAGGTGAAGAAGAGATGGTTGTGGTGTGTAAAAATGAAGAAGGATAGAGGGGTTTATATAGTGAAGGGAGAAGGGATAAGGTTCGGCCACTTTAGGTGGGTTTGGGTGGGAAAATGGATTTTAAATTTGAAGGTAGGTGGGGTTTATGGGGAAAAGCAGATGGATGTGAGTGGTGAAGAGGTAATTGGGAAGAGAGTTTGAGGTGATTAGTGAAGGGTTTTGGGGAAGAGTGTTTATTGGATTGTGTGAAAAAGAGATAGAGGGTGAGTTGAGGTAGGTAGGAATCCTGTGGGGTCCACAGATCCTGAGGTGATCCTGTAGGGTCCACAGATCCTGAGGTGTCAAGGGTTTATCACCCTTGCACCAATTAGGCGTGTAAAATGCCTCTGCATGCAATCCTGGCATTTAACGCCAGATTGATGCTTGTTTCTGGTGTTAAACGCCAGCTCTATGCTTGTTTTGGGCGTTCAACGCCCATCTGCAGCATGTTTCTGGCGTTGAACGCCAGTTCCATGCTTGTTTCTGGCGTTCAACGCCAGCTCTCTTCAGGGTGTATTTCTGGCGTTTAAACGCCAGACTGTTGCTTGTTTCTGGCATTCAACGCCAGATCCATGCTCTGTTCTGGTGTTGAACGCCAGTCAGATGCTCCTTACTGGCGTTTAAACGCCAGTAAGCCCTTCCTCTAGGGTGTGCTGTTTCTTCTGCTATTTTTTATTCTCTTTTATTAATTTTAGTATTTATTTTGTGACTCCACATGATCATGAACCTAATAAAACACAAAAGAACAATAAAATAAAAAATAAAATTAGATAAATAAAAATTGGGTTGCCTCCCAATAAGCACTTCTTTAATGTCAATAGCATGACAGTGGGCTCTCATGGAGCCTCACAGGTGATCAGGTCAATATTGTAGACTCCCAACACCAAACTTAGAGTTTGAATGTGGGGATTCAACACCAAACTTAGAGTTTGGTTATGGCCTCCCAACACCAAACTTAGAGTTTGATTGTGGGGGCTTTATTTGACTCTATATTGAGAGAAGCTTTTCATGCTTCCTCTCCATGGTTGCAGAAGAAGATCCTTGAGCCTTAAACACAAGGTAGTCCCCATTTAATTGAATGATTAGCTCTCCTCTGTCAACATCAATCACAGCTCCTGCTGTGGCTAGGAAGGGTCTTTAAAGGATGATGCATTCATCCTCATTCTTCCTAGTCTCTAAGATTATGAAATCAGTAGGAATGTAAAGGTCTTTAACCTTTACTAACACGTCCTCTACTAATCCATAAGCTTGTCTTTGTGATCTATCTGTCATCTCTAATGAGAATGTGGCAGCCTGTACCTCAAAGATCCCCAACTTCTCCATTACAGAGAGTGGCATAAGACTTATACCTGACCTCAGGTCACACAGAGCCTTCTCAAAGGTCATGGTGCCCATGGTACAGGGTATTAAGAATTTACAAGGATCTTATTTCTTTTGAGGTAAAGTTTGCTGAACCCACGTATCTAGTTCACTAATGAGCAAGGGAGGTTCACCTTCCCAAGTCTCATTACCAAATAACTTGCTCCTAGATATTGAGCAACTTGCTCTCCAGTTACATCTTCATCCTCTTCAAAGGAAGAATAATTTTCAGAGCTCATGAAAGGTAGAAAGAGGTTTAATGGAATCTCTATGGTCTCTATATGAGTCTCATATTCCTTTAGGTCCTCAGTAGGGAACTCCTTCTTGCTTGAGAGATGTCCCATGAGGTCTTCCTCATTGAGATTCATGTCCTCTCCTTCCTCTCTAGGTTCGGGCATGTTGATTATGTCAATGACCTTGCACTATCTTTTTGGATTCTCTTCAGTATTGATTGGGAGAGTACTAGGAGGAGTTTCAGTGACTTTCTTACTCAGCTGGCCCACTTGTGCCTCCAAATTTCTGATGGAGGACCTTGTTTCACTCATGAAACTTAAAGTGGCCTTAGACAGATCAGAGACTATATTTGCTAAGCTAGAGGTGCTCTGCTCAGAAGTCTCTGTCTGTTTCTGAGAAGATGATGGAAAAGGCTTGCTATTGCTGAGCCTATTTCTTCCACCATTATTAAAGCCTTGTTGAAGCTTTTGTTGATCCTTCCATGAGAAATTCGGATGATTTCTCCATGAAGAATTATAGGTGTTTCCATAAGATTCACCCATGTAATTTACCTCTGCCATTGCAGGGTTCTCAGGATCATAAGCTTCTTCTTCAGAAGATGCCTCTTTAGTACTGTTGGATGCATTTTGCCATCCATTCAGACTTTGAGAAATCATATTGACTTGCTGAGTCAACATTTTGTTCTGAGCCAATATGGCATTCAGAGCATCAATTTCAAGAGCTCCCTTCCTCTGAGGCGTCCCATTATTCACAGAATTCCTCTCAAAAGTGTACATGAACTGGTTATTTGCAACCATGTCAATGAGTTCTTGAGTTTCTGCAGGCATTTTCTTTAGGTGAATGGATCCACCTGCAGAATGGTCCAGTGACATCTTAGAAAACTCAGATAGACCATAATAGAATATATCCAAAATGGTCCACTCTGAAAGCATGTCAGAAGGACACATTTTGGTCATCTGTTTGTATCTTTCCCAAGCTTCATAGAGGGATTCACCATCTTTCTGTTTGAAGGTCTGAACATCCATTCTAAGCTTGCTCAGCTTTTAAGGAGGAAAGAACTTATCCAAGAAGGCCATGACCAGCTTATCCCAAGAGTCCAGGCTATCTTTAGGCTGTGAATCCAACCATGTTCTAGCTCTGTCTCTTACAGCAAAAGGGAAAAGCATGAGCCTGTAGACTTCAGCTCAAAATTGTTTGCTCCAATGGTAGGGATTGAGATGCTTCTTCCATCAAACTTGGAAGTAGGTGTAGTATAATCACCAAGCATCCTCCTTGCATTATTGTTGTTGGGTTCGGCTGCCATATCCTTTTCTTGTTCGAAAATTTCAGTAAGGTTATCTCTAGATTATTGTATTTTAGCTTCTCTCAGTTTTCTCTTCAGAGTCCTTTCAGGTTCAGGATCAGCTTCAATAAGAATGCCTTTTTCCTTGTTCCTGCTCATATGAAAGAGTAGAGAACATAAAAAGAAGAGGAATTCTCTATGTCACAGTATAGAGATTCATTTATGTTAGTAGAAGAAGAAAGGGATAGAATAAGGAAAAGAGTTAAGAATCCAAACACAAGGGGGAAGATAGTGGGTTTGAATTCTTGAGTGGAGGACAAGTGTTTAGTAGATAAATAAATAAATAGAAGAAGATGAGAGGGAGAGAATTTTGAAAATTATTTTTGAAAAAGGGTTAGTGATTTTCGAAAATTAGAGAGAGAAAAGTAGTTAGGTGGTTTTGAAAAAGATAAGAAACAAACAAAAAGTCAATTAGTTAGTTGAAAAAGATTTAAAAAGATAAGAAGTTAGAAAAGATTTTGAAATTGATTTTTGAAAAAGACATGTTTTAAAAAGATATGATTGAAAAGATATTTTGAAAAAGATTTGATTTTTAAAATTAAAATTTATTACTTGACTAACAAAAAACTAAAAGATATGATTCTAGAATTTAAAGATTGAACATTTCTTAACAAGAAAGTAACAAACTTCAAATTTTTGAATCAATCACATTAATTGTTAGTAAAGCCTTTGAAAATCATGAATTAAAGATAAGAAAAAGATTTTAAAATTCAAATTAAAGATTTTCGAAAAATAGTAAGAAAAATGAAAAAGATTTGATTTTTGAAAAAGTTTTGAAAAGATAAGATTTTTAAAATTGAAAATTTGACTTGACTTATAAGAAATAGCTAAGTTTTTAAAATTTTTTGACTAAGTCAACTCAAATTTTCGAAATTTTGAGAATAATAAGGAAAATATTTTTTTTATTTTGAATTTTTAATGATGAAAGAGAAAAACATAAAAATGACCCAAAACATGAAAATTTTTTGATCAAAATAAACCAATGATGCATGCAAGAATACTATGAATGTCAAGATGAACACCAAGAACACTTTGAAGATCAAGATGAACATCAAGATTTATTTTTGAAAAATTTTCAAGAAAAAAAAACATGCAAGACACCAAACTTAGAAATTTTTAATGCCTAGACACTATGAATGCAAAAATGCATATGAAAAACAACAAAAGACACAAAACAAGAAAACATAAAGATCAAACAAGAAGACTTACCAAGAACAACTTGAAGATCATGAAGAACACATGCATGAATTTTCAAAAAAATGCAAAAATTTTCAAAACATGCAATTGACACCAAACTTAAAAATTGACTCAAGACTCAAAGAAGAAACACAAAATATTTTTGATTTTATGATTTTCTAATTTTTTTGGATTTTTTTCGAAATTAATCTTGAGAAAAACGAAAACAAAGAAAAAATTTTGAAAGATTTTTGAAAACTTTTTGAAAAGAAAATTACCTAATCTGAGCAACAAGATGAACTGTCAGTTGTCCCAACTCGAACAATCCTCGGCAACGGCGCCAAAAACTTGGTGCACGAAATTGTGATTTCTAATAATGGCATTCAACTTGGTATGCGCATCTACTAACTCAGCACTTTCTTCACAACTCCGCACAACTAACCAGCAAGTGCACTGGGTTGTCCAAGTAATAAACCTTACGTGAGTAAGGGTCGATACCACGGAGATTGTTGGTATGAAGCAAGCTATGGTCATCTTGTAAATCTCAGTTAAGTGGATTCAAATAATTATAATGGTTTTCAAAATTAATAATAAATAAAACATAAAATAAGTACAGAAATACTTATGTAAATCAATGGTGAGAATTTCAGATAAGTGTATGGAGATGCTTGTCCCTATTGAATCTCTACAACATACTGCCTTCTTACTTTCAATCCTTTTTACTCCTTTCCAGGGTAAGCTGTATGTAGGGCATCATCGTTGTTAATGGCTACTTCCCATCCTCTCAGTGAAAAAGGTCCAAATGCTCTTGTCACAGCACGGCTAATCATCTGTCGGTTCTCGATCATGTCGGAATAGAATCCATTGATCCTTTTGCGTTTGTCATCACGCCCAACAATCGCGAGTTTGAAGCTCGTCACGGTCATTCAATCCATGAATCCTACTTGGAATACCACAGACAAGGTTTAGACTTTCCGGATTCTCAAGAATGGTCGCCAATCATTCTAGCTTATACCACGAAGATTCTGGTTAAGGAACCCAAGAGATATTCACTCAAACTTTCGCTTGTAGAACGGAAGTGGTTGTCAGGCACGTGTTCATAGGGACAGATGATGATGAGTGTCACGGATCATCACATCCATCAGGTTGAAGTACAAGTAATATCTTAGAATAGGAATAAGCTTGAATTGAATAAAAGATAGTAGTAATTGCATTAAAACTCGAGGTACAGCAGAGCTCCACACCCTTAATCTATGGTGTGTAGAAACTCCACCGTTGAAAGTACATAAGTGATGGTGGTCCAGGCATGGCCGAATGGCCAGCCCCCTGAATGATCAAAAGACCGAATGATCAAGAGACTATATTGTCAAAAGACTAGACAATCAGAGATACCTAGTACAATAGTAAAAAGTTCTATTTATACTAAACTAGCTACTAGGGTTTACAGAAATAAGTAATTGATGCAGAAATCCACTTCCGGGGCCCACTTGGTGTGTGCTTGGGCTGAGCTTGAGCTTTACACGTGCAGAGGCTTCTTCTGGAGTTAAACGCCAAGTTGTAACGTGTTTTTGGCGCTTAACTCTAGTTCGTGACGTATTTCTGGTGTCTGACTCCAGAATGCAGCATGGAACTGGCATTGAACGCCGGTTTGTGTCGTCTAGTCTCGAATAAAGTATTGACTATTATATATTGCTGGAAAGCTCTGGATGTCTACTTTTCAACGTCGTTGAGAGCGTGCCATTTGGAGTTCTGTAGCCCTAGAAAATCTATTTCGAGTACAGGGAGGGCAGAATCCAACAGCATCAGCAGTCCTTTGTCAGCCTTCTATCAGAGTTTTGCTCAGGTCTCTCAATTTCAGCCAGGAAATACCTGAAATCACAGAAAAATACACCAACTCATAGTAAAGTCCAGAAATATAAATTTTACATAAAAACTAATAAAAAGATCCCTAAAAGTAGCTAGATCCTACTAAAAACTATCTAAAAACAATGCCAAAAAGCGTATAAATTATCCACTCGTCACCATCAAAAGTGGACTCCGACAAGGAAAATTCCTAGAAGCAATTGCAGTAGCCAAACCAAAGACCCTGGCCGAGTTCCAAAAAAAGGCAAAAGGGCAAATGGATATTGAGGAACTTCGACAAGCTCGGAAGGTTGACAAACCCCAATACAAAGATGAGGATAAAGCTCGGGACAATAAGAAAAATTTCAAGCTAACCCCCTGTTATGAGTCATACACTCAGTTCAATACGAAGAGGGACGATATCATCAAAGAAATTCTCAACTCCAAGCTGATCAAACCTTTGCGAAAAGCCGGCACCTATCAGGATGCAAAAAATGTCGACAAATCCAAATATTGCACCTTCCATCAGAAGCACGGCCACACCACTAACGAGTGTGTCATCGCCAAGGACCTCCTAAAGCGACTAGCTCAGCAAGGCCACTTGAACAAATATATCAATGGCCACATACAAAGGCATACCCTGTTTTCTGCTGACAATACATCGGTAGGACAACACTCCCGTGACAAAGATCGGACAACCTCAAGTCACCCCAATCAACTAAGAGGAGTTATTAATTATATTTCTGGGGGTTTTGCAGGTGGAGGAATATCAAACTCGGTAAGGAACTGTTCATACCGAGCCATGTTATCGGTTGAGGGGAATCTCGACAACAACCAAGTACCCTCCCATTTTCCTCAATTGACTTTCGAGGACTCTGACTTCAACACCAGTACCACGAATCTAGACGACCCAGTCCTCATTTCAATTCAGCTAGGGGACCTTTTAGTACGAAAAATATTATTGGATCCAAGGAGCAGTGCCGACGTTCTTTTCTACTCCACTTTTCAGAAAATAAAGCTAAGCAACAACATGATCCAACCTTCCACTGGAGATTTAGTGGGATTCTCAGGGGGAAAGAGTCCCGGTAATGGAGTCTGTGTGGTTACAAACCACACTAGGTGAGCATCCATTATCAAAAACATCAGACGTTCAATATTTAATTGTCGATTATTTTAGTCCATATAATATAATCCTTGGCTGACCTTTTTTAAACCGGTTCGGCGCTATAGTATCTACAATTCATTTTTGCGTTAAGTTTTCTGTGCAGGACGACCTCATTGTGACTATTCATAGTGACAATCGTGAAGCTCGCCAATGTTATAACATCAGTTTGAAAAAGCCCAACCGACCTATGGGTGCGCATGTTAACAATATTCGCAACTTGGCCGAACTCCCAGCCCTTGCCGATCTTGACCCGAGGGCCGAGGCTCTTGAAAGACCAACCCCAATAGGGAATTTACAAAGGGTTTATCTTAACAATGATTCTAACAAATTCACTTATATAGGAACCACGCTTAACTCGATAGAGAAAGCTTCATTTCAAAAGTTCCTACAACAACATGCCGATCTCTTTGCTTGGATTCCCACTGACATGTCCGGCATTAGCCCATCAGTAATTTCACACAAACTGGCATTAGATTTGTCATTCCAACCAATAGCACAGAAAAAGCATAAACTCGGTCTCGAGAAGAGGCAGGCATCCTTAGAGGAAACCAAGAAACTGATCAATGCTGGTTTCATACAAGAAATTCGCTTCACAACATGACTGGCGAACTTCGTCATGGTAAAAAAACATAACGGTAAATAGTGCATGTGTGTTGATTTCACGGATCTTAACAAAGCATGCCCAAAAGATTCATATCCCTTACCCTCTATTGACTGTTTAGTAGATAATGCTTCAGGTTATCAAACACTAAGCTTCATGGATGCATATTCTGGTTATAACCAGATTTTAATGCATCCATCCGATCTAAATAAAACAGCATTTGTTACGGAATATGAAAAGTACTGTTATAAAGTTACGCCATTTGGACTTAAGAATGCAGGTGTAACATACCAACGTCTTATGGACAAGGTCTTCGCTAATCAAATCGGTAAGAACCTTGAAGTTTTTGTCGACGATATGGTCGCCAAAACAAAGCTCGGTCACAACCACCTCGACGACCTCTTGGAGATCTTCAACCAAATACGGCATTACAATATATGGCTTAACCCAGAGAAATGCGCCTTCAGAGTACAGGGAGGTAAATTCCTCGATTTCATGCTCACTAACTGAGGAATTGAGGCCAAACCAAAAAAATGCCGAGCTATATTAGACATGGCAAGCCCACAAACAATCAAAGAAGTCCAACGACTAACAAGGAGATTTGCTGCATTATCTAGATTCCTGCCTTGTTTAGCATCAAAATCTTTTTGTTTTTTCCAAACCCTAAAAAAGAAAAACAACTTTAATTAGACTAATGCATGTGAAGAGACTTTTACTAGCATAAAAAATATTCTCTCCAAACCACCAATTTTACAAAAATCCCTTTGGGGAGAAAAACTTTATTTATATTTATCTGATACTAACTGGATAATAAGTTTTGTTCTTGTCACAGAAAGGAACAAGCAGCAATAGTCGATTTACTACATTAGTAAATCCCTACAGAATGTCGAGCTTCTCTATTCAAAGATCGAGAAATTAGCTTTGGCTTTAGTTTTCTCAGCTCGGCATCTCCGACCTTACTTTCAAAGCCACGTAATCCACATCCGAATTTATCAGCCCTTAAGACAAGTGCTATAAAAACTAGAGCAAGTTGGCTAACTGGTAAAATGGTCTGTGGAACTCTCCGAGTTCGATATCAGATACCAAAGTCTCAATATATTGCTGATTTCATAGCCAAGTTCACCGTGCTAAGTTCGGAGAACAACCCAAAACAGTGGACCTTATATGTGGATGGAGCCTCCAACTTCCAAGGCTGTGGGGCAGGAGTCTTACTTGATGATGAAAATGGAATAGTCCTGGAACAATCTCTCCACCTCTCTTTCAAAGCAAGCAACAATCAAACAGAATATGAAGCTCTCATTGCAGACTTAAGGCTCGCAGCTGAACTAAAAATTTCAGACTTAAAGGTATACTGTGACTCTTTATTAGTCGTCCAATAGGTAATGACTTATTTCAAGTGAAGGACCCTCTATTGGCAAAATATTTGAATATCGTCAAAAAAATTATTTTCAACTTTTCAAAAATTGAGATCCTTCACATACCTCGTGAGCACAACAGTTGAGCTGATATCTTATCAAAAGCTCAACCTGCATTCATTAAAAAATATTATCAGGCTAAACTTGGGGGCTATGATATGGCTGTTACAAAAATCAATAGCCATAACTCGGCATCATGTGGAATAAATTGGCATTATGCGTTATAATTCGGTTCAACAGATTATGACCTAGAATAAAAATGTCCGACTTGACGTTGTAACCTACCAATCTATAATAACTGCTTTTCAATACATGTAACCGTCAAAAGCATAACCGACTTATTCCACCCCACTTATAAAGGTATGATATTTTATCTTCGAAAGACACACTGAGTACACAATACTAACTTAAACATCGAAGTGCCTTTTGTAGGTACACTTCCCTTTTGTTCACACCCTCCACGACGTAATCTACCCCTGGACGAAGAGTTCGGACCCTCGAGACTTATAGCTCGGTGTTAATCATAACAACTCAACATTAGCTCTCAAGAACTGACTTACACTAGGTTACTTACGCATATATATATATATATATATATATATATATATATATATATATATATATATATATTTAAAAATTATTTGTTTTTATATTTTTTGAATTAAATATTCTTTTATTTTTTATTTTTAACAAATTAGAGTTCAAACTTATCGTAGCAATTATATTTTGTTACTGTGTGGGCTCCTAGTACGGCTGTTCAATGTGCCACACCATTGCTAGCTAGATTTTCTAACTACAAATGCCACTTGGCAATTGACTTATAACTCCACACGTCAATGGAAACTATTAACTCTGCTGTGTTCCACCTAAATGTGGCAAACTCAGCTTTATAATTATTATTATTACAGTATGAATAACCTTATGCTTAATATGAATTATGGATTCATGTTTGAAAAAAATTTCAAACCAACCAACTACTGATTAATTATATTGGTGACTAATATCATCCCACAATATCTCATAGTTATGTGCTATTTTGCTAGAGAATTGGTTGGCCATGGCTAATAAGCTTGAATTGCTTCTTTATTTTCTTTGGTTATGATTGTAAGTAATCTTTGACCAAGAAAATTAACGAGAGGCAATTAAGAAGGAAGCAGCTAGGAACGTAGCTTTAGGGAATTGGGAAAATAAGTACGTACCTTGAGGCATTGGACATGGTGCGTGAGGGACCACATTCTCAAACATGATCATTTGATTTGCGAACACTTAATTCAAAATTTCAATCGCTAGTTGGTGAATAACATCTCAAAAAGTCTACAAAACAACAAAGACTGAAGCTATTAATTTTTCAGCTGAACGGAGCTACTGAATATAAAATGAGATATATATCATTTTCTTTCACTCATATACAATTTTTACAAACTTAAGGTATCTCTGGTTGTCCAACCCTATTCACATAAAAAACCCGTGAGCATATCTTTTCTAGCTTGAGATTATACAAAGGGGCATTTAGGGCCTGAAGTAATTATAAGAGTATTGTGATATAGCATCAAAATTCTATGTCTAAAAGTCTAGAATTTAAGGCAAATGAGTTATAACTCAAATTGCATAGTCTTTTCATATTTATTTAGAAGTCGCATATTTATAGAAGCTCTTTTTTTACTACGTGTGTTAGAAATATAACCATTTATTATATTTGTCTTATTCTATTAGCTTAAACGAATCTAAAAAATTTTAACCGTAAAAAAAAATATAAAAAATATTATATGTATATTAGAAATTAGTCATTAAATTAGTAATAGTGCATTTGTATTAAATATATATATATATTTTGTAGTTTATTTTTAATGTTTATTTTATATTTTAATATGTAACTAATTTTTTGTATACGCATAGTATGATTGCCAAACTATAAACATAATATGGCAATCACTTTTACAATTATATTTTGTTATTAAAAATCTGATTAATCTTAAAATTATTTAACTAACAAATTAAAATATTAAAATAGTAATTTAAATAATAATAAAATAATAAATAAAAATTTTATTTTTTAAATAGATTTCATATTTTAAAAAGATTGAATAATTTTTTTATTGTCAATCTAATCAAATGTCTCTCTTTTTATATATGTTATTAAATAATTATTTAAAAATTCATCTTTTATATGATTATAAGGTCGACTCTTTATGATATTTATAATTAAAAAAATTCTTTCAACTAATACACGTTGTTATGGACAAAATTAAAACTAACTTTTGAATAAAAAAACGCCAATAAATAAATAATACTTTTCAATTCTCAACTAATTTTATAATAATTTAATATAATAGAATCAAATTTAATTATTTAGTAGAGGCAAATAAATATTATTATTATTATTATGTAGTAATAAAAAGCTTTTTAAATTGTAACCGGGGCACTTACCCCCCACAAGTTTCTAAGTAAATGTAAATCCCTCCCTAAATTATCTGTGTATATAAACTGCAACTGCTATGTTTGTGATAGTATACCATTGTGTGGCATAGTATACCATGTTATTTGTGAGGACCGGGGATCAGCAACCTTAAAAACTGCCACATCTGTTGATGAGTAAGCTTTTCACCAAACTCACATTATTAATTTACATCTTTATCTATATCTATACATATATATAAAGGGGTTCTCAAATCCAATTTTTGTGTTTTACAATGGTAATTTCACTATGGTAATTTAAAAAAAAAAAAAACCTAAATTTTTCTTTCCCATGCTAAACTTTTACTTTTTTTAACTCACATACTATATATTTTTTATTCAAAAAAGATTAAACATACAAATTATGAAGCACCACTAGTAGTATATATAAGCTGCAAGTGCATAAGAATATAATTGCTTTAAATGCTAGTGCATGGGAGTGTTGTGTTTTTAGTATGAGGGGCTTTCCTTCTTCAAATGTTTTAGGCTTTAATGGCCATTTAAGTATTTAGCAGATGTTACTAACTTACTATCATCTGCTGAAAATTTAAGTTCCAAACCTCAACAACTCTAGCTGAATCTTCTCTTCCAGGATAGTTTCTTGAGAGATCTTTTGATTGCAGGAGTTGTTTTCTTATGGATATTTCTTCACTCAGAGGGTTAACTGATCTGGTAAGATATAAAGCTCCTGTGCTGTAAATCATTATTCTTAGAACATAAATAAGTATGTATTATTTTATACTATATTTGGAAATCAAGGCAAATATCTAATGAAGAATTGAAATGTAATATACACTCTATGTCATTCTGGTTTTGAATTTGATATTGGTTGATAAAATGTGTTATGAAGACCCTGAAATGTGACTATAATGAACATAATTTCTTCTGAATTTGCAGGAAATAATGGAAGATCCTACCTATCTTCATCAGTGGCATTTGAGCTCTATTTATGAGCCTACTTTACTTCCGATTGTTGCTGCTTTTGGAGAGACTTTACAGCAACATTCATTCTCTCATCCCAGTTTCAACTCCAAAACTTCCATGGAAACTTCACTTTCTAACATTGACAGACCTACAAAACATCTCAAGAACAATAGCTGGTGTCCAACTAAAACTCCATCCGAGGCACAATTTGCTTCTTGCTCAACTCTTCTTTCATTTGTGGATCCCAATTATATAAACCAGTTGGAAGTGGTGAAGTCTAAGGATGAGATGGTTTGTCCTAAAATGAATGACACAACTCCTAAAGACATGAACTTTCAAGGAACATTAGGAAATCAATATGTGTTCGAAGCTAGTCAGGCGACTAAGCATGTAGGGCCACGTTCTAGACTTTCTCAACCTCAAGACCACATAATAGCCGAAAGGAAGCGTCGAGAGAAGCTCAGTCAACGGTTCATTGCTCTATCTGCCCTTGTTCCTGGACTACAGAAGGTATACAACATTTGGTTAAAGAGATATTTGACTTGCTATGATCCTTAGTTGACTGTTTGTTGTTTCTGTCTTTCATAACTGTGAACATATATTGGAGCATTTGTTTAATAGTTTAAGATCTGGTGTTTAGAATTTAGAGTAAAAGGGCAACTTCAAAAAAGTTGGCTGATATTGGCCAAAAAGTAGTTGGTTTCCTAGTTGAACTCTATTTAACGCTTACCAGGAAGCTCATAAATATGTGGAATTATGTTATGAGTTTGAATATATATTTTGTGGTGGTTGTGTTCTTTTGTCCATGCTGTTGCTCTAACACATAAATGCATTCATTGATCTCTTTTTGAACATGCTACTAACAGACAGACAAAGCTTCTGTTCTTGGAGATGCTATCAAATACTTAAAGCAATTGCAAGAGAAGGTGAAGGCTCTTGAGGAAGAACAGAACAAGAGAAAAGCTGTGGAATCTGTAGTATTTGTGAAAAAATCTCAATTATCCAATGATGCAGAAGACGCTTCTTTAGAATATGAGGGTATCTTCCATGAGGCATTACCTGAAATTGAAGCAAGATTCTGTGATAAAAATGTTCTCGTAAGAATCCACTGCGAGAAGAACAGAGGAGTTGTAGAAAAATCAATCAATCAAATTGAGAAACTCCATCTAAAAGTTACCAATAGCAGTGCCATGACATTTGGGAGCTGGGCCTTAGATATAACTATTATTGCTCAGGTAACTTGAGTACCAATTCTATGGAATGAAAGCTACATGCAAATAACAGCCTAACAACTAAATCAAAAAATGGAACTATGTTATCACTTTTTAGAATAGATACATCAACAATGATTTGTTATAGTTGATCATGGTATATCTCGATAATGTTAGTGCCAAGGAAAAAAAGAATGGCTCGATTTCTAATTTTCCATGCATGCATAATCATATTTTTTAGTAGCAAACATAATTTTTCTTTCAATGAGGAAAAATGTTTTTTGATTTGCAGATGGAAAAGGGATTTTGCATGACAGTGAAGGAGCTTGTGAGAAACCTGCGCTCAGCTTTTGCATCTATCATTTGAAGAAGTTCCATTTGTCTAAATCAAGCAGAATCCGTCACCACTCAAAAGTATAAGAATAAATAATAGGATTTACTGTCTAGTGTCAACTATATATACACATAGCAGTTTATGTTACTTCATTTATGTTCATGCTTGCAACTTGCAAAGCCTGTAATGTCTGCCACCTTAACCAAACCATTATTTACCTCAAGCATGCTACATTGCCACCAGTGGTTCATTTTGCACGAGGGGATTTTCTGTCAACAAATACTTTTTGCATGATCAACAAGTTGATCATGTTACTTCCACGGTTCCACCCCATCATGTTTCTACAGTGGCTTGTACAGCTTGCTAGGCATTTTTTGGCATCAGGTTGAAAAGTTCAACCCCATCTGTTTCTACTTTCTAGCACAGTTCTTCTTCTACTTGAAGTAAATCTTTAGAAAAAGGATCATTGGTTCTTTTTTGGGTGGTCTCGACAAACAGGCCTTTTGTTGCATTCTTGTAAGTTTATTTCTGTTTAAAATAAAAAAATGTTTGGTTCAAGTCAATGAATAACTGTATCTTCAATTATTTGTATGAATGTTTAACTTGCATGTTTTCGTGCACGGCATTAGCATATATCAGCATGCAAAAGAAAAATGCTTCAAAATAGTGAATGTTGTCCTGATAAATGGAGACCATAAATGTTAAATGAGAAGGGATTTATTATTATTATATGTTTTCTTAATGTTAGCTAAGTGAATCCTTGTACACATTCTTTATAATCTTAGTCCCCACAGAAGATTATACTAAAGATCTTGTTATGATTTCGCCCTCTGCCAGCCCCTCAATGTATTAGAATTTTTCATGAATGTCACTTAATATTTTCCATATAGTTATATTATTGAAGGATCATGATTTTTGAAACAAATATGTTGGGAGGATAAGTGAAAGATTAAAGAAAACAGTGGTATATGGAAATAGTACAAAAGGCCAGTTTTGTATATTGTCTTTCAGATCATTATGCTTCCATTGATGCCAAATCCTTTAAGATCAACATTTAAGGAATGGATGACACCAAAAATTTGGAATACTATATTCTTAAGAATTTACTATGAACAAGGGGGAAATAGTACATAGGGTCATTATAAAAGAAGACAAAAACAGATTTTCCTGATATCACTTATTTTCTGATGAAATCTATCCCCTTCTGGATGCTTCCTGCTAACTCTTGCTTTGCTTTCTCCAATCCAATCCTGTTAAGTATTTAACATCAGAACTTTACTTTGTGTTACATTACTGCTACCAATCCCAACAAAGATATTAGCTAAATACTAAGAGTTTAGTAATCTCCTATGATACCTTTCATACTCATTCAGGGGACCAAGTTGAAATACCTCTTCTGCTCCACCGCGACCAAGACGTACCTTGGTTGCGAAGAAGGGAAGTTCCGTCACCTGTTTAAAACATAATGTTAAATGAGAAGTAAAAAAGTATAGCATTATACTGTGCAATGAAATAAGGACTTGAACATGGCACCTGGGACTGCACAAAAGAACATTCCACCACTCCGGCTTCTCCCTTCAAGCCACGGAGGCATGCGTCAGCAAACTTGGCAGCTGCATATGCCTACTCAATCAAGAGTGGATTTTCAAGTTAGTCCTGCCACTTGGAGTAGACTCAGTTGGTGCTAATTAACAATGCTTGTAAACATAGAAATATACATAATAAATATAAGCTGCTAACCATTGATAGTGTTGCAGAACCAGCTCCAGCTTTTGCCTGTAACATGAATAATCGTGATTATATTATGGTGGATCAATCACAAACTAGATACATACAAGGGATAGGATACAATATTTGAGATTTTGTAAATTTCAACTGTCATTGATATGAAAATAATGTTAGTTAACTATTGTTACTTGTAGTATCGGATTATATTTTCCTTTTATTATCGTAGAATAGAACTGGGAGTAACCGACAGTTGTTGTAGCAGATTATACTCGCCATGAATAATATATCATAGGTGATATGTGGCATTAAGCAGAAATAAATTCGAAGGAAGGTTGAAAGGGAGAGTCAAATTTCATTTTTTGCTTCCTGTCCCTTCTACTTCAGTTACATCTTTAAGCAATTGACTTGTATGGCATTTACCTCAACAACTTCCGTTCCACCATTTTGGATGCGATTTGTCAGGTATTCAACTTCTTCTGCAGTGAAGCTACTAGGAGGCTTAACCTACAAACAAAATACACAGTTTTGAAAGAAAAAGATAAGCATGGGTTCTAGATATAGCATGATTTATTTTAAAAAGGGGGGAACAAAAGGCTTAAGGGAGGACTCTGCACCTGCGACAAAAGAGGCAGTATTGTGACTCCTGCATGGCCTCCCACCACTGGAACATCAACCTCTCTTGGATCCACTCCAAGTACCTCTGCCTGCATGGATAAACAGATTGACTTACATTAGTCCTTACTTAGTAATTTCAAGCAATAAATTATACTGTTTCAAAAATATTTACCATAAAAAATTTGACATAACATTTAACCTACAGAAGGTGTGTTCAAGACTCTGCTTATAATTCCAGGAAGAACAGGAAAGTAATGCTTACCACAAAAGTATTT
Organism: Arachis hypogaea; assembly: GCF_003086295.3. NCBI lineage: Eukaryota > Viridiplantae > Streptophyta > Magnoliopsida > Fabales > Fabaceae > Arachis > Arachis hypogaea. The sequence continues at coordinate 125,845,764 of NC_092038.1, forward strand.
GCCCTCACAACATCCAGGGTTGTAACACCTAGCAGCCGCTTTGGATCATAGGTACCAGCTCTTTTGAAAACCTCAGCAGCAATTGCAACAGTGGAGTTCACTGGATTGCTAATCAAGTTGACAATTGCATTGGGACAGAACTTGGCAATTCCTTCACAAAGGGTCTTCACAATTCCAGCATTTATCTTAAACAAATCATCCCTTGTCATCCCGGGTTTCCTTGGGACACCAGCAGGTATAATTACCAGGTCCATCCCAGTGAGTGCGCCCTCAAGTTGCGGCTGCCCCAGAAAGCCGCGAACCTAACAATCCCAAAAAAGTGGGAATAATTTGAACATAAAAACACATAGCAGCTAAAGATTACTAAGTTCCAGCACCAATTTGGCTATAAAATCAATTCATATAAGCTCAACCTAAATAACATCCCCATTTAACACAAAAGACAACAATTTTGTGATAAGCTGCTATTCGATAATCAAGAATTCTGCAACAATCCATGAAGAAGACAGTAAAAGGAGATTACCACAGCACCAGTGTCCATATGACTAACATCAGCAGTGACACCAGGGGTGTTAACAACATCATAGAGATGAAGAACTGAGACCAAGGGATTAATCTTCATCAGCAAAGATAGGGATTGGCCAATTCCACCAGCAGCCCCCAAGATTGCTACCTTGAATCCCGGTGCCCCTCCTTTTGCCCTGCACTCAGCCCTCTCAACAAGAACATCACCACCATCCTGTCATCACATGATCAAGCACTAATCTTTGGCAATAATAGAAGCTCTAGTTTATGCAAGGAACACAAATTTAGAAAATTTCCAGGTTATGTAGTATTGATTCATTAAATACTGATCATTGAGCTATGTAATGTTATATTAACTATTAAGTACCCTTTGCAACAAACCTTGAAATTGGGTGGCTGAAGATGAGAGGTGATTCTTGCAATACGATGATTAGCCGCTGCACGTGCTTCCATGTTCTATGAAAGTATTTGAGAAACAAGACTTAGAAGCAGTTAGCACTTTCTGTTATATATGGGGGTAAATAAAAAACTAGACATCAATTGAATAATATAGATGAATGGATAAAATATATAAATGAGAAATAATGGGAACCAAGAAGTTGACACATACGTCCAATGTTTTTTCTTCAAATATTAAAATGAGAAGCAAAAAAAGAGTTTTGTGTGGAACCCAATTGTTGTGAAGGCTTATCCTTGTTTTTGATAATGTTGAGCTAAAGTGAATGTGGATCTCAGGATTTTAGCTCAAGTTCCACCAGCCTCTATCATGGATCAAAATGGCTTTTAGTGAAGAAGAGAAGAGCCAAATTGTGTTGTGCTGAACTTTTTGAAGTGTGTGATGCAATCATTTCACAATTTAATATTTCCCTTGTGCTTTTTTATTTCTAGTTGTATTTTCGGACTCTTTTTTTTTTTTTTACACGGAGAGAATTGGTGTGTAATGCTATATTATTGAAAAAATTGATATTTTTCTTTTGATATAGAATTAATTTTTATTTGTTATTAAATAAATTAGACCATCAAATTATTTGAGAACAGAAAAAGACAATAAAATTTGAGAATCTGATTTGAGTCAAATTTATGTATTATAAAATTTTTTAAAATTTAATTACATAAATCTAAAGATCAAATTTATACATTATAAAATTCAAGTACATAAATCTAATATCAGATTTGTGTACTTTACACCCAAATCAAACACATCATACTTTAATGATGCTGTAATATATATTTTTTTAATATCAAAATTAAAAAGTGTATTTTTGGTTGGAACTTTTTTTATATTTAGAATAAAAATACATAAGACACTTTTTTTTTTGGTATTTAAACGGGGCTTAAGACACTTATTTTTCTCTTGAGGAATTGAGAAATTTTTTTTTGGGTTGTGAAGAATTTTTTTTTGTCTTTGTTCTTTGAAAATGGGTTTTTGTCTTTCTTTTTTGACATTTTCTTTCGTTTCAATTATTTTGGCAGGGTAAACATGAACGCAAAGCCCAATCCCTATTCTTTCTTAACCTATGATTCTTAGCTGTGCAGCGGTCTCAATATCTGGTGGGTCCGTCAGCCTATCAAGAGCATAAGGCTTCTTGTACCCTAGTATAACCAAAATTAAAAACGTTGGTTGCATAGTCTTGTTATTAAGCTAGCACAACTTTGTCCAACAAAAAAGGTGGCCCAACTTGTCATAATTGTGTAAATTTAATCACTACAAAATTTATGTAAAAATATTATGTATATACCAAAATCAGTAATAAAAATAAGGTATTATATATCTATTTATAAATATATGTATTGTTAAACTTATTTTTAATATGTATATTATATTTTAATATGTATTTATTTCTGTACTTCTCACATATCTACCTAATTTTTACTTCTTTAATTAAAGAATTTTACATTTGAGAATAATATATCATCAGTTTATATTAAAAAAAATACACCGTTATTACTCCCATATCAAAAATAAAAAATGATTTTATTTGTGGTGTGGATATGAAAGACTTGTTTAGTAGGCAATCTCATAATCATAAGTCCAACACATAGATAATTGAATTTATTTGTACGTATTCTTTTGAGTTTGGGGACACCCACCTACATTTCTTAATACCAAGAGTCTAACACATCCATGAATCAGGATGTGGGTAATTTTATAAACAAGAAAGGGAAAGTGTGACGTATTCTCCACTATACTTATAACCCTAGTTGACTTGTACACGAATTTTGCAAATTTAAGTACCTGTCTATGTCCATAATCTAACTATAACTACAGTTACTAGGATTAAGAGTCCATTTAGAAAACTTTAGAAGTAATTTTATTTAATTTTTGACTTATGAAAAATAGTAGTATTAATGTTTGGTGCAATTTTCAAAATTAAATTACAACTTTTTTAAAAGTTATTTAGGAATTTATAAAGAAGTTAAAAAAATGACTTCTCTCATAATACTTCTATTTTTTATTATATTTCTATAAAATATGTACTTTTAGAGTTAAAAATTTAAACACAAAATAACTTATTTATAAGTTACTTTTAACAGAATTATTTATTGTTTAAATTATTTTATCAAAATGAACTTAATTAAGTTGGTTATCCAAACTAGGCCTAAATATGACCAGCTAGCCTTGTTACAGAATCTACAATTACGGATTATTATAATTTAGACATAATTACAATAAAAATCAAAGATTTTGAGGGCATCTTAAATTAAATTAACTTAGAATAGAATAAAATGTCATAATCAATTATCTCCTTAGCTAAATTTCAATAGTAATAAAAAGACGGTTGGTTTTCATTTTTCGACATCATTTTTCATATAATAAAATATAATATTTATCGAAATTCGTAATATATAAAAAATTATTATTTTAAATTGATCGACATTACACATTTCAAATACTCTCTGTCCAAAATCTCAGTTATTATTTGACACGTTTTTCTCTACAGTATTCGAAATGTGTAATGTCAATTTAAATAATAACTTTTCTATATATAACACATTTTGTTAAATATTATATTTTTTAATTCAAATAATTAAAAAAATCCTTTTGTAGTGTATGGCACAACGCGAAGTTGACGGAAATTGAAGATATTCAAGTTACGTCTCAAGGGGATGGCTGCATTACTATAAAGGAGACTAGCTACGAGAGCATGTTGCATATGGTTTGTAATTAATTTCATAAAATATGATGGCAAATTCACATTCACATAGGTAGCCAGGTAGGTGTCAACTCGTGCATTGCGAGGACTCGTATAATTTTTATTTTCCCCTCGTTAAACACGAGCTCGTATAACATAATATATAATTCCATTTTAAAGAACTCATTATTTATTATTTATTATCATAATATAACATGAGAGGATTCGCAGAATCCAACAAATTATAACTCAAACGATATAATATTAAATTCACAAAAATGTTATTTAAACTCAAAAAGTTGGAATTCATTTTAAGAGATATTCTACTATTAAGACGAATATAAATGTGTTTTGAAAAAAAATAAACAGAGCAGTACTTTCTTAAAAATTAATTTATTATTAAAAAATAAAAAATAAAAGATAAAATATTTTAAATTATAAAATTTAAATTTGAATTAATATAAATATAAATATAAATCTAATAAATAGAAAATTAAAAAGAAATACATCATTCCTAAAAAAGAGTATTTAATAAGGATATGGGCAAAATTTCGTGCAAGGTTATTAATGAGAAGCTACTTAATTATATCTGTAAGCTATATTGGTCACATGCACATTGCCTCCTCTAGTTATCACGTACACATTAACCCCATGATGACAGTGAATAGAATTGTTCTTTTGTGTGGAATTTAAATTCATTAAATTATTAAATAACGAGATGATACAATATTCTAAGGACAGTTATAGAATCGATAATCAATCTCACATCAGTGTGTGTTTACTGTATGGTTTGTACTATGCCTATTGGAACAATTCAATTGTCTTACACATTATTTCTCTCAAATTTTGTTATTCCATCATAAGCAAATAAATATTAGAAGGACAAACGTAATAGCAGGGGTAGTTATATACGTAAATGATGAATAATCCATTTTCTTGACTCTCAAGGAAAAATTTGATATCCAAATTAAGAGAAAAGCAAACAAATAACTGAAAATAATGAATTATACTTACTAGTTAAGTATTGAAAACTACAACCAACTGCCCCCTATAAAAGCAAAACAATAAAGGCTGATTGGTTTGTAGTAATACGTCAAATCTCACACATAAACAGCTAGCAACACATTCATAACAAGACTTTGAACAAATCATAAATTTCTCCTTTGCAGATAACAATGGAATATCAGTATCTTGTGGGAGTGGGAGGGATCTTGGTTAGCACTTTGGTGTTTTTGTTTGCGGTCTATAGTTTTTCAGAGAAGAGGAAGATCACCGGTTCAAGTTCATCAATATATGTTAAGTTTAAAGGAGGGTCTGCAGCAGAGGCATCACAAGATGGAGGAGCATACACTCAAGAGGCTGAAGAAAGCAGAGATGTTATCATTGTCGGCGCCGGAGTTGCCGGTGCAGCTCTTGCTTACACGCTTGGAAAGGTATGTAGCTTTTTCTTTATACCCAAGTTTGTATGAAAGATATGTTCAAGATGGTCATATATATATTGTTTTTCTATCCATTTTCTGATCCATCAAGTGCTAATGTAACTAGATAGACAAAGAACATGCTTTATAGAAGGCTATTAGAATGATGAGTGATTTCATTTTGAGGTAATCATAGGATGGAAGGCAAGTGCATGTGATTGAAAGAGACTTGAATGAACCTGACAGAATTGTTGGTGAATTGCTTCAGCCTGGGGGATATCTCAAGTTACTTGAATTGGGTCTTCAGGGTAAGCAAGGAAATCTAAGATCTCCAGCCTCTGATGATCAAAATCATATCTTGAAACTCTAAATAAATGGATTTTTGAATTCTTGCAGATTGTGTAGACCAGATTGATGCTCAGAAAGTGTTTGGCTATGCTCTTTACAAGGATGGAAAGAACACCAGGCTGTCTTATCCCTTGGAAAATTTTGACAGTGATGTTTCTGGTAGAAGCTTTCACAACGGCCGCTTCATTCAGAGAATGCGAGAAAAGGCTTCATCTCTTCCAAAGTACACACCCTTCATCATCCTTTCATTTTGATATATAAATTCAACTGTCTCTAAAATTCAATCTCAATTTTGTGCAGTGTAAAATTGGAGCAAGGAACTGTCACATCTCTACTTGAAGAAAATGGAACCATCAAAGGTGTGCACTATAAAACCAAGAGTGGACAAGAGTTCATAGCAAAGGCTCCCCTGACCATAGTATGTGATGGATGCTTTTCCAATTTGAGGCGTTCTCTTTGCAATCCCCAGGTAAAGGAAAGATACTGGATTCATTTTCAACTCCATTAGAGTAATTCAGCATTGTTGACTAAGAGATGCAATTGTTTCTGCAGGTTGAAGTACCTTCTCATTTTGTAGGCCTTGTCCTAGAGAATTGCAACCTGCCATATGCAAATCATGGACATGTTATCTTGGGTGATCCTTCACCAATTCTGTTTTATCCAATCAGCAGCACCGAGATTCGATGTTTGGTTGATGTGCCTGGCCAAAAATTACCTTCTGTTGGTAATGGTGATATGGCTCATTATTTGAAAACTGTGGTAGCTCCTCAGGTACCAATATGAGTACCTTGTATGATGTATATTTTTTATGTAACCTTTTGTGTCTAAATAATTTAGGGAAGTTTGATGTTTCAGGTTCCTGGAGAGTTGTATAATTCTTTTATAGCAGCAGTTGATAAGGGTAACATAAGAACAATGCCAAATAGAAGCATGCCTGCTTGGCCTTACCCCACTCCCGGCGCGCTTCTGATGGGAGATGCCTTCAATATGCGCCACCCTTTAACCGGAGGAGGAATGACCGTGGCCTTGTCTGACATTGTTGTGCTAAGGGATCTACTTAAGCCTCTGCATGATCTCCATGATGCTGCTTCTCTTTGCAACTATCTTGAATCTTTCTACACCTTGCGCAAGGTAAGTAAGTAATCATTAGTTTGAGATCAATGTAAAGGCCTAACCATAACTCAATATTGAGCATTCTTACATAATTTTAATTTTATTAGTGTCTTAGTGCAAATCATGATTGTAATTGCAGCCAGTGGCATCTACAATAAACACTTTAGCTGGTGCATTATACAAGGTGTTTTGTGCATCACCTGATCCTGCTAGGAAAGAAATGCGCCAGGCATGTTTTGATTATCTGAGCCTTGGAGGTGTTTTCTCAAATGGACCAATAGCTCTACTATCCGGCCTAAATCCGCGGCCGCTCAGCCTGGTCGCTCATTTCTTTGCTGTTGCTATATATGGTGTCGGCCGCCTGCTGATACCATTTCCTTCTCCCAATCGGATTTGGATCGGAGCTAGACTGATTTCAGTAAGCATTTTTCTTAGAATTTATTGTTTCTACTCATCAGTTAGCCATCAATGCTTAAAAGTATGAGATAAAGTATGTCGTTCATTACTAAACTAAATCATAGTAAAGAAACAATAAATTCTGATAGTCTCATAGCATTTCTCTTTTCTTGAGTTTGAATGGTCCTTTTGTTTTTCCTTACAGGGTGCATCAGGCATCATTTTCCCCATTATCAAGGCCGAAGGAGTAAGACAAATGTTCTTCCCTGCAACTGTGCCGGCATATTACAGAACCCCTCCTATTCATTCCCATCATTGAATACACACATATCTTGAAAGGACAGAGATGGAAATAGATAGAAATCAGTTCCCACATTCTTGGGCATGTGGTAGTCCAATACTGCTAAAAAGAATAAGAGGATTCCATCAATTCCAAAATCACACACAAGGGCAATGCAAATTGCAACCTATACATATTGTACTACATAATATTAAACAACGTTTTTGGAATTCCAAAAGGCCAAACCAAAACCAAGTTTACAAGCATCAGACTTGTAAAATTGATAGTAAGTCCACGGCTTTTGGCTATTAGTATGGTATTCAGAATTAAATGGATGTCATTAGTGTCACAATTGAAGCGCTCATAAATCATAATGGCCACAAAATAGGATGTAGACACTAGATAGTATTCATTCGTTGCGAATCATATAAGCTAGGATATTGGTTATTCATACAATATTTAGAATTGTTATTCACAAGTACAACCATACTACATATATATTAAAAGAGTAAAGCTAGGGAACCAAAAGCATATCAGCCAAAAATCAGCCAAATATCTTTGGGTGAATTCAAAATCTCTACGAGTTAATATATATGGATGTTTCTTCTGCTAAGTATCAGAATGTTTCTTTTTCATACTAAATGGATGTTCTTTTATATATTTTTTGAATTTTTTTGTATTGCAAATATGAATGTCTCTATTTCTTTAAGAATTTTATTTTTTTAAATTTTATAGATATTTAATTATTTTTGCTAAAATATAATTGGATGTTTCTTTTGTTAAGTATTAAGATGTTTTTTTCTCATATTAAATGAATGTTTTTTTATAATTAATATCGACAAATAGCAATTCTTCCCCAAATTCATTCTTCTAAGATGTAACTATCAACGAAAATGAAGTGGATATTGTGATTGGCGCATTGCACTCTGATCTTAAATCTTTCTTGAATGAGTGGAAGCCAATATTCTCCCGTGGTTCAGCATATTGTGAACCTCAAGACACCCGCAACTCCTTTTTTCTTTAATACACTGTATGATCCATTCCGTAAGGGTGCAGATTTCATTCATGGGTACCCATTTAGCATGCGAATTGGGGTTGATTGTGCTTTGTCGTGTGGACTATGGCTGAATCTGGCAGACCTTGATGCACCAACACAAGCTCTTAAGCCAAAAGAGAGGAACTAGCGATATGTGGATGCTGTTCTGCGGTGAGATCCATGATGCCGATGAGTGGTATCAACATTGCCTTCAACCGTGAAGCAATTGGCCCGGCATTAGTCCCGGCTTTGAAGGAGGTGGTTGAGGAAGAAAGAAAAGAAGGTTGAGGGAGAAGGTGGAATTTGTATTGAAGCAGTTGTTTTGGATGCGCTTGTTAAGAGCATCGCGGAGAGTATGGAAGTCGCCGACGCTTCCAGTAGCATTGGTGAGAGAAAGAGGTGTGTGTGATTGTTGGAGGTGAGTAGGTTAATATGAGAAAGAAGAGGAAGGCTTTTATAAGTTTTAATTAGGTTTACTTAATTAATTTTAAATTTTTTAAATTTTGAATTTAAAAAATTTAAAATTAATTATTAATATAAATTAATGTAGTTTTGTTTAGTTTTTGGCTGATAACCTTTTGGTTTCATATACTTTTCCATATTAAAATCAGTTACTAAAATCAACTACTAATGTAAACTATATATTAAAAATGAATTAAATAATACATATATTATATTTATATATAATTACATAATAAATTTTTGTGATTGATTTTAATTTATAAATAATATTTTTATCGCAAGTAATAAGAAATTTTATGCTAACCATCAAATGTATACGTTCGAGCAATTAATGATATATGGGTAAACAAAAATATTATATGCACATACGAAATCATTCAGTCACAAAAAGAATATACTAAATTATGTATTATTTAATTTATTTTTAATATATATTTTATATTTTAATATGTATTTTATATGAATATCTAATTTAATAACTGATTTTTTTATATCTAATCAAAATACTAATAAAGTAATTTAGTTTTTTTTGTAAGTATTTAGTCAGAAATTTAGTAAAGAGAATTTTGTTGTTTAAAAATAATAATCATAAACTGTCACCTAAAAATTAATCATAATAAAAAAATATCTTAACACTTTGATTAAAGTCATCTTAAAAAATAAAAGAAAAAAATTAAACTTCTTAATAGATAGAAGACCCTACATCATCAAAGAACATTGAAAACTTAAGCTTAGGCAAAATCATATTTATTGTTACTTAACAGAAGAAGCTAACAATAAACTAATTTTTATAATTGAACATAATTTTATTAATTTGTTATCACATTTATTTTGGAGAAAGACGTTGTAAGAGTGGTTGGAAGTTGGAACTGATTTGTCAGAAATACCCCTACTTTTGAAATGACGCAAAAGACCTCAAAATGACCCAATCAACCCTAACCTTTGTTCACAATACCAAAGCTGTTCAGTTCAGTGTTCACCTCCACTTTCCAGTTCCCACCATCTTCTCTCTTTGTCTCTTTTGTCTCTCTCTCTTTTCACTCACAGGATGACACGCCAATCGATCTTCGAGTGACTCTCATCACTCTCTTCTCCACTTCTTCAGGTAACCAAGCTACTCCCTTTTTTGTCCCCTTGTCATTTTCACGAACCCGAGCTTCATATCTTGATTTTCTTTCACCTCGTTCTAATGTTCCTATTTAGACTTCTAACCCTTGTTTGGTTGAACACAAAATTGAATTTTTTTTTTCAATCCTTCCTTCTCTCCTGACAATGGTTCTGTTGTTGGATTGTCTCCTTGTCTGTGGCTTCAGCTGTTTCATGTTGTAAACTTGTGTGATACTCGTCTTTACACCTTTTATTGATTATATTTTGTTTATAAGCTGCTGCAGCAAAGCATTTTCGACTCAGATAAACTTCAAAATTGTTTCTATTCTTGGGTTCAGGACACATAATAGCAATTTTAGTAACAGACTATTGAATTTGACATTGCTTTAGATTGACATCCTTGCCATGCATATTCATTGTTGAATTCAATTGTAACACTACGTATTGATTAGCTGTGCTATTTCTATTTTTTGTTGGATTACTACAGTTTGTTTAGCGAAGAAGCACTTTTACACATATAGCAGAGAAAATGGTGCTGTTATTAGCTCATTGCAGGTTTGAGGGGTTGATCTTTACCTTATAGGAGTTTAGACCCAAAACCTTGACATCATGGAACTGATGGAAGACCACACTTTTGTTGTTGGTCAAGAATTCCCTGATGTGAAGGCATTCCGGAATGCAATTAAAGAAGCTGCTATTGCACAGCATTTTGAGCTTCGTATTATCAAAAGTGACCTGATTCGCTACTTTGCTAAGTGTGCCTCAGATGGCTGTCCATGGCGAATCCGTGCTGTCAAGCTACCTAATTCCCCAACATTTACTATACGAAGTCTCGAAGGAACCCATACATGTGGGAGAAATGCTCACAATGGCCACCACCAGGCTTCTGTTGATTGGATTGTGGGTTTTATAGAAGAAAGGTTGCGAGAAAACATTAATTATAAGCCGAAAGATATCTTACACGATATCCAGAAACAATATGGTATAACTATACCATATAAGCAAGCTTGGCGTGCTAAGGAGCGGGGACTTGCGGCAATCTATGGTTCTTCTGAAGAAGGGTATTGCCTGCTCCCTTCATATTGTGAACAGATAAAGAAAACAAACCCTGGAAGTGTTGCAGAGGTGTTTACCACTGGTCCAGATAACCGCTTTCAGAGGCTTTTTGTTTCCTTTCATGCATCAATCCATGGTTTCCTTAATGGTTGTTTGCCTATTGTTGGGTTTGGTGGAATCCAGCTGAAGAGTAAATACCTTAGCACATTGCTTTCAGCGACTTCTTTTGATGCTGATGGAGGTTTGTTTCCACTAGCATTTGGTGTTGTCGATGTTGAAAATGATGACAGCTGGACATGGTTCCTGTCTGAGTTGCATAAGGCACTTGAGTTGAATAATGGAAGCATACCAAAGATTATATTTTTGTCAGATGGGCAAAAAGGTATTGTGGATGCAGTGAGAAGGAAGTTTCCAAACTCGTCTCATGCATTCTGCTTGCGTCACTTAAGCGAAAGCATTGGCAAGGTGTTCAAGAATTCTAGGCTTGTCCACCTTCTGTTGCAGTCTGCATACGCCACCACAACCGCTTCGTTCAAAGAAAAAATGGCCGACATAGAGGAGATCTCTCCCGAAGCTGCTAAATGGTTACAGCAATTTCATCCCTCCCAATGGGCCCTTGTGTATTCTGAAGGGACTCGATATGGCCATCTATCCTCTAATATTGAGGAGTTCAACAGATGGATTCTTGAAACCAGAGAGTTACCAATTATCCAGGTGATTGAGAGGATTCATAGCAAGCTTAAGAGTGAGTTTGATGAGAGGCGATCGATAGGCAGTTCATGGTGTTCTGTACTTGCCCCATCAGCTGAGAGGCGAATCTCTGAAGCTGTTAGTCAGGCACCTACATATCAAGTCCTTAGATCAGATGAAGTAGAGTTTGAAGTTCTTTCCACTGATCGATCAGACATTGTAAATATTGGTAGCCATAGCTGTTCCTGCCGTGATTGGCAGCTATATGGGATCCCATGCTCCCATGCAGTTGCTGCTCTTATTTCATGTCGAAAGGATGTCTATTCATTTACCATGAAGTGCTTCACTGTTACAAGTTACAGAGAAACATATTCCAAGGAAATACAACCCCTCCCAGGAAAGCTTGAATGGAGAAAAACAGAAGAGTCTGCCATGGAGGATGATATCATCGTTGTAAGACCACCAAAATTCAGGAGACCACCAGGCCGCCCTGAAAAGAAACGAATGTGTGTGGAGGTCCTTAACCGTGAGAAGCATACAGTGCATTGTAGTCGGTGTAATCAAACTGGACATTACAAGACAACTTGCAAAGCAGACATGATCAAGATGATCAATAGCATATAACAGTTTTAGTTGTCTAATTTTTACTGTGCAGTTCATCAAAGAGCTAGCATATTAGCTTCTAGGGAGCCTTATGTTTAGGACCTGCTTAATATTCAGGTCATGTAAGATAGACGTATCACCGATCAACTGGTGTAACAGAAACGACGTTTTTTTTTTCTTTGGAGCATTGTCAGGTTTGTAATCAAAATCTAGAGAGGCTTGGTTGTAGAAAGAGTAAGAAAAACAGAGTATGAATAAAATGAAGAAGAAATTTGCTCTCTTTTATACATTTTCCTTGTCTTTTATTTTTCACTTCGAATTTTCCTTGGCCGTGGATTATCCACTTAGGGGCAACGTTTGCCCAGCCGTTTTGGGCTTAGGTTATAACTTGATTTTGACATTTATTTTATACAAACATGGCCCTTTTACATTATCTACTTAAAAATGTGCTGCCTCAGGCTCCAGGACCATAAGATGATGATGGAACGGCAAATAGGCCACAAGATAAGAATGTCTCCAATTGATAATAACTGTCTTAACATCATAATCTAAAATTCCAAGGAAACCAATGGTATTTATTGGTAAAAAGAAACAGCCTCTCCAGTCCAATATAGCTAGATCAACATTATTCTAAATTCATTTGTATAGCTCCTTGAATCTTCTACATGCCTCCAAAACATTTTCCCTGTGACCAAAAGCACTAACCCTGACAAAACCTTCGCCACCAGGTCCAAAACCACTTCCAGGAGTTGTAACAACATGAGTCTTCTCAAGAATCTCGGCGAATACATCCCATGAGTTTCTGCCGGGAAAATGAACCCACACATACGGGGCATCTTTCCCCCCATATACTTTAAATCCAAGCGAATCGAATGTTTCAACTATTATGTTAGTGTTCTCTTTGTAGAATCCAATAACGTCTTGCATAGCCTGCATTCAAACGCAGCAAGTCACTTATGTAGCTTTTTCTAAATGATTAAGAAAGCATGTAATCGTGCATGAGTGACGACAAACTCGGATGATAAACTCTTGGACCCTTTTTCTAGGGTGTGGAAGGAGAAAGGACAGAGCAAGAGAGGATACCTTCCATGGTGTATTGAATGGATTAGTTAAACAAATAATAAACTAAATAACTGACCTTAAGGCCATCTGGTGAAAGGCAAGCCAGACCACCAGCCTGGGAAATATTTGATGCACCATTGAAGCAAGTACATACAATACGATTGAAGTCCTTGGCAACAGGAAATCCATCAGAAAACAACAACTGCTTCGGAATCACAGTCCAACCCAGTCGAACTCCAGTGAACCCGGCATACTTGCTAAATGATGAAACCTCAAGGGCAACCTGCAATTTGCCATAACCACTCAGTCATACACACAGATATCCAACAGAAATCAACATTATTCGTCAAATGTAAAAAGCAGTTTCATAGTTGAATTGCAAACTTTTGGCAACTTTTAACAAAATGTTATACTAATGTTGAACAACTTTCCTGATATAACTTTGTTCAGAAAAAATATTCATTAGATCCAAGCTACAACTTCTCTCATGAGTCATGCAAGAAACAAGAGATTTTCAAGGCAGGGAACACCTATTACAATAACCAAATGCAAAAGGCATGGAACTTGTTTCCAAATAATTGACATTATCTGCATTTTATTATAAGCCATGCACTCTTAAGTATCATAATTGCAGTTTAAAATGAAGATAAGGACAGATTTTTAAACATCAAATCATAATACAGACTGACCTCTTTGGCTCCGGGAATTTCAAAGATCGAGCGCGGATTGTCACCAGAGATGTACATTGCATATGCTGAATCAAAGATTATTATAGACCCATTGTCCTTAGCAAACTTAACAAGTTGGGTCAATTGCTCTCTTGTTGCCGCAGCACCAGTAGGGTTGTTTGGTGAGCAGAAAAAGATTATATCTGGTCGAGAAATAGAAGACAAATCAGGGAAAAAACCATTTTCTGGGTTACATCGCATGTATTCGATGTTTGCAAACTTCTCAACATCCTTCTGGTAGTAGCCAGTCTGGCCCATAATTACACTCGAGTCTACATAGGCCTGCATATTAATTAAAAGTGGCATTATTTACAGAGAATAGCTACAAAGGTCAGTCACTTGAACAGGAAACCCAGGTTGATTGTTTCCAGTTCCAGCAAAAATATTAAAAAACTATATATTTTACAAATCTTTATTAGTATTTCTAGATAGATAATCTTAAGTGCCATTATTGCAACAATCAAGATAAATGTCAACAGTTTTGGTATATTGAAGCATAAATGAATATAGAGAAAACCATATTGAAAAGAACAAGATATACATACCGGGTATGATGGGTCTTGCACAGCCATTTTAATTTTTGACCCAAAGACAATCTGCCACAGAATTAAAGTACAAGAAATAAATTAGTTAGATTAAGGAAGAGCTCATTGATTGCTTTGCAGAAAACTTCAGATGCTAATTAGCATGCCACCCCTAACCCCTGTGGCCCTGCCCCATTCTTTTCAAACCCAATCAGAGTAAGTGGTCAAGGCAAAAGACATGGCATAAAATGCGATTTTAAGTTGGGGAGATTATGTTTTGGATTTGGGGGGAAGGAAATAAAACAAACCTGAAGGCGAGATATATCACACTTTGCTCCATCTGACACAAATATATCATCATCTTCAATGCCAAGATCACGGTAAAATGTTGAAGCAATTGCACTTCTTAATGGCTGCATAGATTAAAGATGGCCTCAATTTCCAAGCATCATAAATTTTGATGTGGAAAATAGTTAGCAACAAAGAAAAAACATATTAGAATTAAAAAATGAAGTAAAAACATAATAGATTTAAAAAATGAAGTAACTATAATTTTCAATTGTGAGACTGTTTGCGCTGTCTAACTGAACTACCCAAGGTTAGATAACATTAATTGAAAAGATGGTTCTCCCCACAAAAGACAATACTCATGTTATCTAGAAGCTTTTGAAGATAACATTTTAAACTTTAGAGAAGTAAAACAGAACAAAAAAGAAATAAAAATGTCACATGCTCTGCTAATCTTGTTACTCTGAATTAAAGCTTATGTTGCATAGTTCATTCTGAATTAAAAGAAGGCTAAATATCCATTTTCAAAACCTGAGTGAAGAACTTGCAAAAGTTTACCCACTTAAATCTATAACAAGTTGTGAATTTGTTTTACACTAAAATTTCATTTGAGAAAAGGCATATACTATGCAACAGACAAACATGTGAGGATGTGGTTGGAGGCTCCTAAAGACAAAGATATCAAAATATCTTTCCTGAAATTCTACAAGGATAAAAAAAGGGCACCTCTTATTTTCCAGTTAGCATTGCAATGAATTATTTTTACAATTGAAACTAGGACAAAAGAGTAAAGTAGGTTATGGAAGGATACAAGAATGAAAAATGGGCAAAGCAAAAAAAAGCTCTAGAAGATGTCAATGCAACATACCTTTTCACCTTGTTCAGCTCCATAACCACTATATCCTTCTACGGTTGATAATGCATGTGATCTCTGATAAATGGAAAACAAGATATGCTAATCATTTTTCATGAGAGAGGGAGCAAAACATATATTAATGCTCAAAGTCTACACTTGAAAAATATAGAAGCTTCATTCACATTGAAGTTTTACCTTTGACATTGCAGAAGTTATGGCATCAGGAATGGGTTCAGTAGTATCACCAATTCCAAGGCTTATTACTTTGGCATCAGGGTACTTAAGCAAGTGTGCATTCCTTCTTCTAGCAATCTTTTTTTTTTTCAAAAAAAAAATAATTAAAAAAAATATGCACAGCAAAGAAAACAGGAGAAGTGAAAAGTGAGGGAAAAAATAGTTGCATGTCATATGAAAAAGCAACGTCAAAGGTTGAAAGAAAGAGAAGGATATTCACTTTCACATTTATTACATAATGTATATGAATAATGATTGAGTAAAATGACACAAATCCCACTACTTATTCCTTTTTGCCTCTCTAGTGATAGATAAACAAATCTCAGTAATGAAGTACTTTGTTAAGGAGTGAGACCATGTCAGATATTACACCTCATTTCCTTTTTGGTTACTTAAAAATAATTAATCAAAATATTTTCCTTTAAAATCATTTGACGAGTTAATCAAAGGCATCCCTTGTTAACATTACATGCATGGCTCTGAAAGAATATTAATTCTGTTCAAGTAGAAATAAATTGACTTGACCATAGTCAAACTAAAAAGGGAAAACTGGTCACAGAAAATAAATAAATAGAGTATTTAAAACTTTCCTAAGTTTATCATTGATATGTTCTTTATCCTGAAAGAATTTGCAATCTTTCATCTCGAAATATAGGGAACATCAAGCTCAATGCCTCAATACATTTCCAATTTTCCAGTCCCCTTCAACATACGAAAATCATTTATGTAAATAATCTTTTCTGTGTAAAGCTTCCCATGGGAAGAAATCATGCATAGTGAATTTCCATAGTACATACGAACTAATGAACTACCACTGCTTGAAGGTTAGCAGAAAGATGAAGTAGCAGCAAATACCTCCGGAAAGAGATACCCGGCTTGAAGTTTAGCAATATTTCCATTGCGAGAGACCTTCGTCTTGTAGGCTTCAAAGAAGAAACAAAAAATGTTATCTTGAATACTATATAAACGGAGAAACGTGCATGCTCTTTTTCAAGAACCACCATGACATTACCAATAACCCTTCCAGAACACAATCCACTAGATTCCACTAGTAATCTAGTACAAGCCAACCCATCAAAATTCAACAACAATCAAATAATTTAGGCTCTTCTTTTTGGATCCAACATACGGTCTAAATTTCATTTAAATATCAATAGTCCACACATAAGTCTAAAATTACGAGCTAAAAAAAACTTGTAAAGGTTTATGTGTCCGATCCTTTAACAGTAACAGCACAAGACTACCATTCCAAGGCAGTTAAAAATCTCAGAAATTGCTACCCAAGAAGCTTGTGTGATGAACTTTTCACCCAAAAAATTGCAAAAGGGGACCATAGCTAATGCATAGTGGGACAATAAGAAGAACAATCATAATCTTCAAATCACCCCAAAAAAAAGGGAGCTTTGTTTGCAGGATACCGGTATCAGCTTCTTGTGGTGCCGCAATGCATTTGCAAACGCCCAAGCTCTTCACGGGCAACGTCACCTGACTCCTGCTTTAGACCAAATATAAAGACGACCCCCCCCCCCCCCAAAGAACAAAAATAAAAACTTTAGAGGCCAAAAAGAGCAAAGATACAATTTTGATTAAATCTTTTGAGAAAAACGATTTCTGGGTAAAAAGAGGTCCCATTATCTGGGAAGAGGGAAATGAAATGGAGGGAAATTACCTGGGATTGAAGGTGGAGGGAGCAAGGAAAGTTGAGGAAGAAGAAGAGAGCGGAGTGGAGAGGCTTTGTGTGATAGACATTTTAGGAGGTTGAGGTGAGAAAGGAGCAGATACTAGTACTGAAGTGAATATGCGTTGATCCAAAGGTGCGGCACTAAGCCTCCAACACTATTTAGTATTAGTAGTTGTAATGGTAAACGGGTAAACCCTATTATATTGTGTGCACGTCCCTTTTTCCTTTCTCAATAACATAGTTTCAGTTTTTCGGGTTCAGAAATGGATGGATACTAAATACTAATACAGTAATCATGGTTTAACTTCAATTAATAAAAGAAAAATTATATCTGAATAAGGTTGGAGTCATGTAATATTTGCACTATGCTCCCTTATAAGTCAAATTTGGTGTGCTGATTCGGTGTTTCGGGCTAAACTAAAACTATACGAGATTAGCAGCACGACCATGGAGCATGCAAAGCACGTGATGTGGGAATATCATACTCTTTTAATTCAAATTATTAAAATAACTAATGTTTTTATAATATCATAATATTTAAAATATTAACATTATTAAGTAATTTAGTTATATATAAAAAAATATGATATAACGATTCTAAATAATTATTAATATCTATTCTATTATATAAAAATCGGATATCTGCACTTAATGATAAAGCTGACATGGCATACTTCGGAGAATGTTTCCCGATTTAATTGTTTTAACTCATTCAATACAATTTATTGCACTAAATTAATTATATTAACTAATTAATTTGATTAGATATTTAAATATTTATTTTCTTAATATAATTTATTATAATTTATATTACTTAATTAATTATACTACATTAATTATAATTCGTTATATTAGTGAATTAGTCTTTTCATTTATAAAGTCTAAAATAAAATAAATAAATTCTTATTTATTCTAATTAAATTTATTTATATACTATATATGAATTAACATCTATTCAATTCTATTATATAAAAATCAGATTTCTACACTTAATGATGGAGTTGACGTGGCATGCTTCTGAGAGTGTTTTTCGATTTATTTCTTTTAACTCATTAAATACAATTTATTATGAGATTAATTATATCAACTAATTGATTTGATTAGATATTTAAATATTACATAATAATTATAATTTATATCAATTTATTTTAATAGTATTTTCTACTTTATTTCTTTTAATATTCTGGTAGTATTTTTAATTTATTAAATCAAATTAGGTATAAATTATGTATATTAATTAATTGATTTGATTAAATTATTAATAATTAAAATAATAAATCTATAAATAAAATAAGCAATTGAGATATTTTTAACTAATAATTAAATCAAATTAAATTATATGTATTAAGTCAAATTCAAATCATGTAAATTAAATACTAAACTAAAATATGATAATTTCTTACTTATTCAAATTAAATGCAATAAATACAAATTAATTTTGTTAGATAATGATGATTTTATGGTCTTCTATATATAGACGGCCAAACAAAATGATAAGAATCATCATTTTTATCGCTCTTTTTTTTCTTTTTTTTATGTAAAATTTCTTTTATGGATAAATAGTATTTCGTTGATTGTTTGTTTATAACTCGAAAATGTCTTAATTTAGGCATTACCGTTGCTAATAGAATTGGACGACAATGTGCTCGGCATACTTGCAGCTTAAGAAATCAGGTCATGTGTTCGAGATGCACCAATGCAAACTTTTGGAGCTGTTGACTGCCGCTGAATTCATCGTATAGTTTAAGCAAATTATGATATAGTGAAAAAACGTTTATGCATGTATGCTATTCTTCTTTATATATGTATCCCTCTATTTTTACAATTCACATCTTTATATATTAGATTCTTTTTGACATTATTTAAATTTGATATTTTTTTCTATTTTTACGCTTCTAATCATTTTTTGTCTTAATATTTTGTTCTCATCAATTTCTATATTTTATTTTAGGTTAACTTTGTGGTTCAAATATAATCATTTATGTTATTATTGAATGTTATGAAATTGAAATGATATTAACAATAAATAATTTAAAAATGTATTTTTTGGAACAATTCTCCTAAATTTAAATTGTTATATTAAACAGATGATGATAAATATTTTTGTATTAAATCTCTTATAAAATAAACTTATAGAAATGTTATGTTATATGATATAATTTGATTATATATTTTTTTATCTTCAATCTAAATTATTTAAATTGACATACCAATTATTTTTAAATTTAATTAAATATCTAAATATCTTACAATTTAACATAATTTAATTTATATAAATACATGACTTTTAATATTTATGTAATAAATTTTAGAGATACTTTTGCAAGTTATAATTTTTTTATCTGTATATTTAACTTTTAATAATATTTTTTATTTATTAATATATTATTTCTATTATTTGAGTATCAATAATGCGTTAGAAATTTTTTATTGTATAAGTTATTTCGAGAAAAAAAAATGATAAAATTTGATTTATAAAAATTTTAATTTGAGCGTTTACTATGATTAAACTCAAATTTTAATTTATTTTTTATATTATATAAATATTAAATTCTTTGATTAAACACTTATTTGTTTATGATAGGATATTATATATAATTTTTATATTGACAATTAAATTTCAATTGCTACATAAAAATAATATATTTTAGGTAATTATACATTTTTTGTTATTTTAAAAATCATTATATATTTTTAAAAAATTATTTAATTATGTTTATTCTTTTAAAAGGATTACTATTATTAGAGCACAACGAATATTTATAATAGTTTAAAATTGAAAAAATATAAAATATAAAATATTAATATTCTAAATTTTCGAAGTATAAATCTTAAAATAAATACATATAATTATGATTAATGGCTATAATTGGAGTTTTTATTTTATTCTAATTTTTTTCAGAACATATTTGTCTTATTTAAGTTTTATTTTTGTATTGATTGTTTTTTTTTTTGATAAAATATCAATTAAAATTTATACCTTGAATAAAATAGTTATGTGTCTAAAAAAATGAATAAAAAAATATTTTTATTTTTAGTAAAAATTTATGTCACTTTAACTTTTTTTTCTATATCACATCTTATATTTTTACTATATTTATAAGAGAGCTTTTATTCAAATTAAGAAAATTTTATTTTTAGTTATTTTTTTCTTTTAGTTTTAAATATTATTTATTAATATAATAAAAAATTAAAAATAACAATAATTACTCACATAATTAAAATAGATATCCTAATATATACATGATTCGATCCTATGCATTCCAAGAATTATTATATATAATAAATAATTATTTATTTTTTATAATTACTGTTCATACCCTAGCCCAATAATAAAGGCCCAGGTCCAAAAGAAAGGCTTAGTCCAGAGGATTGAGCCTTGCTGAGCACCGACCTTCGTGTTAAGAAGTCGGTGTTGACTACGATTTGTCCTAAAGAAGTCGGGCACGAGATTAGCTGGCAGATAAACACTCATTCAAATGAGTAACCGCCCCTAAAATCTCTCTAACCGCTTCATCAAGCCATATCTTAACCTCCCTAAGATAATGGGACGGTTAACACCCTAAAGATATGGCACTACTCCAACGGTAGTTATTGGCTTACCACTATAAATACACTGACACCCCTCAGGTATCTCTAAGCCCAATACTCTCTAGACCTGCTCACACCCTTGCTAACTTAGGCATCAGAGTGTCTTTGCAGGTACCACCCACATCTCCTCGTACAAACAAGTTGGACGGAGTCTCCCGAGTTGCATACTCATTCGGAATCCTCCTCCTTCACACATTTAGACCAACCAACGTCATTCAGCCCATCAATCTCCGGTTACCCATCGTAACATTGGCGCCGTTGCCGGGGACCCGAGAGATCATTCACCGATGGCGGACAGATCCCACGAAGAAGGTCATGTGGAGACAGACTCTGAGCAAGAGAATCTGGACACAGGCAATAACGATGTGGACCTCACCCTCCACCAGGAAATTGATAATCAGCACAGAGAAGGCACCTCCGGAGTAAAGAACCCGAAGGTAAATTCCTCAGAAGGGCGCGAGTCAGAAAAAGAAGGACCATCCCATGTAACTGAACTCATGGGATTAGTCCACAGCCGCCTGGAACAGTTAGAACAAGAGCGGGAGCGGAAAAAGGAAACTGAAAAGAGCCTAAAAGAGGAGATGGAACGACGAAAAGAGTTAGAAAGAAAACTCTTAAAATTGGAATCCTCCCTCAAAAATCGCAACTCCCGTGACGAACAAGAAGAGCCGCCCTTAGGTGGGGAGGATCCTTTCAGCGAGGACATAATGAGAGCAAAAGTTTCGAGGAACTTCAAAAGCCCTGATATGGACCTCTACGAAGGAACCACGGATCCAAAGCATCACCTGAGTAACTTTAAAAGTCGGATGTACCTAGCCGATGCTTCCGACGCTACGCGATGCAAAGCCTTCCCGACCACTCTATCGAAAGCAGCGATGAAGTGGTTTGATAGCCTCCCTCCGAGGTCGGTTACTAGTTTTGAAGACCTCTCAAGGAAGTTTTTGATGAGGTTCTCAATCCAGAAGGACAAAGTGAAACATGCACCGAGCCTCCTGGGAATAAAACAGGAGGTCAGAGAATCCTTACGAGCCTATATAGAAAGGTTCAACAAAGCATGTTTGGAGATTCAAGACCTGCCCACAGAGGCAGTCATAATGGGATTAGTCAATGGACTCAGAGAAGGTCCCTTCTCGCAGTCCATATCTAAAAGACACCCCGTTTCTCTAAGTGATGTACAGGAAAGAGCTGAAAAGTACATCAATATGGAGGAAAACGCCAAATTAAGAGACCTGAGTTGGCGACCTGGGCCCCCTCCCTCAACAAAAGAGAGGGAAAGGAAAACCAAGAAAAAGGAAGAGCTCGGTCTCGAAAGGCCAAGAAAATATCACTCTTATACTCCTCTGAAAGTTTCTATAGTGGATGTATACAGAGAGATTTGAACACTGAGAGATTGCCACCCCCTAGACCCATTAAAAATAAAAAAGGGGGGAGCCGCAGCGATTACTGCGAGTACCATAAAATATATGGTCACTCCACAAACGACTGTTACGATCTTAAAAATGTGATAGAAAAGCTGGCTAGAGAAGGTCGGCTTGATAGATATCTCATAGAAAGGTCGGACGGTCATGGAAAGAGAAAGCGAGACGATATGGATAGAAGAGACCCACCACCGCAGACACCAGAGAGACATATCCATATGATCTCAGGAGGGTTTGCGGGAGGGGGACTTACCAAATCCTCTCGCAAAAGACATCTCAAAAGAGTCTACCAGGTCGGGGAAGAGTCACCCGACCTCCCTACCATTTCATTCACAAAAGAAGATGGGCAAGGAATAATCCCTAGACACGATGATCCAGTAGTAATAACTATGATCCTAGCAAATGCCCATCTCCACAGAACCCTAGTAGACCAAGGAAGCTCGGCAGACATTCTTTTTAAGCCCGCTTTTGACAAGCTAGGGTTAGATGAGAAAGAATTAAGAGCCTACCCCGACACCCTATACGGATTAGGGGACACGCCAATAAAACCACTAGAATTTTTGCCCCTTCACACAACTTTTGGAAAAGGGGAAAAATCAAAGACTCTGAGTATAAACTTCATAGTCATTGATGTGGGGTCAGCATATAATGCTTTAATCGGCAGAGCTACCCTTAATCGGCTCGGAGCAGTGGTATCCACTTGATCACATGTCATCATGTCATGTTTTTCTATGCTTTTTCTTTGTTTTTTTATAGGTTTTATGCACTTTCTTGAGTTACAAGTAAGCCATTTGGGTAGAAATTCATGTTTCCTTAGATTCAATCAACCATGAATGAATTGATGCATTTTCATGAGTTTTTGTGCAATAATTGCTTATATATCAAGAAGAAGAATAACTCTCATGATTATGGCATAGCTTTGATACAATTTTTGATTGATGATAGGAGGAATAAAGCTTGGAAGAAGGTTGCAAGAATGGGCTTAAAAAGAGGGATTCACGTTTGAGCTAACGTTTGCCTCAAACGTGAGAAGTAGCTGAAGAACACCCCTGGATGTCACCAACGTTTGCGCCAATGTTTGCCTCAAACGTTGAGGCAAACGTTGGCTGAGAATGAAGTAGAGGAAGAGGCCAACGTTTGCCTCAAACTTGAGGTCAAACGTTGGCGCCTCATAGCCTGAAGGGGTATACTTCAAACAAGAATAACTTGAGCTACAGAGCTCCAAATGAGGTGATTAAAAAAGCAATGGAAAGTAGGAATCAAGAGCTTTCTAAGCATATATGGCACTGCATGGTGGACACTAAAATTGAGGGAGAAAACTGCCCCGAAAGTGCATAAACGAACATGGTGTCAACCTGCAGTAAGGCCAGCTGACCTCTGCACCTTCGACGGAGTATAACTCGAGCTGTGGAGCTCCAAATGATGCGCTCCCAACGGCATTGGAAAGTAGATATTCAGGGCTTTCCATCATTATATAATAGTATGGGGTGGACAATGCTTTTGAGCCTCCAGAATCTGGCGTTTTCGACCACGTTTGAGGCAAACGTCGCCTCAAACGTTGCACACCAAAGCCAGCGACCCTGTCCCCTTCAAAGGAGCATAACTTGAGTTGTAGATGTCCAATTGATGTGCTTCCAGTTGCGTTGGAAAGCTGACATTCAGAGATTTCCAACCATATATAATAATTTATAGTAGGCATGAAATTGGCAATATTAACAAGAAGACAAAGAAGCGTTCCAAGGCTTGAACCCCACGCCTGCACCAACGTTTGACCTCAAACGTGAGGTCAAACGCCAGTGACAGCAAAGCCCGCTCTGCATGATGCCATTACATGAAGACATTTGAGTCAACGTTTGACCCCAAACGTTGACTCAAACATGAATACTCCAGAGTCTAATTCGCATGCAGATTTCTTCTCAAAACCAAAAGGCCAAACCCAAAGCAAGCTAAGCCCATTATCATCACTCAAAGGCACAAGGATCAATTAGCTTAGGAATTTATTTTAATTGTAATTTGTTTAGTTTTCATTTTTTATTTTCATTTTTATAAAAGCCTATATAAAGGCATTAGTTTCATTCCATGAGTGAGGCTGGCTCTGTTAGAGCAATAGGAGTAGGGTAAAATAGAGAATTCTCTTGGAAACACTTTTACTTTTTCTGCAATTGTCAATTTGGTTTATGAAGTTGAATTTCTGAATCTTCTCTGCTACAATTTCCTTTTGCTGCAAGTTAAAATTCAATTTACATTGAGTGTGCGTTTGATTTTTGGTTTCCATTGCTTTCTGTTATCAGTGCTTTCAATTTAATTTCATGCAATTTAAATCTTCTTGTTCCTCTGCACTTTATCTTTGAGCTTGCTGCAAATATGAATTTACTTTTCTTACCTTGGATCCATTGCTTTCTTTAATTTCCAGCACCCAGCCCCTTTACATTTACTGCAATTTACTTTTCTTGTCATTTAAGATTTTGCCAATTTACATTTCTTGCCCTTTACGTTTATTGTCATTTACTTTCTGCCATTTATATTTCGCTACAATTTACATTCTGTTGGTCACTCTTCACACAATTCACTCAATGTTAGCTTGACTAAACTAATCATCCACTAAAGTTACTTGATCCATCAATCCCTGTGGGATCGACCTCACTCTAAGTGAGTTATTACTACTTGATGCGACCCGGTATACTTGCCGGTGAGTTTTGTGTCGGATCGTTTTCCGCACATCAAGTTTTTGGCGCCGTTGCCGGGGATTGATTAGATCAACAATGATTAAGTGGGTGAGAAGTCTAGATCAAGCATTTTATTTGTTTTTTTTCTCTGTTTTAAAGTGAAACCAAGGTGTTTGAGTTTTTGCCTCACTAAGAAATTCTCATCTCTGATATGAGCAATTTCAATTTTTCTTGGTGTTGTGTTTTCCAAAATTCAAATGGAGTTCAACTCATCGTATGATCAAACAAGTTTTACGGAATATTACCCACCATCACCAATCTCTAATGGTGGCTGGGAATTTCACCAAGAAAATACAAATTCTAAGCACTCCAATCCATGGAGATTTGCTTCAGAAACACAAGATGAGCAAGAAAACCATATGGGATATTTTCTTCCACCACAAAATGATGCAAGTCATGATTCTAATGGTGGCTGGGAAGGGAATTCTAATGCTCCATATGATATTCATCCAAAGATATCATCACTTGACCATGCTTCAACAGAAAGCCCCTTTCAAAACTCACCACCCACACAAACTTCCATGAACCACTCAAGGTTCTCAAAGCTTGAGTCCATGCTCAAAAGATATGAGGAGAAGACAACGAAAGTTTGGAAAGAACAAGAAAACTCTCTCAAAAACATGGAAGTGCAGCTAGCTCAATTGGTGAGTGCAACAAAGAAGGAGGAAAAACAAGAGGAAGAGGCTACTGAGTCAAGTGGATTTTTAGTGAAGAAAAAAGAGGTGGTGGAAACATTTGAACCTAAACTTGCATATTCACATAAGCCACTTGAGATGACAAGGGAACATGAAAACTCACAACTATCTCAAACCTCCTTGAAACAAAACGGCTCAACAATTGAATCCATGATTGAAAGATATGAAGAGGAGATGAAGAAATGTTGGGAAGATCAACAAACCTCCTCAATGAAAAAGCTATTAAGTCAAATGTTGAGTGCAAGGGAGGAAGTGGAAGAGCAAGAAAGTGAGAAAGATAACCAAAGAATTCCAAACTCAAGTGAAGCAGAGAAGTACATAGAGGAAAAGCTCATGGAGCCACCAATTCAAAAGGCTCTGGATGAATACAAAACTCCAACAATCACACAGCAACCAAGACTTGAATCCAAAAGGGTGACGGCAACTAGCAAGAGCACCAACCCTGTCCCTGATCCAGCAAGCAAGATCAATCAAGCCATTTGCAAAAGGAAGCTTGCTGAGAGGAAACCAAGAAAGGGGGCAATAGCTGAATCTTCTCCCCCCTTGAGGTCATTCCTCTTAACCAACTGGAAGAAGAGGAAGAAAGTGAATAACAACATGTCAAGCTAATGACACTAAAAGAGCGCTTGTTGGGAGGCAACCCAACCTTGGGTAACATTTTATTTCTTTGCCTAGTTCATTTTCTCTGTCTGTTTAGTTTAAATTTCAATAAATTGACATATGGTTGCATTCTAAGTTTGGTGTTGCTATGCAACAAAAATTTGCTTCCAATCTTTACTGGATACTTGCATCAATTCCAAGAGAAAGTGTCACACTAAGTTTGGTGTGCCACTTATACTTTTATGCAATGTATCATGCACACCAACTTATATTTGCAAAAATAATGTCTCTGTTTCTCTGTGCCCTCATATCTTTAATTCTGCTTGCTTGAAACACATGTGTTACTAACATTTCATTGTGTAAGACATTCATAATCCATCTTAGCCCCATAGCCACGGTTCTAATAGTTGCTTGAGGATGAGCAAGTATTTTGAGTTGGTATGGGAAGGAGGAGAATGGGAGGAAAATGACAACAATAGAGAAGATGAACTACAAGGTTGTAAAGTTCCTTTTCCTCTCATTTGTTTCAAGCACTATAAACTGCATGATTTGTCTTTACCTTCTCTGTATGCATGTGTGTATGAAAAGGCATAGTTTGATTTCTAAATTGCAACATGGTGCTGCGCCATTATGATTACCAACTTGAGTTTTGTGAATTCAAAAGCAAAAAAGCATCATGATCATAAACAAACAGGGTCATTAAAGAAGAGTTTAGCATGTGCATATAAGTATTGGGAAGCTAGTATGATTAATTGTTACTCAATTGCATTGGATTTTATTTAATTGAAGTTTTCATCTAGTGCATTTTTGTGAAATCTTTTGAAATCATGAAAACCTTGAAGAAGCAAATGCAAAATAAGGCAAGAAAAGAAAAAGGGAAAAAATGAGAAAGCTGAAGGCTCTGAGTACCAATGACAATATGTTAAGTGCTTGTGGTGTTTATGTATCAAGCCAAATGCTTGAAAACAAAACACTTAGAAGTCAAGGCTAGGCTCAAAGTGCAAAAGCACTCCCTCAAAGCTCAAGGTTCTGAGCATCAATGATTAGAGAGTCAAGAAAAGAAAAAAAAATGAGCTTAATGAAGTCCTCTAATTAAATGCTTGTGGTGCTTATGTATCAAGTGGTAATACTTGAAAACAAAGCATTTAGAAGTCGTAGCTTTGTTATTAACTCATGGGGCAAAGCACCCAAAAGGAGAAGCTAAAAAAAAAATCAATCAAAAGCTTGTTTCAAGGAAGAATTATAAGAAAAAGATTTCATAAATTGAGCTAGATAGAAGCATCAATCATCTACATTTCTTTTGTGATTGTAGCTTGCTTAGAAAACTAGCTTACCATGAACATTGAGTTGCTATTCTTCTCACCTTGGTTTGTCAATCTTTATTGCATGATTCTTTTCTTGCTTGGGGACAAGCAAGGTTTAAGTTTGGTGTTGTGATGACATGTCATCATGTCATGTTTTTCTATGCTTTTTCTTTGTTTTTTTTTATAGGTTTTATGCACTTTCTTGAGTTACAAGTAAGCCATTTGGGTAGAAATTCATGTTTCCTTAGATTCAATCAACCATGAATGAATTGATGCATTTTCATGAGTTTTTGTGCAATAATTGCTTATATATCAAGAAGAAGAATAACTCTCATGATTATGGCATAGCTTTGATACAATTGTTGATTGATGATAGGAGGAATAAAGCTTGGAAGAAGGTTGCAAGAATGGGCTTGAAAAGAGGGATTCACATTTGAGCTAACGTTTGCCTCAAACGTTAACTCAAACGTGAGAAGTAGCTGAAGAACACCCCTGGATGTCGCCAACGTTTGCCTCAAACGTTGAGGCAAATGTTGGCTGAGAATGAAGCAGGGGAAGAGGCCAACGTTTGCGCCAACGTTTGCCTCAAACTTGAGGTCAAACGTTGGCGCCTCACAGCCTGAAGGGGTATACTTCCAACAAGAATAACTTGAACTACAGAGCTCCAAATGAGGTGATTCAAAAAGCAATGGAAAGTAGGAATCAAGAGCTTTCCAAGAATGTATGGCACTGCATAATGGACACTAAAATTGAGGGAGAAAACTGCCCCGAAAGTACATAAACGAACATGGTGTCAACCTGCAGTAAGGCCAGCTGACCTCTGCACCTTCGACGGAGTATAACTCGAGCTGTGGAGCTCCAAATGATGTGCTCTCAACGGAATTGGAAAGTAGATATTCAGGGCTTTCCATCAATATATAATAGTATGGGGTGGACAATGCTTTTGAGCCTCCAGAATCTGGCGTTTTTGACCACGTTTGAGGCAAACGTCGCCTCAAACGTTGCACACCAAAGCCAGCGACCCTGTCCCCTTCAAAGGAGCATAAATTGAGTTGTAGATGTCCAATTGATGTGCTTCCAGTTGCGTTGGAAAGCTGACATTTAGAGCTTTCCAACCATATATAATAGTTTATAGTGGGCATGAAATTGGCAACATTGACAAGAAGACAAAGAAGCGTTCCAAGGCTTGAACCCCACGCCTGCACCAACGTTTGACCTCAAACGTGAGGTCAAACGCCAGTGACAGCAAAGCCCGCTCTGCATGATGCCATTACATGAAGACGTTTGAGTCAACGTTTGACCTCAAATGTTGACTCAAACGTGAATACTCCAGAGTCTAATTCGCATGCAGATTTCTTCTCAAAACCAAAAGGCCAAACCCAAAGCAAGCTAAACCCATTATCATCACTCAAAGGCACAAGGATCAATTAGCTTAGGAATTTATTTTAATTGTAATTTGTTTAGTTTTCATTTTTCATTTTCATTTTTGTAAAAGCCTATATAAAGGCATTAGTTTCATTCCATGAGTGAGGCTGGCTCTGTTAGAGCAATAGGAGTAGGGTAGAATAGAGAATTCTCTTGGAAACACTTTTACTTTTTCTGCAATTGTCAATTTGGTTTATGAAGTTGAATTTCTGAATCTTCTCTGCTACAATTTCCTTTTGCTGCAAGTTAAAATTCAATTTACATTGAGTGTGCGTTTGATTTTTGGTTTCCATTGCTTTCTGTTATCAGTGCTTTCAATTTAATTTCATGCAATTTAAATCTTCTTGTTCCTCTGCACTTTATCTTTGAGCTTGCTGCAAATATGAATTTACTTTTCTTACCTTGGATCCATTGCTTTCTTTAATTTCCAGCACCCAGCCCCTTTACATTTACTGCAATTTACTTTTCTTGTCATTTAAGATTTTGCCAATTTACATTTCTTGCCCTTTACGTTTATTGTCATTTACTTTCTGCCATTTATATTTCGCTGCAATTTACATTCTGTTGGTCACTCTTCACACAATTCACTCAATGTTAGCTTGACTAAACTAATCATCTACTAAAGTTGCTTGATCCATCAATCCCCGTGGGATCGACCTCACTCTAAGTGAGTTATTACTACTTGATGCGACCCGGTATACTTGCCGGTGAGTTTTGTGTCGGATCATTTTCCGCACATCACCACTCCCCACCTCTGCATGAAATTCCCGACCTTAGCGGGAATAGCGACGGTAAGGGGAGACCAAAAATTGGCGAGGAAATGCTACAATGAAAGCCTAAATCTGAGAGGAAGGGGCAGAGAAGTTCACACAATAGAGCTCGGTGGCGCAAGGGCCAGAGAAGAGCTGCGACCACAACCGGGAGGAAAAATCGAGGAGATACAGGTCGGTAAAGAGGAAGGGATAAATACTCATATAGGAGCCAACCTGGGGGAAACCCTAAACAAAAATTGACCGAGCTCCTAAGAGATAATTCCGACCTCTTCGCCTAGAAGGCCTCTGACATGCCAGGGATAGACCCGGAACTCATGTCCCACAAGCTCTCGGTTTATCCAGGATCCCGACCTGTACAACAAAGAAGACGCAAGCTCGGTCAAGAACGAGCCCTAATAGTAGAAGAGCAAGTGCAGGCGCTCCTGGAAGCTGGCTTCATCAGAGAAGTCAAGTACCCAACATGGCTAGCCAATGTAGTGCTAGTCAAAAAATAGAATGGCAAATGGAGAATGTGTGTCGACTATACCGACTTAAATAAGGCATGTCCCAAGGACCCTTATCCCCTACCAAGTATTGATACCCTAGTGGACTCCAGCTCGGGGTACCAGTACTTATCATTTATGGACGCCTACTCGGGATATAATCAAATCCCGATGTATGAGCCAGACCAGGAAAAAACATCATTCATCACACCCAGAGCTAATTTCTGCTACGTGGTCATGCCATTCGGATTGAAGAATGCAGGAGCCATATATCAAAGGTTGATGAATAAAGTGTTTTCCCCTCACCTGGGGACCCTAATGGAAGTATACGTCGACGACATACTGGTAAAAATCAAGAAGGAAGTTGACCTCTTGTCAGACCTCTCACAAGTCTTTGACACCATAAGGTTGCACGGGATGAGACTAAATCCCGCAAAGTGCGCCTTCGCGGTGGAGGCAGGGAAGTTTCTAGGGTTTATGCTAACACAAAGAGGGATCGAAGCTAATCCCGATAAGTGTAGAGCCATCCTAGAAATGAAAAGTCCGACTTGTGTGAGAGAAGTCCAGCAGCTCAATGGCCGACTTGCAGCCCTCTCCAGATTTTTGGCAGGATCGGCACTAAAATCCCTTCCTCTGTTCTCCTTATTGAGAAAGGGATGTCAGTTTGAATGGACTCCAGAATGCGAGGAGGCGTTCCAAGAGTTCAAAAAGTTTTTAAGCCAACCTCCTATTCTGACTCGACCAGCATCTGGAAAAGACCTCGTCATGTACTTATCCGTAGCGGACAAAGCTGTTTCATCAGCCCTAATAAAAGAAGACGAGGTCAAACAACATCCAGTTTATTTCATCAGTAAAGTTCTACAGGGCCCTGAGCTAAGGTACCATAAACTAGAGAAGTTTGCCTACTCTTTAGTAATAGCTTCACGAAGGCTACGACCTTACTTTCAAGCTCACACAATAAGAGTCCGTACGAACCAACCCATGAAGCAAATCCTCCAAAAGACGGATGTTGCAGGGAGAATGGTTCAATGGGCAATAGAGCTCTCCGAGTTCAACTTAAGATATCAAAACTCGGACAGCAATTAAAGCCCAGTGCCTCGCCGACTTCGTTGCAGAATACGCAGGGGATCAGGAGGAAAAACCGACTACATGGGAACTCTATGTAGACGGATCCTCCAATAAAACAGGAAGCGGCGCAGGCATAATATTGGTAGATGAAAGAGGAACCCAGATAGAGGTTTCCCTAAAATTTGAATTTCCAGCTTCAAATAATCAGGCAGAATATGAAGCCTTAATTGCCGGATTGAAATTGGCAGAAGAAGTAGGTGCTACAAAGGTGATGATATACAACGACTCACAGGTGGTGACCTCCCAGATAAGTGGAGAGTATCAGGCAAAGGACCCAAACATGAAGAGGTACTTGGACAAAACTCTAGAGCACCTTGGGCATTTTGCAGAAACCGAGGTTAAACACATAACTCGGGATTTAAACAGCAGAGCAGACGCCCTGTCCAAGTTTGCAAGTACCAAACCAGGAGGGAATAACAGAAGCCTGATTCAAGAAACCCTCCAGGAACCCTCAGTAGCAAAAATAGAAGACAAACAAGAAGTACTTGAGGTAGTCGGTTTAAACCTCGGATGGATGAACCCCTTAGTCGAATACATGAAATTCGACATCCTCCCTAAAGAGGAGAAAGAAGCTAAAAAGATCCGAAGGGAAGCACAACACTACACCTTGGTGAGAAATATCCTCTACAGAAGGGGGATATCGACACCATTGTTAAAGTGTGTACCGACCTCAAGAACCCCCGAGGTATTGGAGGAAGTACATAGTGGGATCTGCGGAAACCATCTCGGAGCAAGGTCACTAGCCAGAAAAGTAATTCGAGCTGGATTCTACTGGCCGACCTTGCAGAAAGATGCCACAGAATTTGTGAAAAAGTGTCAACCATGTCAGATGCATGCAAATTTCCACGTGGCTCCACCAGAAGAGCTCATCAGTATCACTTCTCCATGGCCTTTTGCAAAATGGGGAATGGATTTGTTAGGTCCTTTTCCCCAAGCGCCAGGACAAGTCAAATACCTGATCGTGGGAATAGATTATTTCACAAAGTGGATAGAAGCAGAACCATTGGCCACCATCACCGCTCAAAGAAGTCGGAGGTTCCTCTACAAAAATATCATCACAAGATATGGGATACCTTATTCCATCACTACAGATAATGGAACCCAATTCACCGTTGCTACCTTCAGAAGCTTAGTAGCCAGTATGAAAATCAAACATCAGTTCACCTCGGTGGAGCACCCACAAGCCAATGGGTAAGCCGAGGCAGCCAACAAAGTCATACTGGTAGGGCTAAAGAAGAGATTGCAAGAAGCAAAAGGAGCTTGGGCTGAAGAGCTCCCTCAAGTGCTATGGGCTTACAGGACAACCCCCCAATCCGCCACGGGAGAAACACCCTTCCGACTAGTTTATGGCGTAGAAGCCATGATACCGATAGAAATCAATGAGCAAAGCCCAAGGGTAATTCTCCATGACGAGGTCGGAAACATACGGGGGCACAAAGAGGAGCTCGATTTGCTCCCCGAAGTCCAAGAAGATGCCCAGATAAGAGAAGCAGCATTGAAACAAAGGATGACTACAAGGTACAACAAAAAAGTCATTCGAAGAACATTTGCCCCGGATGACTTGGTCTTAATCAGAAACGACATTGGAGTCAACAAATCAGGAGAAGGAAAGCTCACCGCAAATTGGAAGGGACCATACAAAGTCAATGAAGTTTTAGGAAAAGGTTATTATAAAGTAACCGACCTGAACGACACTGAGTTCCCAAGGTCGTGGCATGCTTGTAATATGAAAAGGTACTACAGTTAAAAGCGAACTCTACTCCCTGATGTACTCTTTTCCCAACTTCATGATTTTTTTCCAAAAATTAAAGGGTTTTTTCTGGAGAAGGGTTTTTAACGAGGCATCATAGTAGAGGCTAAGGGAAAGTAGGCTATTAAAAACCCTTAGTAGCAAGAAGGTACCTCCCCAATTAATAAAGATCTTTTTTTTTCATCTATAATATCTCTTATAAGCTCCCTTCTATTTTCTAAGTCTTTCTACGAAACGCGCCGACTTAAGCTCGACAAAACGTGAAAATCCCATGAACTGACCTAGATGGTCGTCAGGATAAAACGACGAGGTACAAGTCGGTGTAAAGAGGTTATATAAGCCGATCGTAAACAACTCGGAAACAACTCGACTCGTAAGTCGAAACAAAACTCCGAGCAGAAAAGCTCGAAAACCCTTCGACTCAAAAGTCGGAGTGAAGAACTGAGCAGAAGAAAAACGCATCGCAAAAATAACCTAAGTCATAAAAACTCAATAAAACATAGTTGGGCATAAGGAATAACAAAAAAGAGATTGAAAAACCTAGGAAAAAGTTTAAAGGCTGTCTAAAAGTCCTTAAACAAAAAGGCTCGGAAAAACAGACAAGCCAATGGGAAAGGTTTTCGGAAAAAGATCAAGGGGACTTTGAAAAATCAAAATCAGAAAAGCATACACGCATAAGGTAACTTAAACCCCTATCCAGAAAAGGGTATTTATTTTGTTAATTTAAAAACCCTTATTTAAAAAGGGCACTTTCTAAAATATTTTGTTTACGGCCTTAAAAGGCCAAAAGAAATTGTCCAAACACCACCAAACAACATATAAAGAGTTTAAAAAAGGGGGGACTCACAGGCCGAGCTCCCATATAGCCATAAAAAGTTATTTCTGCAGAGGAGTAGACGAATCACCACTACCAAAATCAGGAGGAGCGCCACCAGGACCGGGAAGAGAGGCATCCACAGAAAAGGAAGTCGGAGGAACAACTGAAGAACTCGAAGTGTCCTTGGAACGAGGAGGGGACTCAATAATCCTCTGCCCCCGAGTCTTCAATTCTGACTCAGAAACAATTAGGGGGGCAGGAGGATCCACAATAGCACCATCAATAACAACTTTGTCAGGATGTAAAGGAGAAAGATCCAAGTCGGGAGCAATAACTCTGACTTGCTCCAGGAAAATCCTCCAAGACTCCTTGGCACCATCAGCGATAGAGTCCTCCAACTCGGCATACGCATTTCGAGAGTTCAGCAAATCCTTCTTCACAGACACAAGATCTTGAAATAAACTCTGATAACTCTCCTGTGCTGTCTTCCTTAAACTCGCCTCCATGTTGCATTGGGCCCGCAACTTGCTCTCCTTCTCCCGAAGGCTATCTCTCTCCGCCCTCAGCTTGGCGACCTCCTCCTTCAACTCCCTCTCATGCTCCTGGTAAGAAAGAAGCCTCCCCTCCAGCTCCTCAACCTTCGAGGTCAACCCCAAAGAGCTGAGAGGAGTCTTCTCAAAAATATCCAAAAGCTTGCCACAAACACCCGCCGCCCTAAAACTCTCCTCAGCCAGAGTGGTGAGATGGTTTCGAACAGAAACATCATCCATACTTATATGAGGATAGATGTTCTTTCGGATGAATGCAAGAGCATCCGCCTTAACCCCACCATCAAAAGAAGAGCCAGACTCTAAAGTCTTGCGCTTCTTCTTCTCTGGCTCAGAAAGAAGTCGGGCGGAGGGGAGTGGCCGAGATAAGGCTGAAGAAGAAATCACAATGGGCTGAGAGGGAGTCCCCACGTTCTGAGGAGGAGGAGGATGAGGAGGACGAGGAGAGATGATCGCCCTGGCACCACCAGCCCTGGCCCGGGACTTTGCTTTAGCCTCTTGAACTCTCTGGTAAGATTCCTGAGCATTCTTCCTTGCCATGTCTGCAAAAGAAACAATTAGCAAAAATTACAAGTCGGCAAACCTCAAGTCGGCAGATACAAGTCAGAAATAAGAAATGCATATACTACCTAGTTGCGACCGAACAAAGGTCGGTGATCCCTGGAGGAATTTCCTAGTGTCCAAGTATGGGGCCCTCCCCCACACTTCTCGGAAAAACCCCACAATGGCCGCCTCCACCTCGTCCAGGTCGTCTAGACCGTACTTCTCACAAGGGGAGGCCTCCAACCAATAGAGGGGAAAGCGAGGGGAAGAATTCTCATCCAGGAAAAAGGGGTGGTGACCCTCTACGGCTTGCACTTTGAAAAAATAATTTTTGAAGTCATGGAAAGATTCGTCAAAGAGGGTGAAAATTCTCCGACCTTGTATGGCTCGGAAAGACACCCATTGCTGCTTGTTATTTAGCCCACTAAAAGGCTTAGTCATGTGAAAGAGAAAGAAGAAAATCCTCAAAGAGGTCGGAAAGTCCAAAGCGTGACTAATAAATTGATAAATTTTCAGAAAACCCCAGGAATTGGGGTGAAGTTGGGTAGGGACAACTCGACAGTGGTGCAAAACAGACATCTCAAAATCCGAAAAAGGAAGAAAAACACCCAAACGGGTGATCATACATTCATACATAAAGAAAAAATGAGGGGCCGCCTCATTGGCCCTCCCAAAACAAACCCGGTCTTCCGGACCTGGGACTACCAACTCATACTTTGGCTCGTCCTCCTCCGAAGTACAAATCTGGTGGTGAGTACGAAGATGAGTAATAAACTCAACATCGACCAAGGGTTCCTCCCCTAGGACCGTGACATCAACCCATTGAGAAAGAACATCTACGGAAGCCATTTCTTTTTTCTTATAAAGGGTGACAAAAACCTACAAAAGAAAAAGAAAAGAAAAATAAAAAACACGGTCTCTAAAGGGAGGAGATACGAAGCCAAAATCTACAAACCAACCTATCTACCTACAAAATAAAAGCATGCAAACACAAAGCATGTCAT
This sequence comes from Arachis hypogaea, assembly GCF_003086295.3. NCBI lineage: Eukaryota > Viridiplantae > Streptophyta > Magnoliopsida > Fabales > Fabaceae > Arachis > Arachis hypogaea. The sequence continues at coordinate 125,882,109 of NC_092038.1, forward strand.
GAAAGAAGAAAAGCTAACCTTTATCCAAAAGTGAAGGTTGGAAGAAGCAGAAGTCTCCAAACGCAAGAACGCAGCACGAACGAAAAAAGAAGAAATTTGAAAGATTGCAGAAACGGAAAAATGAAAGAGAAGGAAAATATTTATAAACATGCTGAGGGGCATAATGGTAAAAACGGAGCAGTCATTAATGAGAGTGCACCGTTACCAAAGCCATCAATCCCTAAGTGCATCCCTAACGGACACGACGCTTGAATAGACGTAACTGTCAGAAACAAAAGGTCGCGAAAATCACGTCGGTTTAAAAACCCGCGTCTCCTCCAAGAAAGTCGGCTACGAACCCGAGTTAAATACTCGAACCCAAGCCTTAAAGAGATCTTGGGCTCGAGCAGGGGCACTGTTCATACCCTGGCCCAATAATAAAGGCCCAGGTCCAAACGAAAGGCTTAGTCCAGAGGATTGAGCCTTGCTGAGCACCGACCTTCGTGTTAAGAAGTCGGTGTTGACTACGATTTCTCCTAAAGAAGTCGGGCACGAGATTAGCTGGCAGATAAACACTCATTCAAATGAGTAACCGCCCCTAAAATCTCTCTAACCGCTTCATCAAGCCATATCTTAACCTCCCTAAGATAATGAGACGGTTAACACCCTAAAGATATGGCACTACTCCAACGGTGGTTATTGGCTCACCACTATAAATACACTGACACCCCTCAGGTATCTCTAAGCCCAATACTCTCTAGACCTGCTCACACCCTTGCTAACTTAGGCATCGGAGTGTCTTTGCAGGTACCACCCCCATCTCCTCGTACAAACAAGTCGGACGGAGTCTCCCGAGTTGCATACTCATTCGGAATCCTCCTCCTTCACACATTTGGACCAACCAACGTCATTCAACCCATCAATCTCCGGTTACCCATCATAACAATTACTATTTATAAAATTTATTACATAATTTTCTCATCTTAATATCAATATTTAATGAATATAAGATACAAAATATTATTTATATTATTTAACATACAAGACAAATATCTTAAGTCATCATGTAGAACAATAAATATAATAGTGCAAATACTTACTTACTTATTTATTCTATTATATAAATATTGAGTTTCTGCACTTAATGATGGAACTGACGTAGCATGCTCCAGAGAGTGTTTCTCGATTTAATTATTTTAACTCATTAAATACAATTTATTACAATGACTTAATTATATTAACTAATTGATTTGATTGGATATTTAAATATTAATATAATTTATTAAAATTTATATTACTTAATTAATTAGACTACGTTAATTGTAATTCATTATATCAGTGAATTGGTTTTTTTTTCATTTATGAAATCTAAAATAAAATAAATAATTTATTATTTATTCTAATTAAATTTATTAAATTAGATGACGCATAGCAACGCACACGGCGACAGAGCAGACACGACAACAGTAGTGACTGGACAGGTAGAATAACAGCGACGAGATGGAAGTTGCATATTCTTCTCTATTGCATTCGAAAGCAAGTCAAGCAATATTCTACTCTCCTGGAGTTTTGGGAGTGAGATCATAGAATTGAGGGCAAGAAAAGTTAGGTAGCTATTTGGTTTTTTAAGGCTTTTTTTTCCAGATTTCTAAATACCTAAAAGAGCACCGCGTTAAAGATTATATATCCTTTATTTCTTTCTTTTTTTTTTAATGTAGATGAATATAAAATATATTAGGAATTGTCTACGAGAAAATTAAATTAAGTTAGACAAATATATTATTATTATTTCTCATTATTAATTTAACTCTACCTATTATACAAAATCTCTATTTATATGATTTATTTCTCATTATATCTAGATTATATCTTATTAATAATTATAGATAAAATTTTTTATTAATTGCATTTTAAGTTTTCAATTATATGTCAGAACTAATTTTTTTTATTTAAAGTTAATGTAAAATATAAAAAAATTCACATCAAGTTATCTAAACTCTAGAGTCATTAATAAATTTTTTGACCAATAAGATGTCATTAATAATCTTCTCTAAAAGTTTAAGTTGCATAAATATAATTAGATAATTTTAATAAGAATAATATTATGCATTTAAATTTATCTATTCTATTATATAAAAATCAAATTTTTGTACTTAATGATGAACCTGACGTAGCATGCTTTTGAGAATGTTTTTCGATTTATTTCTTTTAACTCATTAACTATAAGTTATTACGATAAATTAACTATATCAACTAATTAATTTGATTAAATATTTAAATATTATATAATTTATTGTAATTTATATCAATTTGATTTGGTAGTATTTTCTAATTTATTTATTTTAATATTCTGTTAGTATTTTTAATTTATTTTTTAAAATTTATTAACCCAAATTTATTATGTGTACTAATTAATTAATTTGATTAATTTATTAGTCATTAAAATAATAAATCTATGAATAAAATAGGCAATTGAGATATTTTCAACTAATAATTAAATCAAATCAAATCAAATCATATATATTAAGCTAAATTCAAATCATGTGAATTATGGACCAAATTAAAATAAAATAATTTCTTACTTATTCAATACACCTTTTGTATTTACAAATAAATTATTGTCTACTTCAATATATGAAATTTTTATGAATTTTTTATTGCGCAATTCACTTTAACACAAATAAATTAATTTATAAAAATTTAAACTTGAACGCTTGTTATGATTAAACTCAAACTTTAATTTATTTTGTCATATTATTATATAAATATTAAATTCTTCGATTAAATACTTATTTGATTATGAAATGATATTATATATTACTTTATATTGACAATTAAATTTCAATTACTACACAAATATTATATTTTAGGTAATTGTATATTTTTTTGTTATGTTAAAAATTATTATATAATTCTAAGATAATTTAGTTATGTTTATTTTTTTAAAAGTATTGTCATTATTGAAGAGTAACTAATATTTGTGATAGTATAAAATTTAAAAATAAAAATACAAAATATTAATATACTGTGTTTTCGAAGTATAAATCTTGAAGTAAATATATGTAATTATAATTAATGATCATAATTAAAAGTCTTTTTTTTCAATTTGTTCAGGACATGTTTATCTTAAATTTTATTCCTTTATTAATTAGTATTTTTTTACATTTAATTATCATTAATTTATATAAATCAAAATGTATAATTTAAAAAGATAGATACGTGTCTAAAAATTAAAAAAAAATTGTTAGTAAAAAATTTATAACGCTTTAGTTTTTTTTTTTTGCATCATATCTTATATTTTTACCATAAGTTAGAGGTAAATTATTAAATATAAATTATATTTATTACTTATTATCCTAATTCGAATTCATTAAATTCGATTTAAATAGAGACAACTAGGCAACGTTATTGGATTTAGGGGATTCAGGTAATTTTAGGGTGACTTTGATTTATCAATATAAATTAGCCTAATATGTGATATTAATTATTGTTATATATATAAAAAATGTGACATATTTATGTATTGTTTAGATTAGAAGAATTTGTAGAGAAATAACATGCTGGGGAAGAAAATAGATGGAAAAATCAATTTTTCATTATTTGGTTCAACAAAGAAATTGAATGAAAAATATAAAAGTGTATATAAAACTCACGTAAATTTTTTCTTCGAAGTTGCCAAGAAAACTGATTCAAAAGTGTAAACATGGATAAAAATACAGAGTTACCATTTAAAATATAATTTATATATAATATATAAAAACATTAATATAATTTTTCTCTATTATAATTTTTTCTCTTCTTACTTTTCCTTCCATTTAAGCAAAAGAAATTTTTTCCTCTATTTTCTTTTCATTCATTTTTTTTCATCTAAACAGCACACAAAAAAATACTTTTCTTTCCATTTTCTTTCCTCTTATTTTTTATCTTATATCCAAACAATAGTTTAGTGTTTATCCATTTATCTTTTATTAATATTATTATAACAAGAATACATCTAACCTTATAAAAATGAGATAACCTAAACTTTGATTATCTAAGAATTTATTGAGTGGCTAGAATAGCTCCACGTCACGAACCAATGAATGCTAGCAATAAGGATGATCACAAAAACAGCCGAAACATGTATTTGCTGGAATTGCTCGCGTTTTGGAGCTAGATGGGAACTCCTGAAATCCTCACGACCTGCCATGTGAAAATGAATGGGACTAGGGGTGACAAACGAGTCGAAATCTGTCGAGCTGGTCGTATAACCCGCTAAAAAATGCGGGTTGGGCCAGAAATTTATGGCCACCAAACTTAAAAATCCCGCCTACCCTGCACCGCCTAATCCACAGGATTTGGCGGGCTTCGGCGGGGCGGGGCAGGCTTTCCCACTGAGCCAAATTTTTATTTTGGTAGAGTCATTTTTTTACAAATTTCTATGATGTTATTGATCTACAAAATGATGAAGATGATAATTAAAGAAGTTTTAAGTTATATTTTGGATAATATTTGTTTTACTTTGAACAATGCTGGTTTATTATTTTGTTCAAAAAAAATATTTATTACACATTTATAATTATAAAGACGTTAATGTACATGAATTTAAAAACTATAATTTTTTATGTTTTTAGAAATTATAAATTTATTGAAATTGTTGTGAAATTATATATATTGTTTAATATTTAATGCCTTATAAAAAAAAAAGAGATCCCGCCAGCCTACCATTAGGCGGGCAGGGGAAAAATTCAGGACCGTCTTACTAGGCGGGGCGGGCTTTTGACGAGACATGACGGACTTTTCCGTTTGCCACTCCTAATAGGGGAACGGACATAAGTACCCGTCTCATGAAACTTATTAAATATACGCGAATATAAAATTATTAATTTATCCTAATTTATATATACGTAAATCCATTTCTTGAATTTAGTAATCCTAATTTTTGCCTCCAATTCGAATTTTTTCTTTTTCTTCCAGCCTCATTCTCAGCCTTGATCCTCTCTCTCTCTAACTCACTTTCTCTACCTCTCATCAAGTCCGTCACTATGTCGCTCAGTATGGTCCTAAAAAATTATGTTATATTATTATGTTGGATTATTTTTTTATATTTTCTCCTTTTGAAATGTTATTTTTCATAAGGAATATGTTATAAATTGTGTTGAATTATATTGAATTGATTATTTTATGATTTATTATATTATGTCCTTTTGTGTTAATTTTTTTAAAAATTTCCAAAGACTATTCGTAGATACCCGAAGAGATATATGTTCTCTAAGGAGTGATTAAACAGGAACTTGCAATGATGGAGAAAGAACGAGGACATTTTTTTTAATAGGAATGAGGGATGGAAAGTGAGTTTCTCACGCCTTGAGTCTTCATTACCATATTAATTTATTTTTCAATAGAATAAATTATATATTGAATAACAAAAGTTGCTATCGGTTTCTTTTCACACTAACTAATACTCAAGAATGGTGTTTCGATACACCATATTACCAAAAAATATTAATCGATCTAATAACTTTTGTAATGACATAAGTTTATGAAATTTGAAAATTTAAAAATTATTTCATAAAATGTAAAGTTTTAACAAGTAATAATATTGATCATATTATTTTGATTTCAAGAATGAATACGATAGCAATAAATAAAATTGTCCCAAGTAAATTTTAACAAAGACAAAAATAAATAAGTATTTTTATTAATAAAAAATAAATCTATTTTAAAGACAAATACAATTTTTTTCTATGGATTTCCTAACTTGGCAAGTCGAAAATTAATCCACCACATATTGATGCTCTATTTATTAAGGGTCTGTCGCTAACTAATGGATTGTGATACACACAAGACGAAATTCAAACTCTAAATACTTGTTTAAGCGGGCCAATGAGATGACCATTCAATAAATTTAAATTGATTAAAATAAATATTAATTATTTTTTATATTTTTTAAATTATAAAATATTTATAATAATAATTACTATGTATATTTTTTATTTAAATTTAATAAAAAATTTATATAATTTTATGTATTATCCCGTGTAAGACACGAGAACATATACTAGTTCACATAAAAACATGATCTAGTATTAATTCTTAAGAACTATGGATTATTGGGAAGGACAAACTCCTGCAATTTTATCATCAATTCTATTAGAGTATATACTTTTTTTTATTTTTATTGTATCATCATTTACCAATTAAAAACAATATCAGTTTTTCAAAGTAAATATATAAGAATATAAGAATCATAATAAAGCCATTATGTAAATTTGGAGACATGCTACCGGCGAATATTATTATCGTAAAGTTAATTTTTCGAGGGCCCCATAATTTACATAAGTTATTCTAATATAGTAAATTAGTTAATATCTAATTTTTTTAAATTTTTTATTAAATTTTTAGTTAATAGATTGTTGTATATACAAAATAGAATTTAAACTACCGACCCACTAAAATTGATTTATTGATGTCGATTTAGATGTAAATGAATTGTTATTTAGATACTTCTTTTGAGAAATAAAACAAGCACTTATTAACATAATTACAGAAAGAAAAATGCTACTTGTAATTCAGCATTTATTCAGTTTTAAAATTTAATATTTTATTATTTTAATTTTTTAATTAATCATATTTTTTATTTTTAAAAAATTATTTTTATTATTTTTAATATTTATCACCGTAAAATTTGTAACTATTTGTAATATATTAGTTTTTTGATAAAATTTGTAACAACTTTTTGTGTACTAATTTTTAAAAAATCGGTAAAGTTTTTAAAATTAATTAAACTCACTTCAATTATTTTTTTATTCAAAATATTCAAAACTCATGTCAAAAACACATTTAAAATTAAATAAACAACATAAACATATTTAAAATTATGTATTAACACATCGAAATTATTGTCATTGTAGATCTAAATTACATATTGAACACACACAAAAATTAAATTAAATTTGAATCCATGAAGGGAAGGTGGATTGAGACTCCCACCATTCAAACCATGTTAAAGCTTCCCCATGGCGGCTTCACTCTATCGACACTGACCCAACGGTAGCCACTTTGCTACGGTCTATCAGTATTCGGTATTCACCTTAATCCAGCCTATAGGTAGCCCTTTCCATGGCGCCGACAACCAGGCTCTGATACCAATTGTTACGGTTTCTCTAGTATCCTTACTGTTAGGGCAGAATTGAGTGTAGAAGATAAGGGTAGAAGGGAAGAACAGAATAACTGAACAGAGGAAGGAATTATCGATGTGATAATTACCTCACTAGCAGAATAATATTATAAATTTAAATGAAAGAAAAACAAGAATAATTGACTTTCGAGAGGTCAATTCTCTCCCTCTAGATTTTCACTCCACTTATTTCCTGCCTACTAGCTTTTCCAGCCTACCTATTTATAATATCTAATCCTATAACTACTGTCCTAAAGATGTGGAGTTTCAGAATTTAAAATTTAGTTTGCTACTTTTTCTCCTCTCCTTTTATAAGTATATTTAAAAGGAGTTAAATCCCTATTATCTCTCTGATTTGTTGCAATACCCCCCCCCCCATGAAGAGCCACCTTGTCCTCAAGGTGGAAAGAGGGAAATATTGTCTGTAATGTTGCTGCTGATTCCCAAGTATTCTCGAAATCTGGCAGTTCTTTCCATTTGATAAGGACCTCAAGCTCTCCCTGATTGTTGTAGCGGCTGTCAATGGCTTGTTCAGGTTCTACCAGCAATTCCCCTTCTTCAGTGAGTGTTTCGGGTAATGGTTGAGGATGTAAGGAAGGTCCAACACTTTTCTTCAACTGGGAAATATGAAAAACAAGGTGTATTCTTGCTGTGTCAGGTAATTTCAGCCTGTAGGCCACTACTCCAATCCGTTCTAGCACCTCAAAAGGACCATAAAATCTTGCACCTAACTTCTAATTTGATCTGGCTGCCAAAGATTTCATCCTATATAGCTGAAGTTTGAGATACACAAAGTCTCCTACTTCAAAAGACACATCACGTCGTTTCTTGTCTGCACTTTGTCTCATTCTGTTCTGAGCCCTATTAAGCTGAAATTGGATTTCATCTAGCATCTGATTTCGTTCCTCCAATAAGACCCTTACTTCTTCTACTGAAGATTCCATCCCTCCTCGTAATAAAGCTGGAGGTTCCCTGCCATATAAAGCTCGAAAAGGTGTCATCCGAATAGAGCCATGGTATGAGGTATTATACCAAAATTCTGCCCAAGAAAGCCAAGCGGGCCATTGTTTAGTCATGTGGTACCAAAATTCGACAATTGATGATGGAAAACCATGGAGGCGTACCACTTCCTTAATGAACAAAACAGCAACATCCTTTGCCGTAAAGGGATGTGAAAGTGGGAAGAAACGAGCATATTTAGTCATGTGGTCCACCACCACAAATATTGTATCCATCCCATTGGCTTTGGGTAATTCCCCTATGAAATCCATTGAGATGTCAACCCATACATTGGAAGGAATTGGCAGCGGTTGTAGGAGACCAGCAGGTTGCAAGGTAGAATGCTTGTTCTGCTGACAAATTTCACAGCCTTTAATAAAGTTCATCACTGCTGCCTTCATACCCTCCCAATAAAGGATAGCAGAAATCCTCTTGTAAGTTCTAAAGAAGCCCGAATGGCCTCCCAGCTTGGAGCTATGAAATTCCAACAGAATTTTTGGAATCCATTTAGAGGTTTTTGCAAGCACTAACCTCCCTTTATATTTGAGTTTTCCATTTATTAATGCAAAACTGGGTGTAGTTTCTTCCCCCACTAACAACTTCTGCATAATCCCATTTAATTTCTCATCAGCCAATACTTCAGCCTCTATATCATCCCATTCTGCTGCCGGAAAAAGACAGGGAGGAGAAATGAAATTTCCTAGAAAGGGCATCAGCCACCCTGTTTTCTGTCCCTGCCTTATATTTAATGTCAAAATTGTATCCCAGTAACTTGGATAACCATTTCTGCTGGCCTTCGTCTGCTACACGCTGATCTAATAAAAACTTCAAGGACTGTTGATCAGTAAAAACTGTGAACTGCTGTCCCATGAGATAGTGTTTCCACTTTTGAACAGCTAGAATAATTGCCATCAACTCTCTTTCGTAGACAGATTTCTGCTGGGCTGTTTTCGAGAGTTTTTGGCTCATAAAAGCAATTGGCCGACCCTCCTGCATCAAGACAGCACCCACTCCCTTTCCGGATGCATCGGTTTCCAGCTGGAAAGGTTTAGAAAAGAATGGAACGGCTAAAACCGGAACGGAAACCATAGCTGTTTTGAGCTTTTGAAAAGCAGATTCAGCATCCTTACCCCAATTAAAAGAGTCCTTTTTGAGACGTTGGGTGAGAGGAGCAGCAATAGTACCATACCCTTTTACAAAGCGGCGATAATATCCGGTTAAGCCCAAGAAACCCCGCAAGCTGCGAATATCTTTTGGTGGAGGCCAGTCAAGCATATCTCTGAGTTTCTTAGGATCAGCCGCCACCCCTTCGGTAGAAATAACGTGGCCAAGGTACTCAATACTCGTTGCTTCAAAACAGCACTTCTTTTTATTTACCAATAAACTGTGCTGCCTCAGTACCTCAAAAATATTCTGCAAATGACCTCTGTGGCTAATGAGATCCTTGCTATAAATAAGGATGTCATCGAAGAAAACTAAAGCAAATTTTCTGAGGAACGGACGAAGTACAGTGTTCATGAGGGCTTGAAAAGTGGATGGAGCGTTTGTGAGGCCAAAAGGCTTTACAAGGAATTCGTAATGGTCGTCGTGGGTGCGAAAAGCTGTCTTATGAATATCCTCCTCCTTCATTCGAATTTGATGATATCCGGATTTGAGATCCAATTTGGAAAACACTGTTGCACCATCGAGCTCATCCAATAGCTCCTCTATAATAGGAATAGGAAATTTGTCCGGCACCGTGATCTTATTGAGGGCCCTATAGTCGACGCAAAACCTCCACCCACCATCCTTTTTCTTTACCAAAATTACCGGGCTCGAGAAGGGACTTGTGCTGGGCCGAATAATCCTAATCTGCAACATTTCATCAATTATTTTTTCCATTTCTGCCTTCTGATAATGTGGATATCTGTAAGGTCTAATGTTTGGGATCTCTGCACTGTCTTTTAGTACTATAGCATGATCATGTGTTCTTTGTGGAGGAAGACCATATGGGGACTGAAAGACATCCTCAAATTGCTGCAAAATTGCCAAAGTTGCTGACGAAACAGATAGTTGGACTTCTGTAGAATCGGCAATGAACACAGGGGTTACGAGAAAGCCCTCTTCATTATTTCTCAGGGCATTTAAAGTCACTTTTGCACTAGTTCGACTTCTCCCTAAAGAGGGATCACCATGCAAAGTCACCTTCTTCCTATTCAACATCCAGCTTAAGGATAAGGCGTTATAATCCCCTTCAAATTTGCCCAAACTAGCAATCCACCCCGCACCCAAAACGACTTCAGAACGTCCCAATTCCATCACCAAGAAGTCCTCCACAATAGAAATTCCTTGTACCAATAATTCCACTTTTTCACAGCCACCTAACCCATGCTCTATTGCTCCATTTCCAACCTCAATTCGGAAAGGAGGCAGGTGTACCAATGGCAAACCCAGTATGGAGACAAGAGAAGATGAAATAAAATTCGCCTCAGCCCCTGGGTCAACCAACACGACCACCCCAACACCGTTTATAGTAGCTCGTACCTTCAAAGTTTGGTGTGATGTAAGTCCCCAATAACTTAGAGAAGAGAGACGAAGAGAAAGACTGTTAATGGTTACGACAGGTTCGTCCGAGGCCAAATCTTCGCAACAATCCTCGGGTTGTTCATCCTCCTCCCCCAGGAGAATGAGTTGTTGATGTCTGAACTTGCATGCGTGGCCAGGATTCCACTTGTCCCCGCAGCGGAAACAGAGACCTTTGTGCTGTCGCTCACTCCATTCCTCATTTGAAATCCATCGTGATGAAGGCTTTGTGATATTAGTGGTGGAAGGGGCCGAGGAAGTATTGGATTCTGTTTTACTATGAGGGATGGATGTGGGCTGTTTAGTTATAGAAGGAGATTGTGAAGTGTGCTGAGCCCAATTATTGGATCTGGCACCGCTCCAGCTCAAACGGTTAGTATTTTCATTTCGTCTTCCTCCTGGGTGCGTTCCTTCTGTACGCCACGCTTCATTCCTCGACTCTAACATCATGGCCCTATCCATCAGGGCCTGGAGGCTTTCAAACTCGGCAACTCTCATCTCCGCTTTGATCGACGGTTTGAGTCCTTCATGGAACATGCACAACAAGGTATCTCCCCCCAAATGTCTATGTGCCCTAGCCGCTATCTCAAAGTCTCTCCGATACTCCATAACCGACCCATGCTGTCTCACCTGCAATAATGGCGCAAGAGGATTCGCATCTGCACCAAGCTCAAATCGTTTGAGCAAATCTTGTTTGAAACGAATCCATGAAGGGAAGGTGGATTGAGACTCCCACCATTCAAACCATGTTAAAACTTCCCCATGGCGGCTTCACTCTATCGACACTGACCCAACGGTAGCCACTTTGCTACGGTCTATCAGTATTCGGTATTCACCTTAATCCAACCTATAGGTAGCCCTTTCCATGGCGCCGACAACCAGGCTCTGATACCAATTGTTACGGTTTCTCTAGTATCCTTACTGTTAGGGCAGAATTGAGTGTAGAAGATAAGGGTAGAAGGGAAGAACAGAATAACTGAACAGAGGAAGGAATTATCGATGTGATAATTACCTCACTGGCAGAATAATATTATAGATTTAAATGAAAGAAAAACAAGAATAATTGACTTTCGAGAGGTCAATTCTCTCCCTCTAGATTTTCACTCTACTTATTTCCTGCCTACTAGCTTTCCCAGCCTACCTATTTATAATATCTAATCCTATAACTACTGTCCTAAAGATGTGGAGTTTCAGAATTTAAAATTTAGTTTGCTACTTTTTCTCCTCTCCTTTTATAAGTATATTTAAAAGGAGTTAAATCCCTATTATCTATCTGATTTGTTGCAGTGTATCACTTAATTATTGAATCTTATGATACACCGAAATTTGGTTAATATCTACAAAATTTTCCGCCCGTCCTCAAACAACACAATTATGAATTATTTAACGTTGTATCCGTCGTCCGCTCACCTTTAAGTCCAGAATCTACTGCATTACTTTTGATTGTTGTGTTCATTAAATCATTGTGTGCGGGTGCGCTCATCCCCTTTCGAGAGCCTAGTGTTTGTTCTAATAAAGTCCATACCAATATTTTTGTAAGAAAGTACAAAGAAGCCTAAAAGATCTCATTTCTAAGTTCTAAGTTCTAACAGCTCTGATAAGGAGAATAAGAAGGGTATGACCCACCAAACAGAGTTCCAACTTCCAACTCTCCAAGCATAAGAAAATAGAGGAAGTGAAAAAACATCATCACTAATAACTAATGTACCCTAGCTATAAGCCCTGTAACATTGAATTTGGATGATCCGAAGACTATGCTTTGTATGAATACAAACGTACTATACAAAGCGTGTTTCTGAGCCCAACATGTAAATGATAAATTTACTAACTGCGAATTCAAAGACAAGTTGATAAATTTGATCTTAAAATGTTGTATCATGTGCAGTAGAAGCTGTGATATGACAGGCTCGAAAAGGAAAGGGGAAAAAAAGCTAAACAAACACGACCGTGGGCAAAATGTTTTGTTTAGTTGAATACGTAAGAAGAAAAAGCATCGACACATGCATCCTCGTTGTGAGATGAATCATCATGCAGTTAACATATGATCATCTTTTCAGCTTAAGCACATAACGTCTCAAATAGCTAACTGGTTATCCATAATGATTACTTAATACATCTGCAATCAGTATAAGTAGCTGTCAATAATTCAGAACAAAACGTGATTTGCTGGCATGCCCCATTTGTCCTTGCAACACATGTACATATATTGATATTGATGTATATCTCGTAACAGAAAAGTTTGAAAGCATCGATATCTTCTTGTCCCTACATTTGATAAAGCGATAACATCTTGAACTTTCATATTACATACATATATACTCACATTGCTAACAGCAGCATTTTCACTCTAAACCGCAGTACCTAATTAACAACAAATTACAAATACATGAACACTGATACTAAACTACAATTGGTGAAAGCCATCGTCATGAGAATTCAAAATGATGATCTGTCTCATCGAAGATCTCCTCCTACAAAACAAAAATTAATGTCAGTAACAGCTTCCTACTAGATTTTGATTTGAGTAAATAAAGCTTGTCTTCGACTAGATGTCAAGAGTTTACCTGTAGTAGTTCTTCAATAACATCTTCCATCGTAATTACTCCAACAGCTTCTTCTTCTTCGGGGAGTTTTGGAAGTGGACTTCCATTATCTATCTCTAGAATATCCGAGTACATATTTTTTGTCCATTTTTTGCTCCGAGATCCCTTAATCGACTTGTTTGTATTTGGAAAGCTTTTCCACTTATGGAGTGGCATCTTGGGTTTCACCTTTTTCTCGTGTGGGGGTTTTTCACCATCAATATCCACCTTCACATCCTTCACTGGCTCTATTTCACAGACATGAGATACGTAGCATTGTAGCATTCAGTTATTATGAGAGAAACTAAACAAAATTTTGGCAAGGAAACATATTGATTACAAGTTACAGCCTGTTCTTACCATTGGCAGAGTTTTGGGAAGATGGCTGATTTGTCTTGTCACACCGTCTTACAACAACAGCCATGTGGCTATGGCCCTTCTGAAACTCATTCAATATATCATAGAGAGGCATACTTTCTGGAACCCTGTGAATGTAGGTAATTTCTAAATATCAATTTTCGGTTAAAGAATATGGAACCAATGTGCCTATCCCCATAAAACCTACAAGAAAATATATAAGATACCTTGGAATCCTGCGTATGGTTACACTCTTCACAGATGCTTCCTCTTCTGGATCAATTGTCAATAAATTCTTGACCTAAAATTAAGCAGCAAATTCTTAGAAAACAAAATGGAGACCGAAACAAGGCATTGCATACAGTTGACGCATCATTGGTGCTCAAGCAGACATAACACTGCCTCTAACTGCCACTTATGCCTATAAACGAATCAATAAAATTTTTGAGGCCCAACAAGGGGAAAACCTGCTATAGGAGTATATGTTATCCGGTCAAATAGTTTGCCGAAGGAAGGCATTATCATCTAGAGCCTAAAGTAGAACTTTCACATATAGTTCCATTATCAGGAAGTAACTTAAAACTATGATGAAACTTATTCAAGAGTTTATAGAACTCAATATGACTCCAAGAATGTTAAATGGTAAAGGTGAATAATAACGAAGGAAAATCGGCACCAGTATAAGTCCAATAATATTTGTAGGCTGCTCATAATAGACCGGGACTCTGCTGTGCCCCCTCTCCAATATTAGGTTCATCAGCTCCCTGCTCAAATAATTGGTGTTAAATTAGATGAATAAAATATGTACTAAATTAAAAACTAGACTTTATCTAAATTTTTAATACAACTTACCTATCAAGTTTGGAATTAATATCAATGGCAAATGTGTCAGATATAGGAGTCATCGCATCGCTAGCTGTCTTCTCGCTGAGTTCAAGTGCCCCAGCAATGATTGTTGTTTCATCATGCGTTAGTTCCCCACCTTTTCCAGCCTAATGCAATCCAATAATGAACAGCAACAAAAACAAGTGGAAACATGAATATTTGGAGCAAAGGACTCCACATAACCAGAAGAGTAAGTATATAAGATTGTCCTTATTAACAATCCAGGAAAATTAAATTGAAATATAAGAAGGTAGATATATGTGCAGCATACATATGAAAGAACAGGATGAGTGCAGGATACCTACTTTATGCAATTTTATAACAAATTGATAAAAAGATTATACAATAGAGATGGATGGCGTTATATGAATAAAAAACAACAAATAGCTCTGATACAGACCTCATTACCATGCAAATTTACGAGTGTTTTTAACTCGGCTCTGCGGAAAAGGGCTTCATTTCGATGGCCCAGCAAAAAGTCCAACAACTGAAAAACCATATAAATGCACCAAAAAGCCAAGGATGAACAGAATATCGGTATGAGGACATAAATTCAATTTGGCCCCTGCTTACAGAAATGAAGCATTCATATATAAATTCAAAGTTTGCTCAATTTATGTCACCTTGCTAATTGGAAAAGCAATTGGATAACAGATCCATACAAGCACACGGACAAAGGGAGCCACCGTTGCGCCAATCGCTAAACCATACCGAGAACAAACAGATTGGGGTATAATCTTCACACAAGTAAGACATATGTCAGAGCACTTTTACATGCAATGCAAAGCATATCAAGGCTAGCATATACATAATAATATTAGGCAAATATCTGCCAGACATGCAGAAAATCCAAAGGTATTATAATTAATAATCAACATTGAACAGGATTCAGTGAAGAACAAAGATTGAAAATGTAGAAAGTCAGATTTACAAACGTTAACTCTATCTCATGACTGAAATAAAAAATAAAAAAGATTTGAATGATGAATAACTCGTGAGGAAGAGGAATTTACCACATCCTCCATAACTTTATTATAGTTCTTGAGCTACAAGGTGGAGGATGAAACAGTCTTTTTAAAACATGTCATGTGTGTGTATTTATTTAACAATTAACACAAATAAGTACATGAGTTTCTCACCTCACCAAACAGAAGAATTAACGTCACCGAAATCAGGATAGCACCCCATGCAGTAACAAGACTATCAAGAAAAATAGGAAGCGCCTGGAAAAACACATTTAAAAAAAATCAGAATCAATTTTGTCTTTTATGTATTAAAACCATTCGGGAATATTTTGAGTTGTACCTCCATGGCTGCAGCATTGCAAATCAGCAAAGTACAGAGCAACAAATGTTGATTTTTGACAACAGGCAATATCTTCTCTGCAGTGACAACAAAAGGATTCATAAAGTAAGAGAATATATCATTAACAAATCTGAACAAAACAACCCTCGCGTTTTCAAAAGATTTCCCCTATTTACAGCTCTAAAATAATGGATAATTCCAGAACTAAACTACAGATCACGAATTGCACTTAACTCGTTTCATCTTGTTCCCGGTTTATCCAACCAATTAGATGAACCATGAACCATCAGTGCTACATATAGCTAGCTATAATCAATCAATTTTTTACCGGGGAAGAATATGAATACGAATACCGATACATAACAAAAAGCTAAGTATGTAAACAGAAAAGCTAAGCAAGTTTAGTTTGCACGTAATCGTTGAAATCAGAGAGAGAGGTACCTGCGTGGATACGATCCTGAGGAGTGCCAGATTTGGCAAGGACCTCGAGATCGACGAGGCTGAGAGACATGAGGCCCAAGGTGAGGCCCGACATCAAGCCCGCGAACAAGACGAGCAGCACGATGACCGCTATGTTGATGAAGAACTTTGATTCGCAGCAGGTATACTCCACCGCCATTCTCTTGTGCTATTCCTATTATCGCTGTACGCTGTTAGTAGTTTGGTTCGTTGTGTATTTCAATTAAGAGCAGCAGAGTACAGAGAGAGTAGTAGTCAGAGAAAGCAGAGCAACCACCAGAGCTCCGCCACCTCCATTGTTGCTTCTCCCTCTCCGATCCACTTGTGGCTCTACTCGATTCCCATCATCCCCTATTTATTCATTCCTCCTTATATTCAATCCTTTTATTTATTGTTTTTTTCTTTATTATGTCACGGTAACAGTATATTGCTTCTCGAAAAGTTAATTTTAGGTGAGAGTCGGTACTCCATTGCGGTGGAAATAATTTGTTTCCGTTGTCACAAAATATCAAGAGTTTCGCCAACAACTAATAGAGTATTTGTATAATATGTATGATAAATTATTTATTTAATTTAATATGAGTTAAAAATAAATATTTAAAATAAAATATTATTAATTTTTTAAATGTAATATATTTATATTTTTTAAAATTTGAATACCAAAAAATAATAAATATTTAATATTTTACTAAATTAAATATTTTTAAATATCTATTATATACATTATACAGATATTCTATTAATTCTTTATATTTCCTCAAATATCAATTATATTGTAAAATTAAGTCCCTAAATTTATTATTTGTATGTATGTATAATATTTTTTAAAAATATATATAGAAAGATTAATCGTTGTTAAATTATTTAAAAACTGTAATAGCTCTTTTATTATTTTCGTTATAATAGTATAATTTCCTTTTTCACTTTTTCGATGGCCATTTGAACATTGTCAAACTAATTTTGGTAATATTTTTCTTTCTTATTTTTTTAAAAAAAATTATTTCACTAAATTTAATCAATTCTTTTATGTATTTTTTTCTTCAACTAAAATTTGTGGGAGTGATTTTTATTAGATTTAAATTAATTTGATTGTATTTAGTTAGCTAATATACCGATTATATTATTAGAATGGGGGAAGAATAGCGGAGGCGACAGTTGGGTAGTGACGTGTTGTTACAAAGACAGCGTTGCCAAATCTGCATTTCAGCGATCCGTACCGACCCACACGAATACCTTTTTAATTTGCTCAGAATCAACGGATAACCATGTGGCTATTTAGTATTTGCACTAATAACAAATAATTAATGGACCCACCGTCCCCCTCCTTGCTTCTATCACAAAATCACTAATTAATATGATTATCATTATCATATTAACAACTAAGAGTTCAAGGTTTAAGGCAGCTAAAACTCTTTTCAATAAGACATTTTAGCCTGATAGGCTTTTCGGAATATGACATCTGTTATGATTATGAATCTTTGTCTTGCTTATATCAGAAGTGGAGCACTGGAGCTTAACTAATTAATTTGTCCGTGATGATAGATTATAAGATCTCTTAAGTGATACCTATTGCAAAAAGCTGCTTTTAGCCTGCTTAGCTTCTAGCTTTAACTTTGATTAGTTATTAGTTAATCCAGCTTGTTTGTGCCTTTTATTTATTTTATTGTATATGCTTAGTTATAATTTTTCTTTTTATCTCGTTTTGATTATTCTAAATAATATGTCTTAGTACCAATATAAGTTAGGTAAGTTACTTGTGGTATTATTATTTATTACCACTTCGCAAAAGAAATTAACTTATCACTTGGAATATTAATTGACTAATACTATGTGTACAAATTTTTTTATCACTAAGTATAATTAAATTGATGTAACGTTTAGCAAAAAAAAAAAAATGTGTGCATATGTTATTATTATTTTTTTTGTATTTTGTACATCACATGAATTTTTGTTTAAATTTTTGTTGGAGAATACAAAAACTTATTAATATAGCATACAAAATTTCGGAACATGATATTTAAAATTTTGCATATAACACAAATTTATTGATATAGTATATAAATTTTTACTTATATCACATATATTTTTACATATAACACATAAATCTTTACATATAACACAAATTTTTGCTGCAAATATATTTTATTAGTTACGTGAATCAATGTTCTGAGTATATATTTTTCCAAAAATTTCTATCTTACATATTAAAAATTCTATGCTATGCCATGAAATTTTTGTGTTGTTTACAAAAATTTATGTATTGTATGTATTTTATTGGTTGGATATTAACACTTTGAGTATATAATTCTTAAAAAAAATTGTGCTATATACTAATATATGTGTATTGTGTACCAAAATTTATGTAGTGTGCATGAGTGCATCAAAATTTCTGTATTTTAATTTTCTAAACACTTATCAAAAAAAAAAGAAAAAAAAGTGACCATCATTAAAAAAAATAGCACACTTTATTTTTAAACAACTTTATTAAACTTTATTACTCAAAAAAATTGAACACCTAGCACTTTTTATTAATCTTGTTACCTGAATGTATTAGCTATAGCAGATTGACATATTTAGATTAGTTAGCATTTATAATTGATAGTTAGTTACTAGTTAGCATATTCAATTAGTCTAAGATATTTATCATGTAAGTTGTTATATAAAGCAGGGTTTGCTAACTCATTCTGTTAGCTTCCATTTTATCCACATCACTTTCTCTCTCTACCAAAAACAGATTTCAGAATCTTCTCTCTACCTTCCCTTCCTATTCTTCTTCACCATTCCAACTCTGCAACCCCCCTTTTCCAGCTTCCGTTTTCACATGGTATCATCGCCGGAAGTAATCCCGGGCATCTTCCATATTCTAAGCTTCTTCATCTACCTCCAGATCCAACATCTTTCCCAAACTCACACAGTAGAGACTGATGAGAGCTGTTCATGGAATCTCTAGGGTTTCGGTAACAGTGTTCCGATCAGCGAGTTAGGGAATCATGTCTTGGAATTGCTTTCGTCTTCGTTCTTTCCCCTTCTTTTGCACTCATTCAACAGAATTTGCTCATTAATCGTGATCTTTTTTTTTTTGTACCGAATCACCTCCAATCTTCATCTCTTGGATTCTCCTCACATTCTTGCTTTTTCTCTTCAATGGATTCCACTCATAGTGACGTCAGCTCCACTGCAGCTTCCAATGTCGATATTAACACTCTTTCGCAGCTTCTCCTCCAACTCACTCAACTGCAGAATCGCACGAGTTCAGGAACAGTGCATCCTCCTATTGATCAGAACAGTCCATACTTCTTGCACCCAGCTGAAAGTCCTGGTAATCCTTTAATTTCTCTCCGCCTCAATTCTCAAAATTACACCAATTGGTCCCGCTCGATTTCATTGGGGCTCGAGTCCAAGAACAAAATTCCCTTCATTGATGGCTCTCTCCCTCGACCGGAGGTTACCGATCCAATGTATGCGGCTTGGGGCCGTTGCAACACCTATGTCCTCTCTTGGCTACACTTATCTCTCTCACACGATATTCTTCAGAGTGTCATCTGGAGAAAGGTGGCTTCAGATCTGTGGAATGACTTAAAGAAACGCTATTACCAGGGAGATTTGTACCATGTCTCTGAACTGTATGAGGAGCTGTATAGTGCAAAACAAGGTGATCTTTCAATTACTTCCTATTTTACCAAGATGCAAGCAATTTGGGAAGAAATTGATAACTTCAGGCCAATTCCCATGTGTCTTACCTGCACTAGCAAGTGTATCTGTGGTTTGGAAGAAATGCGACGGTACCGCAATGAAGACTACATTGCAAGATTTCTGCGTGGCCTCAATGATCAATTTGCAACTGCCAAAACCCAAATTATGCTCTTGAAACCCCTCCCTGACATGGATTCTATGTTTGCAATGCTAACCCAACAAGAACGCCAACTCAGCCCTTCAATTGACACTCCAGATTCACAAATTCTATACGCTGCTAATTCTGGTTACAATTTCACCAGAGGCAGAGGCAGAGGTAGAGGGGGTGTGAATGGTAGAGGAAGAAGTTCAGGCAGGTCTCATAGCACAAAGCATTGCTCCTTTTGTGGCAGAACGGGACACATTGTTGATACATGCTTCAAGAAGCATGGCCTTCCCCCGCATTTGCAGAAACGTGGAAGCATCAATAACACTTTCACTGATGAGAATGATGAAATCAGTGCATTACCTTCAACTGCTGTTAAAAATGGTGAGAATCCAAGTTATAGCTTGACCAATGATCAACGGCTTGCTTTAATGTCTATCCTACAACAGTCAACCCAATCTAATCAAACTATCAACCAACTCACTACATCAACTGAGCCAAAAGACTTACAGATCACCAAAGGTACCCTTTTATTAGCTACATCATTATCTGTCAATCAAAAATTTCTTAGATCAGATACTTGGGTAGTGGACACAGGTGCTACTGATCACGTTTGTTTTTCTCTAAATGTTTTTCAATCTTTCAAAAATATTAAACCTGTTACTGTGCACATGCCTGATGGCTCTATTGCTACTACTACCATTGCTGGTACAGTGATTTTTAATACAAATTTTTACTTAGAGAATGTTCTTTACATCCCTACTTTTAAATTCAATTTGGTGTCAGTTTCACGAGTTACAAAGGCATTGAACTGTCTGTTTTTATTTTCACATACATGGTGCCAGATTTGGGATCACCATCTATTGAAGATGATTGGCACAACTAAAAGTAGCACTGGTTTATATGTACTGGGTCACTCAAATGATCAAACTGTAGCTCACTGCATTGCACAGCATTCATCACAAACACTACATCACACTTGTGAGAACACGGTCTCATCTACACAACAGTCACAACTATGGCACAACAGACTAGGACACTTGAATAATTCAGCTTTGCAAACACTGCAAAAAGATTTTTCCTTCATCAAATGTAACAATAATGTTTTAGCTTGTGAACCTTGTCATTTTGCAAAACAGAAGAAAATTCCTTTTCCTATCAGTAGTTCAATAGCTGACTCGCCTTTCGATTTAATACATGTTGATATTTGGGGCCCTCTATCAATTGTGTCTACCTCTGGTTTTAAGTACTTTCTTACTATCGTCGATGACAATAGCCGTTTTACTTGGATTAAGTTCATAAAAAATAAATCTGAGGTTTCATTAATTCTGCCCAACTTCATTAAAATGGTTGAAACCCAATTTTCAAAAACCGTCAAATGTGTCAGATCAGATAACGGTTCGGAATTCAGCATGCATAATTTCTTTGCTTCTAAAGGTATTTTACAGCAAAAGTCTTGTGTGGAAACCCCTCAACAAAATGGGATAGCTGAGAGGAAGCACCAACACATTCTTATGGTGACTAGAACTCTACTTTTTCAATCAAATGTTCCAAAGATTTTTTGGGATCTAGCAGTGGCACACGCTGTGCATCTCATCAATAGAGTCCCTAGTCCCATTTTACAAAATCTTTCCCCCTTTCAAAAATTACATGGCAAATTACCTGATCTAAACCACATCAAAGTTTTTGGTTGTCTTGCCTTTACATCCACTTTAACTCAAAATAGGAAGAAGTTAGATGCACGAGCTCAAAAATGTTGCTTTCTCGGATATAAAGAAGGGATCAAAGGATTTTTTCTCTATGATCTGAAAACAAGGCAAACTTTCCTTTCTAGAAATGTCATATTTTATGAATTTGAGTTTCCATTCAAAACCAACCCTGCCTCTTCAGATGTCAACCCTGCTGCTGTCACAACCACATCACATGTCCCATGGATAGACCCTTTTGCATATCATGATCATCTTTCGTTTTACCAACATGTGCATTCAACTCCAATTCTGCATCAGCATCAACTGACTTCCGTCACTGACTCTATTTCTCATAACACTGCAAGCTCAATTCCTAATGCACAAGCCTCATCCTTGTCTCATTCACATACTCACATGGACACTCATGCATCACCTCACCCTGCACCTCTTAGGAAGTTTAGTAGGACTAGGCGAACACCAGCAGATCTAAATGACTTTCACTGTGCACATAATACCACTGCTCAACAAGTTATGCCAATTTCAAAATGCAAATATCCAATTTCAGATTCAATGTCTTACTCTGTTCTGTCCACTAACCAATTGAATTTTTCTCTTGCTGTTTCCACACATAATGAGCCAAAAACCTATGAAGAAGCCATCCAAAAAGACTGTTGGAAAGATGCCATTAATGCAGAACTTCTAGCACTTGAGCAAACTAAAACTTGGACTCTCACCCCTTTACCACCAGGGAAGAAAACTATTGGCTGCCGTTGGGTGTTCAAAGTCAAATTCAATCCTGATGGATCAGTAGAGAGGCACAAAGCACGCCTGGTTGCAAAGGGCTATACACAACGATATGGTTTAGACTACATGGACACCTTTAGTCCAGTGGTTAAGATCACTACTGTGCGATTGGTACTTTCTCTCACTGCAATCAAGGGTTGGCACTGCCACCAATTGGACGTAAACACCGCATTCCTTCATGGTGAGTTGAAGGAAACAGTATATATGAAGCCTCCCCCGGGATTACCGCTCTCCTCTCCCGATTTGGTTTGCAAACTTGACAAGTCCCTCTATGGACTCAAGCAAGCTAGTAGGTAGTTGAATCTTAAGCTTTGCTCTGTTCTTCGTGCTCACGGGTACCAACAATCGAAGAATGATTATTCTTTGTTCACAAAACACAAATCCGAGACCTCCTTCACTGTGATACTTGCTTATGTTGATGATCTCGTCCTTGCTGGAAATGATCTCGCTGAGATTCAATCCATCAAGACCATCCTTGATCACCAATTCAAGATTAAGGACTTAGGGAATTTGAAATATTTTCTTGGCTTTGAAGTTGCAAGAACTGCCAAAGGAATTGCTCTTTATCAGAGGAAGTATGCTCTAGATCTCTTGGATGAGTGTGGCCTATTAGGCACAAGACCAGCGAGCACGCCAATGGATTATAGTCTCAAGCTTTCTAAGGACTCAGGAACGCCACTCTCTGACGTATCACAATACCGCAGATTGGTTGGCAGATTAGTGTACCTCACTAACACGCGTTCAGATATCAGTTTTGCAGTGGGTAAACTTAGTGAATTTCTCAGCAAACCATCTAATATTCACCTCCAAGCAGCATATCGTGTCCTTCGCTATGTCAAAACAGCTCCGGCCTTGGGGCTATTCTTTGCAGCAGATTCTGAGCTTCGCATTTCTGGCTTTGCTGACTCAGATTGGGCACAATGCCCCGACACGCGACGTTCCATTGCTGGTTTTTGTTTCTTCTTGGGCTCTTCACTCATTTCATGGAAGAGTAAGAAGCAATCTACTGTTTCTAGATCATCTTCTGAGGCTGAATATAGGTCACTAGCTGTGGCCACCTGTGAGGCTCAATGGCTCAACTACTTGTTGAAGGACCTCCGCATAGATCACAGACTCCCAATCTCCCTGTACTGTGATAGTCAATCAGCCAGGCATATTGCGGCTAACCCTGTATTCCACGAACGCACCAAACATATCGATATCGACTGTCACGTTGTTCGAGATAAGCTTCTCAGCGGCCTACTTCATCTCCTACCAATCACCACTACAGATCAAGTGGCGGACCTATTCACCAAACCTCTATCCCCTGCTCCTTTTGATTCTTGTGTGTCCAAGCTTGGCATGCTTGATTTTCATCAACCAAGCACTGCCAGCTTGAGGGGGCATGTTACCTGAATGTATTAGCTATAGCAGATTGACATATTTAGCTTAGTTAGCATTTATAATTGATAGTTAGTTACTAGTTAGCATATTCAATTAGTCTAAGATATTTATCATGTAAGTTGTTATATAAAGCAGGGTTTGCTAACTGATTCTGTTAGCTTCCATTTTATCCACGTCACTTTCTCTCTCTACCAAAAACAGATTTCAGAATCTTCTCTCTACCTTCCCTTCCTATTCTTCTTCACCATTTCAACTCTGCAACCCCCCTTTTCCAGCTTCCGTTTTCACAAATCTATACTCAACTATGCTTTCTTTTGTTGTTATCGATATTTAATAAGATTTTCTTATTATCAAAAGTATTGAAATTTTATGAATCACTTCGGTTGAAGAGTTAACAACTTAATATGATATAAATGTCTTTATATGTATAATTGTATTCATAAATTTTTAATCCTAATTATGATATCTGTTGTATATAACCAAATCTAAAGACAAATTTGAGAAAGAGAGTAGAATAAAAATCAAATGTAAATCATCTGAAATTTAATTTAAAGAAGATATACATGAGATCTTTAATAAATTTTAGGGTTACTTGTTTGAATAATGTATGTAGTGTGTACATATTTAAAAATGTTATCTGATTTTGAACGTTTTTAGCAAAATAAAATAAAATGTAAATGCGTGAAGTGATGCAAGGAAGACAGAAAATTAAGTAGTGCTACTCTACTTTATATTATACACGGGGAACGAATTAATTAGGTAAAGTTAGCAAGCACAATGCATCCAATATTATTCTATTATACTGCAAAACACAAGTTGTCAGGTAAAAAAAACGTCATGGTTTTTGTCTTTTAAAAGAATATCATCGTGATTTGATTTTGGCATTTTAGAGCCTAATCAAGAAAGAATAGCTACTTTGATTAAACAAAGTAATTATGTTTGGGAATAGGCAATACAATATATATTCGATGTATTGTTATCAACGATTTTGTAGGGTGGTAGTATTGATGCTCGTGGCATCTATTCTGATCCTTTGAATTACAACGTCACTATATAAAGTTAATGTATATAAGTAAATATATTTAATATACTAAAAATTAATTATTAAGTCAATTAATATATATATATATATTTATATATTTCTTAATTAATTTTTTATAATAAAATAATCAAATTTATAATAACTGAATAATTAAACTTATTTATAATTAGTGTAGTATAATACAAAATATTTATGAAAGATAAAAAATTATTTCATATGTAAGGATTATGATTTATATTTATATGTTTAGATAATATTCAATTTAGTCCTTCAATTTATATGCAAGTTTTAATTTAATTCTTAAAATTTTAATTATTTCTATGTAATTCTCAAATTTTACAAATGTGATTAGAATAATTGTTAGCACACAAACATTAATAAAATATTGACATAAATAACTAACATAGAATCACTTAGACTCTATAAAATATGATGTCGGTTTTGTTTTGGTACTAAATAACTTAAAAAATATCAAAAGTGATATTTAATAAATTTTTTTTTTAAATAAGTGATCTGATATTATTTTTGAACCACTTGAGTGCCAAAATCAGAATAATATTGTTTTACAAATTTTAGTATAATATTTAATTATATATATCACTGTTTTATTAATATTTTTGTGTCAAAAATTGTTCAAATTAATATAAATTACGTTTACAAAATTTAAAAATTAAAAAAAATAATTAAACTTAAAAAAGTAAATTAAACTTACGTATAAATTCAGAAATCAAATTCATTATTCAATATTAACTCTTATATGTTACATTATATATAAGGAGCACAAAAAAAATTTAAAACGGCCCTTGGACACATTTCACACGTATAGCTAGAAATGAATAGTAGTGGTATTTAATTTGACATGGCCGGGGAGCCCTTCAATCCTTCAAGAGTCATTTAAGCACACGGCCTTATTTCTAGAATTACTAGCATTGCACGGGTTTCACAAAATTTAAACATTTTTGAAACAAAAATACTAAGAATATAACTAAAATGTATTCTATAAAAATAGATATGTTGTATATAAATTTAGATAATTACAAAATTATCAATACACTAAAATAAAAAAATAGAATACAACAATTATTCAATATATCAATAAATGATATAACATATTTTTTAAGATAATAAAAAATAATAAAATATTCAAACAATTGTTAGCAACTAAAAAACAGAAAAAAGAAGCCCAACAAAAATGTAGTTTACTATTACTAAATTATATTCTATAAAAATATGTATGTTGTATTAAATTTCGATAATAACAAAATTATCACTACATTAAAATAAAATAATAGAATATAACAATTATCCAGTATGTCAATGACTGCTAACATATTTTTTAAGATAATAAAATATAATAAAATTGTTAGATACCAAAAAAAAAAGAGTCCAACAAAGATGTAGTTTACTATTATGTATAATCTTAAAAACATAGATTGTCAAGATACCTATTGATAAGAAAACAAAATATCTACAACACAATTCAACATATAGTCCAAAATATGTGTCACATAGAGTAATACATAGGAGTCTCTTGTTTATAAGGCATCTATATGTACCACGATATAAAAATGCAAGACAAAAGAGAAAAAGTTGCATTTAACATTACGTGTTGTCAGATAGTTCTCTTGTTTCATTACTTTCTTTGCTGACCTCAATTGATGAATTGCTTGCACGATACAAATCTATTGGATTATGAGGATCAACACCTTTCAATGTGTCATTTTCATCATCATCTTCATTGTCGTATGATGAGAACTCATCATTAAATGGTTCAGACTCAGATAACACTATCACATCAGGTGATGAAGGCTCACTATTTTTATTATATTTTATGTGAAAGACTATATATGTTGTTAAGTGTTTCTTGATCTATTCAGTCAACCACATAAAAGTTATGATTGGGGTGAATTTGAAATTTTGAATTGGTTGGTTCTTGTGATTCCAAATTAAAATAAAAAAGATTTCGAAACTCACATATCTAAATTGCACATTGCGCAGGCGCCCTCTATTCACAAAATAAAAAACTCTCAATTACTGATTGCAAGTTCTAAGGACCATATGTATTTAAATTTTCAATTTCAACCATGTTCGAAAATTTCTTTTTGATAATATATACATACAAAATATTGAAACTAACAATAATAATAGAAGATTCATATATTTTAAAGAGCAAGTAATATTAGCCGCTAAACTTAATTTCTGTTTCTTGTTTCGACTTTTTTTCAGTCCTCTTAGGTTGTCACTACCTACGATAGTAAAAGTATTTTTGTTGCTTAATTTTTAATCAAAGGTAAAAGATTTATTTACTTTATTACTACTCAAAATACATAAGTATCCTTTCTTAACTTCTCATAGTTTGCAGAAATTTTTTCAATTAGAACCAAATTTATACTCATTCTTTCTGTTCTTGCTTTTCAAAATATTTACTTTGATGATCACTTCTTAGAATTGACTACAGAAGTCCTGCCTCACAGTACATTATATCTTGTTCAATTTCATAAATTATGCGACAACAAATACAATTTAAAAATATAAACAACACAGTTCAAAAGATAAACATGAATAAGAACCATAACCAATATAATTTATGTATATAAAAAAAATTTCTTGATTTATCGTGTTAAAAATGTAACAAAGCAGTTAAGAACTGAAAGGAGCTCTAACAACAGAACAACCAAAGAACTTGAAGCTAGTCATTCAACCCTTTTACACCAGATTAACAAATTTCTTAAACTACAACTTGAGGTGTTGCAAGCCTTTCAATTAGAACCCTGCAAGAGTCTTCAAAATTCAGTTTAATAGTTGAACATTTAATATTATTTTAAGAGTTCAAAAATTTCAAGAACCATCTTTCACATATCCTCAATGAGCAAATAAATGTTACACAATTAACCTCAAACAGATCACTCTGCAAAATGCTGCTTGAGAGGTAAATGGAAAGAAAATTTTCAACATCATCTCTACTATACCCAAATGTCATTTGGGAAAGGTCATCAGTTTCAAATAAAAAGAACTCAGCTTCATCAGCAATCTACACAAATGGATAATAAAATTAGCCAGTTTAAATAAATAATTAAGAGTATGCGAGAGTAAAAATTTTGAGCTCATATATACATTTGCTAATTGGGTTCCAAATAATGCATGGGAGGCACTCCTCTTCGAAATGATCCACTACTGCACTCCACTTATACGATTCCTAGTTAAAAAGTCCAGAGTGTTAGAAGTAATTAATGATTCAAAGAGTGGGAGGATCAAATTCTTTACAGTGAAAGAAATTATAAGGTATTCATACGTGAGGGACTCACATTTTATAATATGCATGTGTGCTATGCTTGGATTCAGTATTTGGTGGAACATAGCTCCTGAGCAATTACTCTTAAGACCGCCTGCTTTGTTTTTCCCAGATCTTAGTACTCTTTTGAGAGTAGTTCGAAATACTTTCTTTGATCAAATTTGTAACATTCACCCTCATGTTACCAACCTACTATGTGACTATCTATTAAAAAAACATAAAATTGATTATAAGTTATACATCTTATTCAATATTATAGATCAATACCTGGAATGAGTTAAAGTCCACCAAAATTCAAATGCATTGCATACATCTTACTCAAACTACACCAACCCATCAAATATAAAGTATAAGAAAATTCATAGAAATATAAACTCATTTTTTCAATTAATAGATACTAAAAAATAAATATTAATATTCTTCAGTAGACATAAAATTTTTAGAGTAATAAGTTAGGTTTCAATAAGCCAGTATCAGAGCCTTTTTCCTTCGAATCCAGCTCCAACCAGCAAATATTCCTATTTTACTGGCTCAATGCCTTGAGACCTTTCCATTGCTCTAGTCCATTTTTCGAGTAGAAAAAAAAAGTGAATATTGAAGAAGGAAAAAAAATTTCCACAAAAAAATCCATCTTTGAGCTTTCATGATAAAAGACTAAATAAACTATCAAATACATAAAAATATTAGTAAAACAAAAAATATTATTATATATTAATATAAAATCACTGTGATACACAATTAGGATTACCTGCATTTCGTCTGCAACATGCACAAAGGGAATATATTTTGTAATAAGTAACATCTAAATGATTAATATTGCACCAACTGCATAAATAAAATTTTAACACAATAATATAAAATCAACAAAAAGAATAAACAGCCTAATAAGCATCACAGAGACAGCTAGCAATAAAATTTCAATAGAAAAAAAAAATAGATACCTTGTAAGCATCGGATGAAGATAATTTGAAATTGTCGGAAGGAGCGTTGTCATAATTAAGGCAAATCAGCCATACCACCATTTGCTCCATTAGATTGTCAGATACGAAAAGTCTATGAAATTGAGCTACTTTTAAAGAGAAAGTCAAAAAATGAAGTAGAATCGTTTATTTTCTAAATATGCAATTACTTGAAACTCCTTAAACCATATTCCACTGAATGAGTCGTAATTGAAACCAAAACTCAAACTCCTTTTCGACCATCACCAGCATCAAAAGAAGAATTATTATCGCCATTACAAATCTAAAAGTTTGTATTTTTTGTGATCAAACATTATAGTCATGCAAGTGTATATGTCTCACACACTGGCCACATTGAATTGTTAAAATATTTAACTTTCCTTCACTTGCCTGAAAAAAGAAGATAAAGTAGAAGTAAGTAATAAAGTAAAAATTCAGTCCAGCAATCAGGCCAGTGTACTCTCACACAATGAATTCAAAACGAAATGATAAATAACAACCAGAATGAGTTTGAGATGCCAAAAACCACCTAGAAATAATAGCAGAATGACACTTTGCCTCAGACCCAAGCACTAAAGCCAAAACCTTCAAACAATTATTCGCCTACACATTAAAAAATAAATCTAAATCAGTAGCTAAAAATATGGTTCAAAAATAGCTAAAATTAAGATTTTCAGAGACAGCTAGAAATCTAAAAAGCGTACTTGTGAAATAGGCAAAGATATAGTGTCATTAGAGGATACGGAGTGAACCTGCTACACTTGGTGATTGCGCTAACCAGTGATTGACGCATACCTAGAAATCTTACATTTCAAAATAGTGATTTAATAATGACTTAAAACACAAAGAAACCTAGAAAACAGGATGATAATTTAAAAAAATTAATAAAAATTAATTTCACAAAAAAAACCCGAAAAATCATAACACACCTTTGAATCCAAAGGAGATATAGGAAATAGAATGCGAACTTAAACAAAACCTAATTAAATTTTTTACTTAACTATTTCCTTAAACATAACTAAATCATTAGGCATGGGAACTTTGTTCATTTAGTTTTCAAATAACAAAAAGTTTATAATTCACATATTTAACACACTATACTTTTCTCCAAAGCATGAACCATTAACTAAATCCCTTGATTGTCCAAATACTCGGCAATCATAGAAAGGAAATAAATAATAAACAAAAAATTGATAGGGATTTCTTTACCCGTACTAATTCAAAATCAACTAATCAATTTTTTTTATTGGTAATTTTTTTTCAACCTGACATATAAATGAACATAAAAAATGGTATACTTTTTTATGAGCATAGATTTTAACATGAAAATATAACAACTAAAGCAATAAGAAAAAAAAGAGAGCAAAATCTAAAAACAAATCCGAATCAATTTTGCCAAATGTCAATAACAGTGAAGAATAACAGTATCATAATCACACACAACTCCAACACAAAAATTACAAAAATCTATTTACATCAAAATATAACAGTTTGCAATAAAAAAATTAATCTCACAAAGCCTGTAAATTTTGAAAGACATTCAAAGAAGTCTTAGAATTAAACACAGTGAATTCATAATTATGTGAAATACAATAATACCTAGAAAAAGACGATGATGATAAACAAAATTAATTTCAGAAAAAAAACCCTCACAGTGAATTCATAATTATTGAATACTGAACATTTTAATTACTCAATTTTAAAATATTCGCACATACAGAAGGAGGCCTTCGTCTAGAGGCTCTGAAGTACCCGTGATGTTAGCGGATCCAATTTGTTTGTTCTCTTCTATATTATTTGATCACCCCCCAGTTGCAGAAGCAAACCCAACATATATAAATAAAAAACAAAACATAAAGGGCTTATCAGAATAAAATAAAGTATCATATATGAAGATTACATAGCCCAGCTCAGCCAATTACAAAATTAACAGACATTGATCAACTCCACAATTGTTAGAATTTTGTTGATAGCTCTACCCATTACTTTGAAAACAATTTTATTGGAACACCTTTCCAATGAAGAAGCAAGCAGTATAATATGAGCAAAAACCTGTACAAAATGGTCCTCACAACATCAATAAATACACAACATGTCAAATTCATCCAGATACATTTTTCACGATTTAAGTTTCATTTTTTTTTTGACAATTTTTAGGTCCAAAAATGCTTACAATATAATGTGTTCCCAAAACAGGTTCTGAAAATAAAAATAACTATTTGCTAAACATGTACTTAGTTTAGATTCATAATTGGATTTAAAATTAAAAAAAAAATAACACACACTCAATGTTCGCACTGTAGCAGCTAAGCATGATTCTTCTTGTAAATTTTCAGTTCATTTCAAGGTAATTCTTATTTTATCCAAGGAATAAAAGAAAGGAGTATAATTACAACACCAAATGTTCTAAACGAACAGAGGCAATAGTAGTTTGTATTGCAAGCTGTGCTAATGAAAGAGTAAATAGAAAGGAAGAAGGTGAGGATCCTAAACCAAGGTCATGGCATAAGTAAGTAGTTGTTCACCCTTCCCTGACTTGTGATACTGATCTTGTTTTCATCCATTGGCATTTCTGCCATTGACTTCTCCACCTTTTGGTACCGATCTATCTATTGAATGCCACACACCAACACCAAAAAAAATAATAAAAATAAAAATCACATGCTTCAACCACAACCATGACACAAAAACAATCAACCTGTATTTGGAATAATAAGTAATATAAATACTAAAAGAAAAGTTAATAATTAATAGCATTCTTAGGACAAGCCTAATTTTGGGATATAATATTGATTTTACACTTTCAAAATCTATCAAAATAGCTTTTTATTATAAACTATGTTTAACCTAATATACACTTAACGTCAATTAATATTAGGAGAGAAATGCTTCCATGTTGACTGGGGTAATCACCTTGTTGGAGATTGTATGTAAAGGCAGCTAGAACATGGTGGTATGAATCTTGTGAACAAAATTCCATAGCATCAACATTGCCATCCAAATAGCAATGTGCTATATTCATAATAAAAAGGGTTTTGTCCAACCATATTAAACACCAACAACCAAGTAATGTGATTGAATCAATGTGTGTAAAAATCATTATAGAAAAACTTTCTTAATGGAAAAAGTGAAATCTTTGATATGCAAAAAAACTGGAAAATAAAGTTTCAACATAGTTCCATATATTAAATAAGTTAAAATTGTCTTCACTTCGAAATGAAAGTTCACTATGCTAGAAGTATTTAAACATAATCCCAGGTAAATAAATAAAAAGGAATGCTCTATATATATCAACTATCACGGATTATTGCAACAGCACCACCTTCATAAAACCAGTCAATCTCTTTCTTCCTTAAGAGGAAAATTTCCCTGGGATCATGCTAGTAAAATATAGAAAAATATTTTAAAAGATTAA
Organism: Arachis hypogaea; assembly: GCF_003086295.3. Taxonomy (NCBI): domain Eukaryota; kingdom Viridiplantae; phylum Streptophyta; class Magnoliopsida; order Fabales; family Fabaceae; genus Arachis; species Arachis hypogaea. The sequence continues at coordinate 125,914,817 of NC_092038.1, forward strand.
CAACAAAATAGTGGCTATCGACCTGCTAATTGGTCCTTCATAAAATAAATATGATAAATAATAGCAAATTAGTACCTCTTGTCTAGGTGAGCTTGGCTATAAGCAAGAGCAAGTGTGCTTTCCTATGATTCTCCAAATACCCGCATAATACACAGAGAAAAATAGCATAGCCCATTATGTAATGATGATAAAATGTACGATGATTAACAATCAAAGGGTGAAAAGAGACCTGCCATTGTAGAATCTCCATGTATTCTCGTAGCTTTTTCAATGTCGTCAATTACACCCCAGTGATATAGAATAAGTTTCATTATTTAAAAGGGTGGAGAATTCTTTCGCTAAAAGCAGTTCAAAACCTAACCTGATCAAATAGAATGATTCTACAAAATTCAGGATAAAAAAATTTTCTGATTACTTAGGTCAATTCTCCCTCCAAGGCCTCCATGAATGAAGACCCGGCTGCAGCAAAATCATATAATAGAAAATGATTAAATGATCATTTTTGCATCAAATTATTTCACTTCTTAACAAAGTTAGGTAATGAAAAATAACCACATAACAAAGGCATAAAGTCGTGCTTCAAGTATATACATTTATAAAGAAAGGTTGTAAGTCTCCACCAAAAACACATTGGATCTAATATTAACATTTACAACTTATTCAATTACATTAATGATCAATCTATATAGAATTTAATCCCTAAGTCAATAGTAGTCCGCTTCCTCCCAATCCAGATTCTGATCAACTAATGTAAACAAATAAGAATACATAGCTTAAAATTTTAGAAAGGAAAAAAATTAAGAAAAGAAATGTATAATTATCAGCTTTCTAATCAATACCATTAGGATTTATACCAACAGATTGCCATCCATCATCAATTATAACAAACTTAGCAGGAATTCCACATTTCTCAAAGCTGCATTAAAGAACATAGAAAAATATAAGGAACATGTATCATATAAAATTCTGATGATTATAACCTAAAGTAACAATTGAAAAGTTGGACAAAAATCAATTTAGAACTAATGTGTTAAAATAGAAATAAATTAGTTGAAAAGCTCCTCTATTTGTTTTTATGTTACTTGGTGTGCAAAGCAATAATAAAAAATTGATAACACAAGGGAACAATTTAGGCCTTCAAAGAAATTAAACCAGAAAAATAACATAGTAAGAACAACAAAAAAAAAACAGAGGGAGACAAAAGATGATATAAACATAGTCCATAATTAATCAAAGAATGAAAAATTCAAAATCAACCTACAATTAATCATAGTTAACATGAAAGAAAAAATAAGATATGAAGCATGGAAGTTTAAAAAAGCATATGAAGACATTGCTAACCTCTAATGTAATCCATTGTTTTGGAAGAAGACCAGCAGTAGCATAAGCTCATTTGAGTTCATGGATTCAATGAAAAACAAACTAAAAAATGCAACAACTCTTAATAATAAGCCTACTTTTTTTCATTTAATCAACTTATTTTATTATTTTTAGAGCAGGAATAGCACAATCAAATGAAAATATATATCAATATAATGAACAAATAGCATACGAATCGCATGAGAAAAATAGAATCTAAAATATATGGAAAATAAATCTACTAAGAATTGATCCAAACATATATATTTTCTTTTTTATATTTTCTTTTCTCCCAAATTTCTTTGATCCAAACATAATGCTAAAGTTCAACTGAAAAAACCTATAATAATAATAATAATAATAATAATAATAATAATAATAATAATAATAATAATGTGACGACACGGCTAAAAGAATTTCAACTTAAAACGTGCTGCCTTTATAAACGTATCGCTGCCAAATAAGACAATTGCTCGATGTGAGATTGTTAAGTACTTTCTCTGTTCATAAGGGAAAAATAATTAAGTTAATTTATTTTTTTTTGGTATAGTAATTTAATTATATGCAACTTGTCTGGATGCTTATTGCTTTATTTAAGTTGCCATATGATTCTCTTTTCCGGGTAAAAATGAGTCCTTCTTTTTCTTTTGGTTGAAAAAATTAAAACTCCTTTATTAGCTTTCAGTTTCAGGAATTATATATATAATTATTAAGAAAATTAAAAACATATTTGAAGTTGAGTGCTAATCTTTAGAAATATTTGTATAGATAATATATAATTCATTTAAAAAAAATTATTTTCCATAATTGATTCATGTTGTAGAAATCAAATTTTGCAGATGTGATTAAAATTACTTTTTATTTTCATTTGTTTCAAAATTGAAGTATATGTAAATTTTCAAAATAACCCATACTATTACAAACCAAGACAGAAGTATTTGTTATATAAGGGCATAAGGCCAAATAATAACTAAAATTGCTTAAATTTTTTGATGTGATATATCTGAAAAGATATTTAACTAATAACTGATTATGGTATATGTAGTATCTATCTATCATACATTTATAGCTTGACATAAAAATAAAAAACTAAACTCATCTCCTTGGGTTAAAAAGTAAATGCGTTACTTTCAGTTTTCACGAAGTTTTTTTTTTTTCAAAGATAGAGAAGTTCAAACCTGCAACTTCTTAGTTGAGTATGAAAAGATTATGCCATCAGCTATAGCTCGTTGGCCAGTTTCCACAAAGTTTCTTGAAAAGAAAATGTTGCGCAACATTCAATTCTTATGTTAATATAGATTTAGGCTAGGTTTGGTTAGAGAAAAATGAAAGAAAAATAAAAGAAAAGAAAAAAATTTTAAATTTGTTTTTATAAATTGTACATAAAAAATTATAATTTTTCTTCTCTTCTCCTCTTCTATTTCTTCTTCACTTCTTTTCAATCAAACATAACCTATCAAACATAGCCTTAATAAAGCATATGCTTTAATTGTTCTAAAAAAATTTAACCCAAAAAAAAACTGAAGGAAAAATAAAAAGTTAGTATAAATTTAATTTTTCTGTATTGATATCATAAATTTTTTACATTATTATTCAATTACATCACAATAAAATAGTAAATATATTAGGTCTTATACATATTATCTGAAATGCCATGAAATTAAATAATATTTTTGGTTTAATATTTAAAAAAGTTTTCAATGTAATTATATTAAAAATTAAAAATATCTTAAAATGATTTTAAATAAAACATACATGTAAAAATAAAAATAGTTCTAATCCGATACTTCAACAGTAGTTTGACAACATGATATTAAATAAAACACATTATATAAAGATATTTTAACATATTTTCTTTTCAAAATTTTTTATTTTCTTCATTTTTTGGAAGAAATTTTGAAACCCTTCTAAAAGTGATAAAATATGAAAAGTATAAATTATAAGATTTGGATCCTCTAAATTTTGAATTTTATTTTACTGAGTAAAATATGATTTCTCACCATTTATTTTATATGTGGGACTAAAAAAATATGAAAAAAAATATTTAAAGGTGAGAAATCATATCTTATTTTCTAAAATAAAAATTTAAATTTAAAAGATTCAAATTCTAAATTATATACAAAAATGTACAAACTAAACATTTTTTGTGTGGATAAATTTTTTTAATTATAAAATATATTGTCATCCTATTCTATGATTGATTATGTAGCAACATTCAACATTAAATTGGATTGGCATACATAGATATATGATTAGCATATTCCTTGCTTGATTAATCTTCAAACAGGTCCTATGTCTTGAAATTATTGAAGCAAATTTGGCTAGATATCCAAGTGTGTGTTTAAATTAACATTTGCAAATAAAAGTTTATATAACATTTATTTTGTAAAATTGATTTTGATCAAATGTGAGAGTTAGTATTAACGGATTTATGTTTGGTAATTTTTATTTAAAATAGATTATAATAAACTAAAGGAAAAGTTTAGGAGCCAGCAACTTTATTAAATTCTGGCTAGCATGTAATCAGCGAAAAAAAAGAGTAATTCCACACCATTAAAAACATCATTGATGATTACTTGATGGCTATAAATCACAAAAGTTGCTATCCCCTAGCACTCCTCTAAACTAAATATTATTTGGATTATATTATTCAAAATCACTTGTAAATAAAAAATTATAAAAAAGGCATAAATTTAAATAATTATTTTATATTATCTTATAATTTTATTTTAGATATTTAAATAAATTTTAATATTCTTTTTTTAATACTCTCAATACTCTTTAGTACTCTAATAGAATTATTAGAATTATAATACAAAGCAAAAAACATATTGCATATAAAAAAGAAATAACAATAACAGTAAAACAACTCATATAAACAAAAAAATAGAAGTTTTATAAAAAATAATAATATGCATAAGAGAGTATTTAAAAAAATCTTATAAAAAACATATCAAACATATGAATAATAAAAGATATAATTGGTACGTAAAACATAAATTTCAGTCCAACGTGAAAAAATGAATGAAAAAGTTAGAATTTGTAACTTTTGATAAACATGGATTGAAGGGTGAAATCACTTCTGCTTTTAGAGGATAGAAACATTGACAAACATAAAAATGAAGCGTTCAAGAGATTTAGACGTGCTTCTCTCCTCTTCAAATTTGGATTAGTCTAGTAATCAATTTATTAACCAGTAACAAACTTTTAAATAAAATTTAAATTTGTGATAAATCTATCTAAAAAACGAAACCTATCTAATTCTAATCTAATATAATTCATTGAAATATTAATCAATCCTTAGTTGCATGTAGCTACAGCGGCATGTGTCTAATATAATATCTATTGGAAACATAAAAGGCACGAGTATGAATAGTGGCTTCTACTTCAATTAAGCGAGAGTGGATTAAAGGCTAACACACACAATAGCCTTAGCTTGATGAATGGTTATTACCAATGCCATTACATCATAAGAATAAATTAGTACAAACCTCATGAAAAAGCTCAAGTATAAAACCATGGTACTTATTGAAGTTCATGGAGATATAATAGTTGAGTAGTCTAAATCTCTGACTTTTTTAATGTGATATGCTGTTATCATCTCCACATGGACTCCCTAAAATCCTCTCTTGGATCATAAGAGCATTTCTCTATTGCCACCATAACAACAAATTTAGTTCTTTCTCTGACTCTGTTTTGCTGTTGCCTCCTGCATCTCTCTTCCAGCCTTCTCTCCCTATCCAATTGTTCAAGTCTCTCTTGCACTCTGACTTGTGCGACACTTGACACCAAAGGCAACCAATCAGAGACTGATGAACTCTGCTTTCTCTATGGAAGACATACTAATTCTCCTACAACTACTGCAGCATAAGGCCTTGAATCCTCTCTGCTATGAGCATTTCATTGCTTCGAAACAAAGACAAATTAAAAGTCTTTTAAGGAAGTAGGTTTAATTTGTGCATTAATAATAATCAAATCTTTTATTCACAATTCATCAGTAACAGTGGGACATAACAATGGATTAATTATTATGTTCGTTCTAAGTAAATTTAGAAATTAAATTAGATGTTAGCTTGAAAGGTAGATGGAGGACATGGTTATAGTTAATAGTTAATTAACTAACTCTGAATGAACATGGTAGTGGCACTTCTAATGTTCCTATTTTATTGAATCTAAACTTGGTAAATCTTTCTGGAAATGCATTCCTGAAGCATTCTTTTCTCAACCGGGGCAATGAGAAAATTGTTTACTTTTATTTCTTGAGGATCACACTCTACCAAATTTCAGATTATGATAGAATTACTTGAAATATTTTTTTAGTGGACAACTTCAATAAATTTATGTGACCTACTAACCTACTTCAACTCCACACCTCTATATGCAAGTATATCAAAATATCAGTTACATGGAAAAATAGTCTAAAAATAATAATAAACTGAAAAAAAGTGTAAAGATTTTTTTGGCAAATTCAAGGGAAACAATTGCAACCATAAACTCGTCTCACTGCATTTATATATTCTCAATTCTGGAATATAAGGGAAACTTGTAACTGATTCCCATTCTTTCCCTTTCGGTATTTTATAAATATTTGGAAAAAATTAAAGAATATGCACTTTTCTTTCTGCAGAAAGCCTCACCCTCGCAATCGATCTCTCAGTTCATCATCAGAGATTTTTGTCCCTGCATAACCAAAAAATATGAATTTCTTTTGGTGGTAGGAATCCCTAAAGATAAATTCACCAAGCATAAAAAACAAATCCTTCAATAAAAGGTAAAAAACTATTAGAAAATATTCCATCTACAAAAAGAACAAATTACGAATAAATAGTATGGTGATCCTCTTCATCAATTTTCCTTTTTAGTTTCACCTTAATTCTATGTAACACGCTAATTAGACATGATCCAAAGACTTTGATATATTGCTCTATAAATGGAAGGCACCAACCTGCCGATACAGGTGAAAAAGTGCCGGAAACGTTTTCTTCTTAGCCAGATCACCAGAAGCACCAAGCACAACAATGGAGAGTGAGCCAGTTTCAGATACATTTGAAGACTCTCTTGTCAAGGGATACTCAATTTCAAAGCTAGATCTTTCAATGTGCCATTCGTTCATTCTCATCCTCTCGCAGTACTTGAACTATTCTGCAATTCAAATTGGGAGTGATCTATTTATCATGTATCAAACCATAAGAAGAACTTAGAAAATATACTAACATAGCTTTAATTAATGTTAATGATGAATTCCTACAAACTAATAAGCATAAAATTGATTCTCAAAACACAGAATTAACTAACAATCAAAAGAAAAAAAGCATCAATCCAAAAGGCAAGAAACTAACAAATCAAGGCATCCAAATTCAAATACAGTGCCTTTTGGATTTTGGAATAGTTCCAACTCGAATCTCAATCAATCACATACCATATTAAATGAAAACACCCCTTTAACTACCAAAATTTGTCAAGATTGACCCAGATAAAAATAAAATAAAAGCTACAAACTTTTATCAATCATGCAAAAGAGTTCAACTGAAACTCCAAGAGAGCTGAAAAACAAAGTAAAAGCTACACCCGAAAAAAGATAAATTTGAGACCAACCCACACTAATTCAAAATCAATTAATCACTTTATTTTCTCATCGATAATTTTCTTTTCAACCTGACACAGAAATAAACATAAGAAACGGTATTACACAACACATGATTACACAACAAAAAGCAAAATATATATAGTAATAATCTTTCTCAATATCTGATTTAATTATAAAGTAAATCCCAAGAGCCGAGAAGATACGCAAACAGAAAAATACCATCTATTTGCAAAAAATCATGAAATAGCACACAGACCAACTAAACCTAAATTTCCAACAGCTTAAAATTCAGATCAGATCGTTATTTTCGCAATTTTTAGATCTCAAATCTGGAAAAATTCAAATGACCAAGAAATTATGATAATCATAAGCTCAAGACTCCCAAAAAATGACTTCAACCCACTGTTCTCCATTATCATCTTCAGCACCACCGCTTATGCTCAAAAGAACCGAAAAAAATATCAAAAGAGGGAAAAAATCAAAATTTGAAGACAAATTAGGATAGGATCGCAAGGGAATCGAAATAGAAGAAGGGAAAACAAGATCAAAATCACAGTGAACAAATATATATTTAGCCTAAATGGAGAAATATTCTTAAAAAACCGGAATATTTGGATTAATTTGGTGATTAAGCATGTTACACAGTAAAATGGCTCTTGCTATACATATTTGGATTAGAAAAAATGAAAAGAAAAAAGCAAAAGAAAGAATATAAAAAAAATGCTCCCATGTCACTTCCACGTCAGATCCTCCTCCCTCCAAACAAAAACGGAATATTATAGATCGGGTGGGAAAATAATAGAAAGAAGAGTGTGATTCACAGAAACATTGATCATCCTTTAACAGAAACAAGTGTGATTCAAACTAACACTATGTAAAATTAAAACCAATATTTTTTTTAGTTTGCCTCTCAACAGGACCCTTAATTGGGTATTGAGGAATTTTATGAAGAAACACTTCCATAGTTCCATTAAAACAACAAAACAGAACAGAAATTTAACATGAGCTAGGGTTTCTACCAGGCAAAGCTAATAAAGAAAAGGCAAACATAAACATAACAATATCTCCTATAACAGTGGAAGCGGACCCTCCATGTTAAAAAAATAGCAAGAACAAATAAACAAAAATCAGCAAGAACAAAAAAATCAGACTAAAAACTCATCAGAGCCAACAACAGATAGTCATAACAAAAAATCAGCCAATAACAAATAATCAGATGGAAAAAGAAATAAGAACGGTAATTAATTTACCTGAGGCTCCATTTATTTAGTTACAGACAGAGAGTGCAGGGAAGGACGTCACCGTGGTGCCAGTGGAGGCTCTTTCTCGACCGCGTTCTCATCTTGCTGCCATGACAATTGACAACACAATATTCAAAACCAAAAACAAAACAAGCAAAACAGAAGAACCATATTCCATAATTTTCCAAAACTAAACAACAAAGCTGAGAAAAGATACACTTTGCTCCGAAAGCAAGGCAATCTGGGCAAACACCTCATCTGTGTAGGGATCCGCCTGAAACAAGCAAACATAACATGACATTCTTCATAAGGCAATCTGGGCAAACACCTCATCTGTGTAGGGATCCACCTGAAACAAGCAAACATAACATGACATTCTTCATAAGCTTCAAAAAGCACATGAACTCTTTTATTTATTTTTCTTTCCAAGGACCAAAAAATTAGCATAGCATATAACATGGATCAAGGAACACTACCCTGTAATGTATTGCCATAAGCAAACCGGAATTGCCATACTCCATTTCATCTAGTTTGATCCCATCGGAACTATTATCGTCGGGGCTGCTGCCAAGACTGCTGCCTGATAACTATTCAGGAGCATATGTAACAATTGAAATGGTGAAGTTCATAGAGATGATGATCCTGCTTTTGAACATAATGTCATTAAACCACTATCTGAATTTTGCACATGATCAAGGCAAAGAACAAGAAGGCAACCCCTAGCACTGCCATACAATAAAAATACAGTAACCAATCTGACATGTATACATTTCCAAACATTACAATTATTTGACAATGGTATGAACATACTATCTTGATTCGACTAAGGTCGGATTCTATACACTGAAAATGCTGTCTAGCATATACATAGTAGAACAAATATATTGCTAGAGAGAATTCAGATCATTTGAATATCTTCATTGCAGAAAAAGTTAGTTAAAAAGTAATGACTATGCAATACTATTTAAATAGGTGACAGAATTGAGTTTTGATGGCTGTATTTCCAAAATAATCATAGCTAACCATAGACAAGGATACAGAAGAGAAGACCCCATTAGGCAAAAAATCAGCTCAAAATTATGATTGTTGGTGCATGAGTAAACCGGTTAACTCGTGATGTTTAACATCACAGAGGCCAAACAGCTTCCTACATGCTTTTTCAAATCCAAAACCAGCAACATTCTCAATCGATCTCTTATACATCTTCATCTATCAACAGATTACAGTATAAAAATTAGTTAATTAGCATTTATTTGGAACAAAATCAAACAAATCATAGAAAACACGATGATGATACCAATACTATTGAGGGGTCGTTTGGGACAGAAAACGTCGATGGAAGTCAACTCAATTTCAAAGCTATCTCTTCTTTTGATGTGCCATTCGTTCGTTCTCATCCTCTAGCAGTACTTGAACTATTTCTGCAATCCAAACTGGGAGTGATCTATTTATCATGTATCAAATCATAAGAAGAACTTAGAAAATGTACTAACATAGCTTTAATTAATGTTAATGATGACAGAAAAAACCGATCACAATTGAACATAGTTTATACAAAAATAGGTCAGAAGAAAAATTATTTAACTTAACTTTCTTGCAAATTTTCTGACCCCATTTCCATTTTCAGTAGAACTGGGTTGCAATTTCAGATCCAAAACCAGCTGCATTCTCAATTGATCTCTTATACATCTTCATCTACCAACAGATTACAGTATAAAAATAGTAAATTAGAATTCTATTTGAAAGAAAAGCAAACAAATCGTAGAAAACACGATGATGATACCAATATTGTTCTGAGGGGTCGTTCGGGACAGAAAACCTCGATGGAAGTCGGTAACCTTGATGCACAATGTACCCAGATAGAGAAAACTGGGATAATCCAAGAAAGGATCCAGAAACACGAACTGGATGGGGATAAAGAAAACTGGGTTGAAGATCCAGGATTTCAGAGTGACACCAACACCCAGAGAGAAACAGAGAAAAGGGACAGAAAGACAGGTCACACGGTGGTGACGGAAGAATCGAGATCACAACACCCACAGAGAGAATCGAGGCAAGAAGGCGAGAGTGGCAACAGCTAGCAAAAGGATAAACCATAATCAAATTAACAGGAAATTCCAAAGAATGAAGTGAAAAACCCAAAAATTTATAAAATGCACAAACCACATGCAACAAACAATTCAACAGCTAGCAAAAGGAGAAATCATAATCAAATTAACATAAAAAAGAAAATGAAGAAGATGAACCCAAATCATAAATCATAATCAAATTAACAGCAACTTTTAAAGAATGAAATGAAGAATATGAACCCAGAAACCCACCAAAATAGATACACAATTTGCAAAATAACAGATCCACAAACCCTAGACATTAAAACCTACAATAACCGTGTAAGACAGTATACACAATGAAGAAAAAGAAGGATGAAGAGGAAATTTCACAAACCCTACACACAACATGTGCGTAAAACATCGAACAGATACCCAAAACAATCACAAATTGGAACATTAGGAATTTCACAAACCCTAGATAAGAAAATGTCCCTTAACCATATAACAGATACCAGTAATCATCAGAATTTGCAAAATTAGGGATTTCAGAAACCATAGACAAAATCATCAGAATTTGCAAAATTAGGGATTTCAGATACCATAGACAATAAAATCAGTGTAAATCGCGGAACAAAATTTGAAAGAGAATTTGCAAAATTAGGGATTTAAGAAACCATTCACAAAATCATCAGAATTTGCAAAATTAGGGATTTCAGATACCATATACAATAAAACCAGTGTAAATCGCGGAACAAAATTTGAAAGATTAGGAATTTCACAAACCCTAAAAAATAAAATCTCGCTTAACCATAGAACAGAAACCGAAAAACATCAAAATTTGCACAATTAGAGATTTCAGAAACAATAGACAATAAAACCTGGTTCAATCGCGGAACAGATGCCAAAATCCATCACAGGGATCTGAGATATTGAATCTGAGCGGAAAATTGGGAAATCCGCAAACCGGATGAACGGCGAGGAACAAACTCCCAGGAGAACACGGCTCCTAGACACAGTATGGTACGGAAGACGAAACGAAACTTGGAGACGAGAGCAAAGCTCCTAGGGTTGAAAGAAATCATTACCTACTGAAACAGATCCATCAAGAACGAAGGTTGCCTCAGTGATTCGGTGAAAAGTATTGGAGGTTGCGTGAGAGAAGAACCCAAATCGATAGGTGACGACTGGTGTCAGAGCAGCACATGCACCATCCAAAGAATGGGGCCAGGTGGAGGAGGTGCCACCGTGGAAGGGACCGTCTACCTCGGAGTGGAACCGGCGTGAGTTGCGGGGAGCTCTCCAGCTCGGAAACGAAACCACGCGTATCTAGTGTTTAATGATCTTCTGCAACTTATAATCACAATTTCTTATAAAATATTGGATTAATTTCAACTTTCAAGTGTATGTGTATCACAGGATCAAGTGTTCTAATAATTTTAATTATTAATTTTAATTATAAGATATATATGATTAAAATTAATGGCTAAGAATAATTTTAGAATTGAGATCAATAATAAAAATTACTTGGACACCTTATTTAGTGATATATTTTAAATATTTATGTTATGATTATATTGGAATAAGAAGGACACGCAGTACACAAGAAGAAAAAATAGAACGAAGGTTTAGGATTCATTAGTTTTACTGGGAAAAAAAATCTATTATATTCCTAATATTTTTTATAAAATAATTATGAATTAGATCATGTTTTAGTTTATCCAAAATTATTGCATTAAAAAAAAATCTCCGGAATTTATTATTATTTTCATTTTTGTCCCTCTTGGTTGGTTCTGAAAGTGAACTTTCAATTTGTCAGCCCACTACCTTTTCGTCATGCACGAAATTCCCCCCGAGATGGATGCAACTGGTTAGATGTCAAAAGTCAAAACTCAATTTAATCCTCTGTTTGGATCAACAGAAAAAAAATAAAGGAAAGAAAATCAACGAAAACAAAATATTTTATATCGTTTGGTTATGCAAAGAAAATATATATGATATATAGTTCACTCTTGTCTTCTATTTCAAAAAATTATAATTGGATAAACTTTAAACTAATTCATTTTAATTATGTAATTTGTTTGGAAGAGAGTGTATATTTTATAAATAGATAAAAAAAGTTTTATTTTAATATTTTTTAAAGAAGAGAAGTGAAATTTTTTAAAAGAAATAAATAAATTACAATTAATACACAAATTAAATATAAGAAAGTTATAATAATTAAAATTTATTATTTATTATAAAATTGTTTTATATAATTTTTAAAGTCTAATTAAAATTTGAATAATTGTAACATTTTATATTTTGTCATGCAATAAAGTATGCAATTATACTAGTTTTTGGATTTATCTCTTCAGTTTTTCTTTTTATTTGAATAACTATTTTCAACTCTATTCTTATCTTTTTGTTTGATCTTACTATCATTTAATTATTTGGAGAAGGCTGTTTATAAAATGATGCCAAATTTAATAAAAAAAATTATGCAAAGTTTTGACATGTCGGATCGATAATTCCAAGAGTTAAATCTCAAAGTGATCTTTGAGATTCATGGTTTGTACCAATTTAGTCCCTAACTTATCAATTGCACCATTTATGTTCCCGACTTTGTTAAAATTGCACCAGGGTCGTCGCTCCCTACATCTCCGGGAAAATTAACTGCCACCGGCAGTGATATGGCGCTGAAATGCAACGCTGGCGTAGATAACGGCTAGCTGAAGTGGCAATTGAAACTGGTTGACTCAACGTGGTCCCTGTACCTAGTTTTAACCCTAATTTCTAGCATGACCTCGTTATCCATCTTCATCTTTTTGTTTCTGCCCAGCAGCATTCTTCTCCTACTTCGTTGTTGTTACTCGTTGAACTGAAACGAAAACCATGATTAGGTGTGCGAGTCAAGGTCAAGGAAGCTCTACACAATCGACGACGAGAACTCGGAGTCGGAGCAGACCGTCGCGGGTGCCAGAGCGCTGTGGGTGCGGCTGCCAGCCCATGCTTTGTTGGTCCAAAACAAATACCAACTCAAATAAGCCCTTTTTCGGTTGTCCGAATTACAACATGAGTTTTTGTTAAGAAAAATTGTTTAGTGGTTTTTTGTTCTTTACTTCTTATCATATCTCATATTCAGACTAGGGACAGAACATGGTGTAAATTTTTTCTCTAGGCTGATGATGAAGAAGAAGAAGAGGAACATGAAGGAAGAATGGATGCAACTGCAATTGACAATGAGCCAGTGAGAATCAATTTAGCCTGGAGGATTGAAAAATTAGAAGCTGAAGTGAGGACCAAAAAATGTATGATACAATTCTTAGGCATAGTGGTCTTTTTCACTGTAGTTGTTGTATTGGTTATGACTTTGAAGTTTTGAAAATGTTGTATGTAATGTGTTCATGGATGAATGAAAATAAGAGTTGGTTTTTTATCTTCAGTTATATGCCCTGTTTTTGATAGACTAGTTACCATAAAGAGAAATAATTACAGATCATCTGACATCATAATAGCATAATGCATAATGCATAATGCATAATGCATAATTACAAAAATAGCAAAGATAAACATATTTGAGTAGCAAACATTAACATGTTTGAGTTGCAAACATTAACAAAAATTTTGACAATTATCCTAAACAAAGCAACTATCTATTAACTACCTTTAACAAAACAAAGAAGTGCTGTCCTAAATACCCTGATGTCAAAGTCATCAATTATTTTTTTCTTGGTGCTTTGAAACCGGGAGTTGGAACAAACTTCATAAAATTGGCAAATCTAAAAGATGTTGCCACACTAGCTCCTTGTATTAGATCCACACCAATAGATTGAGGTGGTAGTGAGCTCCTCCTTTTGGTGGGCAACTTCTCTAGCCTTGATGGTGCAGGTGCAGCAGATCCTGCTATGTCCTACAGCAGAAAAACAGTTCAACCCATGAGCACAGATAACAAAAAAAAAATTTTGTTATGTTGTGACATGAAGAAGTGTATTACCTGTGATCCTTCGTAGTTTGGTTGTGATATCTCAATCTCCACAACAGAAGGTTTATCAACTGGTGCAGCAGCAATATGAGGTTGAGGGCCAGCCTCAGAAGTAGGAGCAGCAGCATTTGATTTAGCTTTATCTGCAGCAGCCTTTGCAGCTGCAAGAGCAGCAGCTATTTCATCCAGTCTCTTCTTTGAGCACCCTCTCTTAGTATCCCCTTTTACCCCACAATACCTACATGCGAATGGCTTCAAATGTCTTTTTAAATTTCTAGTTGGTTTGCCTTTTTTGTTACTACTGTTACCCTCATCAGCATCTTTTCTCCTTTTCTTTGTTATAGCTCTAGCCCTCCTCTTAATATTAGGGCATGTGGCTGAGTGTACATGGATTTCTTCCACAATGATTGGTCAGGAAGAGGGTTAATGTGATAAGCATAAGTCTTGTTGTATACCTCCATAGTACACAATTGGGAATAAATTACCATTTGTATCAATGAAAGATACAAACGCTGACGAATGTATCTATATAAAAATAAAACGACAATTGTACCCACAGACCAATTATGTAACCAATGTCTGGGTACTCTTGGCACATGGAAGCCATCTTCCGTGGTTATAATTGTCGTCTTATTCTTATATGGGTACATTTGTCAGCATTTGTATCTTTGATGGGTACAAATGATAATTTATTTCACAATTGGTGAAAAAAGTTTTCCGGCCTCTTGTTTACCCTTGCAAGGATAGCACAGGCATGAACTCATGGAATGCCTACAGTTAGTAACACAAAGAAAAAGTAAGACAATCACAATCATCAAAGTACACAAATATTCATAATTAAGTTAAAGAGATTGAACAAAGGTCACTGGTTAGCATCCAGAATTGGCAAGTGCATAGTCTTTTTCCAAGATCCACCACCATGTTTGTTGGATGGCCATGAGCCTCAAATTTTTTAGAGTCTTCATCACCGATCCATATAGGCATCCAGTTTTTTTATTCATTTCTGATTTTATCTAGGCGACTTTGAATTACAGGGGAGAGTATGCCAACATGATTTGCTAGTTTTACCTTATTCTTCGCAATAGTTCTCATCACAAACTCATCTCCTCAGGTAATGTGATGATGGATTTGCTTCTGGCCTCTTTGATTCTTGCATTGAAAACCTCACAGGCGTTGTTGCAAATGTTGTCCAATTTTAGCCTATGGCTGAACTGGGACTTTGTCCATGACTCTCTAGGCCATTTGTTGATATATGCCTAAGCCTCCTTGTTCACCCTCTTAATCTTGTTCAGATTATTAATGAAATCCTGGAATGTTATTGATCTAACACATTCCCAAAGTTGTCCCCTCAATTCAAGGTCCTTTCATTGTTTGTTAAAGTTCCTCCAGAGATGCCAAATGCAGAAATGGTGGTGAACTCTTGGCATCACCTCCTAGACAGCATGAACTAAACCCTGTAAGACATTGTTACACTATGTGTCAGAACCAGACAGTGATGTACACACTTTTATCGTGCCACAGAATAGTCCCTGAGTTTACATTAATGACCCTAATATAGTCCCTGACTTTCAGATTTTAATACAATTTAGTCTCTTATTTAGTCCGTTGTGCTATTTGGACATAACTAACCGTGCATATCAACAACCAACCTCACGCATACAAAATCCAGAGGACATATATAAGATACAAATTTAACAACCATTACTCCAAGACAATTCTCTTACATCCAAAGACTCATAAATTGTTAAAAGCACATGAAAGGTAACATTACCTTCTACATATCAGAAATAAAGCACCATCCGTTAGTGTTGTAGTCTCCAAGATCAGTGTAAGAACCGGCAAAATTATTTTTAATAAAATAATAATAATTTTTAAGTGCTCGGAATAGATTCAAAATTTAGAAGTCTTAATTTAAAAATTTAAAGGTGAAATTTGATTTCAATAAATTTTTTTTTGAGTTGGAAAATGTATCCTTTACGAAAAGTTTTTGTAAAAATGTGTACTGGCGCTTAAGCTGGTAGTACCGGCTCTAGTCTGCCCGGTATTGTGTTTTGAGGAAAATAAGATTTTAAAAATTGATTTATTGTTTTAAAAAGGACAAAAATAATTTAGAATTGAAAACCGGGCACTAATCTTAAAGGTTTTAGGCCTAAAGTGGGCCAAACGGACCTAAATACTAACGGCTTAGACTGGATCTAAGTTGGGCCCAAGCCCAACATATATATGCATCCTTTAATGAGCTTTCAGCTCATTTTACCCCAATTAAGAGAGGGGAGGCGCTGATGAAAAGAGAGAAGAGAGGAGAGGGGTTTCACTATTCACCTCCACCTTTCGAGAGCCATAACTTGAGCTACGGAACTCTGATTGACAAGCCATTTACGACCACGCGAAACTCTTGACAAGCTCTTCTTTTCTATCTAGGTTTTGCTGGTAAGATTTTGAAACTCATACACCAGTTTCCTACCCTAACTTCTGCGTTTTGGAGTTTGGTTTTTGAGTAGATTTTGTGATTTTGCTTGATTAGGTGATCTCTAGTGGTGGATAATTGTTGGATTTTACCCCTAATCTCGTTGGGTAAGGTAAGGTTTCACTAAACCCTTGTATTAGTTATTTTTGTGAACTTTAAGTTTGATGTTTGTATGTTATATGATGTTAGTTTGAGCCTTAGTGCTTGTTGGAGTTGGCTGGGCTTTTTGAAAGCTTGTTTGGACTCAAAGTGGTGTTTTGTACATATTGGGAATCGGCCAAGGTATAGTTTTAGTTTTCTTTATGTAATATGTAATATTTCTAGAAACTTAGGCTAGTAGACCATAGGATAGGATTGAATGATGTTGGTGTATGCCTAATTATTTATGAAATTATGTTGTATGATGAAGAGGATTAAAGGGAATGTTGGAATGTATAATATATGTTTATGATGCTTGTTGAAGGATATTGATGATTATGATGTGTGATGATATATTATGATGATGATTGTGGATTTTGAATCTTGTTGTTGGTGATGGTATTGAATGGTGTTTATTTTGAGTTAATGTTGCATGAGGATGTATTATTGATGTTGAGCTATGATTGATGGTGGATGACTATTATGATGATGACGGGTGTTAAGTGAAGTATTTATGTATGAGAAATATATGAAATTGATGATGATTGTTGGCATTTAATGATTAAGAAGGTTGATGATGAATGTGTGATTTAGTGTTGTTGATGAAGGTTTTTTAATATGGTTGATGATTGATGATGAATGTTGAAGTTGTTGGTAACAGAAGGTGAGTGCTGATATTGTTAATAAATGATGTAGATTATAAAGTTGGGATGATGATAAATTAATGCTTGGATTGATGAGTGTTGAAGGAGTTGATAGATTGAGATATTAAATGTTGGATGTGGTATAGTTGAATAATAATGGAATTCATGAGTTTTGATGTGAATATTAGGTTGAAATTAGCGTTAGTTGAGGTGGGTATTAAATGGTTTGGATGATTGAATAATTGATATAGTTGAGAAATGTTTGGTATGGATTAATGAGTGAATTTGGTATTATGTTGAGTAGGCTTTGATTTGGTTTTAAGTTGAGAGTTGGTTAAAATTGAGTTTTAGAAATTTTGGGTAAAAATGGATTTTTGGTTAACTTTGACGGATCATAACTTGAGTCTCAGAGCTTGAAATTGCATGAAGTTTGTTTTAAATTAAAGATGGATTTGAGAGCTTTAAATTGATATAAAGTTTGTACAGAATGAATTTTTGTAAGGGAAGTTATGATCATTCAAAGTTTGGTGTTAAAATCTGAATTCTATGAATGCTGCAGAATTTGTGATTTCTGGTTTGTGTGCGCACGCACACCCCTGGGAGTTTTTGAACCTGTGCGCACGCACAGCCTTGTGCGTACACACACCCAGGGGAAGGCTTGCTGTTGAGAGCGCATAGCATGACCTGTGCGCACACACAACCAACAAAGTTCTGCAAGTTGTGCGCACGCACAGCCCTGTGCGCACACACACGTTGGAAGGTGCACTCTGTTGAGGGAGTTAACACACCTTGTGCGGATGAACAGAGTTAAAATTTTTACTACCCGTGTGTACGCACACCTCTATGCGTACGCGCACACCCCTGTGCGTACGCACATGCCCTGTTTTTCGACTAAAATCTTATTTTTAACTGTTTCACCTTCTCAACAAGCCTGTAAACTTCTGTGACACCTATTTAAGACTCTTTGACTTATTTTCGGGTATCAAAGCATGGGAAAGTATCCTGGGAGATTTACTTTGGGTTTTACTTTGAAAAGTTAGCAAACGGAGGTTTAGGTTTCTGTTGTATTGAGGATGAGTTTGGTTGAGAGGGAAGGAAGAGTAGCGAACTTGGTGATTACTGACAACGAATTGAGAAACTGATGAACTTGAGAAATATGAATGTTTAAGGATGTTAATGGAAATGATGACTGTTATGATAAGTTGAGTACTCAAAGAGGACTGATGATTTTGTTGAATATGGAAAGTGTGCCAAACACTATATCCTTAGAATGATAACTTTTGAAGAAGAGTGTTCCAGGCACTATATCCTTGGAATGTTGAGAATTGATAATTGAAAGTGAATTAAGATGAGAAATGGTGATGACTGGTGATGATTTGAGGTGGATGGACTTGTTGGATGTGGAAAGTGTGCCATGCACTATATCCTTGGAATGATAGTGTGCCAGGCACTATATCCTTGGAATGATTTATGATGAGATAGATGTTGTTGTTGTTTTCCTTTTCTACCGCAAGAGTATGCCAGGCACTATATCCTCGGAATGAGCATGCAAGTGTGCCAGGCACTATATCCTCGGAACGATAGTGTGCCAGGCACTATATCCTCGGAACAAAAGCGTTCCAGGCACTGTATCATCAGACATGGCAGAAAAGCGACATCCGAAAGGATGTGTCGGGTTGGCATTCATAGACCGACAAGTGATATCACGATCCAATAGGACAGGCATTCATCATATACATTTCTTATCTGTTTGTTTGCTTTGATTACTTGAGTTTGCCTAATTGTATAATATGCCTACTTGCTTCTTGAATTACTTGTTATATATGATTACTACCTTTGATTACTTGCGTGCATTAATTGTGATTGTTTGGTGTTGAGGAGATTAGGTAGGCGGTGGCGATGGGATCGTGCAGAGGTTAGGTTGGCGAAGGCTGTGGGATATAGCGGTGTGATTATTATTAGTTAGAATTCTCCTAAGTTTAGATAACCCTGTTTATGGTTAAGTTCTTTATTTATTTATTTATGTTAAGCTTGAATATCTGTTTGGTGTGAAGTTCTAGGATTGCCTTTGGCGTTCCGGAACCTTACATCTTACATTATTCGGCACTGTTACCATGCTGAGAACCTCCAATCCTCATACCATATGTTATTGTTGTTTTTCAGACGCAGGTTGCAAATCCACCTCGGTGAGATTGCGGATATGGTGACAGAGCTGGAGTATGGTTCTTCTTTGGTTTATTTCTGTTTTATTTTGTTGTAGTACTTTCTCTCACCCTTTTTATTTTAGACTTTATGGCCTTAGAGGCTTACTTGAGAGATAAGTTGTATAAGCTGTTTTAACTCTGAAACTCTGTATTTTTCTGTTTGTAACTAGTCGGCTTAAACTTCGCAAGATGCGGCTAGTTCCCTATGATTAATATACTCTTATATCTATATATGTTTTATGTTCCGAGGGTTACTTGAAACTGTAGGTCGATCTCGGATGAGATCTTCTGTATTGGTCGGAACTGTTGTGTCCGACTTGTTGATGATGGCTGGAGCTGCCGTGTCCGACTTGTTGGACTTGGTGGTGGTGCTGATCCTTCGTCCCCGGAGGGTGGGGGGTACCTGCAAGGGACTCCGATACTTAAGTTAGCAAGGGTATTAAGCAGGTATTGAGTAGAATCAGAGTATGAGTTATACCTGGGTGCTCCAGCGTATTTATAATGGTGTGGAGTGACCTTTCTAGATAAGATAAGTTAGTTATCTTATCTTATCTTATCTTATCTTTTGGGTGAGGTCAACTTATCTTCAAGGGAACCGCCTCATCTTTCTGGACTCTGACTGCCTTTAGATTTGGGCTGTGCTCCTTCGTTTTGGGCCTACTTTGGGCTCCTATGGCGATTTGGCCGAGCTCTTTGTGAAGAGGTCGGGCATTGACCGAGCTATTTGAGAAGAGGTCGGTCAGCTTGTCGCTAAACATCCCGGGTCGGACAGCTTGACCCAGGGTATGAAAATTTTATTCTCTTGCATATATACCTTGTGTCTTGTGCATTAGCTTCGTGTGAACGTTTCACGCTTTTGTAATTCTGTTTTTTAGCTTAATTCTTCATCAGGCTTTTAGAATATATTAATTCCTTCTATATATAAATATGTATAAGCCTTAGAATTGTCGTAACCTTTGATTAACCTTTGCTTTACGGCTAGAGGTAAGGCTTAAGGTAATTAGAGTGTTACAATCAGCATGAAGCAGCTTCAGGAGCCATTTTCAAGTGTCTGTATTCTCTATTTCAACTATAGCCCAGGAAATCATGTAAATGTGATGATTGGCATCTTGTGCCATAGAAGCCAAGATCTGACCTCCAAATTGTGTCTTCAGAAATGCCCCATCAAGCCCAATCAAGAAGTGACAACCTGCCTTGAATCCCATCTTGCAACCATGCAAACAGACGTACATCTTATCAAATATGACCTCTCCATCTGGTTGAGGTTTGACACAGATCTGCACCGTAGATCCAGGATTCATCTTTAGTAAAGTTTTAGCATAGTCCCTTAGTTTTGCATACTATGCATTCTCATCCCCGTGTACTACATTCCTTGCATCTGCCAGTGCCCTTGCAATGGAATTTCTATTCAGCATAAGGTCACACTTTGTCCTGAAGTAGACAGCAGCCTCGCATTGCTTGAAATTAGGGTATTTTCTTACCTTTTTCACTAATTTACTAACAACCCAAACCCTATTAGCAGCCATGTTGGTTTTCTCCCTCGCACAAGTATGATTGTCATTGAAAGTTTTGATTTGCCAACATGAGTCGTCACAGTCCCTTGAGGCATACACATCCCAGGCACACTCTTTCACCTTGCACATAGCCTTGCATCTAAGATTGTCATTTTTCTTGAACTTAATTCTCCTCCCCTCTTGGATAGTATACTCTCTTACAGCATCTCTAAACTCATACTTGGTGTTGAATTTCATTCCCACTTGAAGTTGTAGCTCACCAAATCTTGCTCCATTTCTAAAGATT
Organism: Arachis hypogaea; assembly: GCF_003086295.3. Taxonomy (NCBI): domain Eukaryota; kingdom Viridiplantae; phylum Streptophyta; class Magnoliopsida; order Fabales; family Fabaceae; genus Arachis; species Arachis hypogaea. The sequence goes on from NC_092038.1 coordinate 125,936,269, forward strand.
GGGAATTCATTTAAGTCCTCATCAGATTGCAGCTCATCCTCAGAATTAGGAGGAGTCTTCATCTCCTAGGTAAGAACTGAGGTTTGGACTTCAATTTTTATTTTCCTTTGCCTTTTACTGTGGAGCATGCCTTGGTAGTCTCTCTCAGCTTGATTTTCAGGCTTGGGTTAGGCTTCTGAATGGGCTTTTTAGTCGATTTGGGTTTGGAGATGGATGTTAGGTTGGGCTTTGACTTAGGCATGGGCTTTGGATTAAAATTGGACTTCAGAATGGGTTTGTCATGAGCCCTAGCAGGATTTGGATTAGGGGTTGTGTTATCATTAACGAGGTTTGGAATAGTGACAGGGATGGTTTCAGGGGGTTTGGAATAGGATTGTTTATGGGGCTTGGGTTTGCGTTTGGGATAGGATTCAGTTCTGTAGTTGGGTTCGACGTATTACCATTAGCTTTGGGACCCTCACTTTTGTTCTTCTTGCTCACCAAGTCTCCCTCACAAGGATATTCATGAGTATCATCAAGCCACACTACAACTTCCTTCCCTGCAATCACCTCTGGTGTGGACACCCCATGCTCAAAGTACACATCAACAACTCCATCATTCTTCTATATAGCAAAACACATCTCTCTTAACTCACCATCACATGTAAGAGCCCTCAACCCACCATCTAAGCTCCTCCCCGGAGGCAGCCACCAATACTGAAGTATGTTGTCATACCCAGGCTCCTTGTAATAGTTTCTTACGAAGAACACATCCAACGTGTCCTCATCTAAATCTCCTAAGCAAGTTCCGTTATCTGGTGAGTACACTAGTATTCCATCATCATTTTTTTAAATGTTCCCACATGATGGAACGTGATATCCATCAAAGTCTCCATCTGCATTGGCAAAAAAACAAATTGAGAAATCAAACAATCAGATTCACACATGCAAAAACAAACATTGACATTCAACCACATACAAAACACCAGGAACACCCATCAATCAACCCAACTAAGAATTCATTAAAAATAGAGCATGGAAAAAATTTCTTCACTACCCACAAAAACCCTAACAGATAATGAAAAACTTTAAACTTTCATCAACCAAAATCAAATTTTCAACAAACACAGACATTGATGCATATCTTTTTGTTGAAAGACATTTTTTTGCGAGTTCAGACGTACCTTCGTGTGCTCGCGATGAACTCCTTCTCCTTTCGCCAGCGACAACGATCGCTCAAAACTATCACAGTGACAGCGAACTCCACGGAGCCAAACGTTTTCAACCTTCAAATCCTATACAGTGGCCAGAACTCAGGATTTCATTGTCTGTTGTTTTGGTTTTCAGAAGACGAAGAGGAAGATGAAGTGATCACAGATGTTGGGTTATTTGGATTTTGTTTCTAAAGATATGTCAAATGACGTCGTTCCATCCATCTATATTTTTAGCGCCAAAATTGACACTCCAGCGTGGCACCCAGCATGGCATCTCAGCGCCATGTTACTGCCGGTGGCTGTTAATTTATCCGGAGATGTAGGGAAGAATGACCGTGGTACAATTTTAACAAAATCGGGGACATAAACGGTGCAATTGATAAGTCAGGGACTAAATTAATGCAAACCGTAAATCTCAGAAACCACTTTGGAGTTTAACTCATAATTCCAAAGGTCGAACTTTATAAAAGATGTTGTTATACGACTTTTTTATTTAAATAAATAAAAAAATAGATTAAATTTTTAAATACGCAAAGATAAAAATTGCTATCAAAATACGTGTAACTATTTCAACTGCAATACACATGAAATGGGTTATGTCACTAATTCAAGTTTGGCACGCATAAAATGGTGCTAGAAATCCATACTGCTGCGGGCGTCCACAAACTCGGCAATACAAGGGTGGCACACGCAAAGTGTGTATTGAAAACCTCACTGAACTTTACTTGGTTAGCTATTATAAATTCACATGCACGAGTTGGATGGAATCCCTATTTGACTAGTGTACATATATATTCAGTAAGTAATAGTAATTATTTCTCTAGTTAAGTAATTAATTGTCATCTAGCAATTTTAATTTAAAAATAAAAAAATAATTCTAGTTAGAGATATAATTATTTATAGATTTTTTTATCGACTTAAATTTTAAAAGAAAATTATGACATAATATCATAATTTTTATAATTTTATAATTTCAAATTTTATAGTTTAATCCTAGCTAAGCTTAAAAGAAAGTATTATAAAACAAAAAAATTTAATGAAAAATTCACATAAATCATAAGAAATTTTTCATGAAAAAATGTATTAGAAATATAATTTTTTATTGACATTCTCTTATTAATTTAAATTAAAAAAAATAATTTCATAATAAAGATAATTTATCTAACTATAATTTTAACTATTATACAAAAATCATCAATTAAATAAGTTATTATTATAAAATATATATTAAAATATCACTACAAGAAAATACTTCTATTGCCACGCTTTTAAAGCGTGACGAAAAGCTGAAAAAAGCATGGCGATATCTTTTCGCCACGCTTTTTGAGCTACCGCCACGTTTTTGAAAGGGTGACCTCTGAAAGGGTGGCGGTTGCTCTATCGCCACGCTTTTTTTGCCACGCTTTTTTGCAAATTGCCACTTTTAAAAGTGTGGCTGTAAGTGGGAGATATGGCCACGCTTTTAAAGCATGGCGATAGGGAGAGATACGGCCACGCTTTTAAATCGTGACGGTAGATAAAGATACAGCCAAGCTTTTAAAGCGTGGCAATAGCAAGAGATACGGCCACGCTTTTAAAGCGTGGCGATAGGGAGAGATATGGCCACGCTTTTAAAGCATGGCGATAGCCTTATCAAATTAAAAAAAAATCTTTTTTTGACTTTACCTTCATCACTACACAATATAAACTTTCAGTCCTTTTTTATTGCCAAACCAGTATGCAATTTTTATTACAAGACAAATCAAATAGTAATTACTGACATATAATTTTTGCTATAATTATTTTAAACTAATATTCAAATACAAAATAAATCTCGAGTTCAAATAATTGCAAATGATTACAAGCTCTATTCAAATCAAACACATAGCAGTGCAAAAAATATAAAAAATTAATTTTTTACAACCTAGTTATATTTATCTTTGCCGTCAACATCTTCTTATAGTAGAGTAGGGCCTATGTACTGCTCTCTTTTAACCATCAAGTTCTTCAGCGGTTGAGTCTCCTCTAACCATGTCACTTCAGATGCTTTATCTACCTCAACACCTTTTATTTAAAAATTAACATATATTAGGATTTGGCTTTTTCTATTAGGCTTATTATTATTAGGACAAGAAGGAGGAAGAGAAGTACTTGGAAGATCTTTGATAGGAGGAGACCTTCGGAAATAGGAGCAATATCTTCCATTTTTTGTTGAGTATGATGGGAAAAATTCAAAGTGCCGATGGTAAGTTCCTGGTCAACTGATTTGATGACAGTATCCTTCAATGGTAATATTTCAGAAATAGATTTTAAGAAATAATTAAAATCAAGAAAAAATCATATCATTAAAAAGTATAAATGGAACAAAGGTCTTACAAGGTCTGCAAGTCGATCAGCTTCCCAAGTTCAGGTGGAACAACTCCAGAAAAATTGTTTGCTTCCAGCATCCTAATTAATGTTTCAAAACTACCATTTCAGTAAATACTGAAAAAGGTACACTATTGAATGAATACACTTAAAAGCTCAAAACATACAGGTATGTGAGAGTAGTAATATTTTCTAGATTCTTTGGAATTTTCCCTGACAAGTGATTCACAAGAAGAGAGCTGAATCATGTTATATGAAACATGTAATCAAATATAAGAACAATATAGTGACAAATTACGTTCAGATTTTACGTTTTTGTATATGAATGTGCTACTGTCAATATCAATAGGTAAATCAATTATTCATATTTTTCACAATTATATGAGGTTTTAAATTGAGTTAATATCAATTATCACATAAAAAATAAAAGTAAAATCCTAGAGAAATATCATCTACTAGAAAAAATAATTAATAAATAGAGCCAAGTAGCACCTTCAATTCATCAACTGCATCCCCAAACTTTGCCAGTGTGCTCACAGCACTGACCCTAACAGTTGCATTCTCAAGATGTACTCTGTTATAAATATAACAAATATATTTGCTAGGGTCTAATGTCTTCGGACCTTCAACTCCCAAGAAGTGTAATATCTAGGGTACAACAGAAAAATGACTGATGCCAAATGTTAAAATTCCAAAACCAAATAGTAAAGAACAAAGCACAAAATAAGAGATAATACATGAGTGGACAAATAAGTGAAATCACAATCTTCAATAAACTCACAAAGATAGAGCAACCACTTTCCTTAGCATCAGGGATATCTCAAATCAGAATCACAATTGAATCTACGATTGCTTTTTTGTAATCAAAACCACCTTCTTCTCTGAGAATGTTACTTAGGAAGTTCATCCTGAATAATAACATAACAGAACCTGGTAACTTAGACCACTTATCTAGAAAGATATTCATTAAAAAGATGTAACATCTGTGAAAAGAGACCAATAGAGTGAGGCATATACTCACAGAGATCTATATTTTAAAGGAAACTTTAAGCATAATGATCTAATTGCTTCTACAACAATAATTATGAATTCATTAGCAATATCAGACATGAAATTTGTAATCTGCTTTATAAGACGGTCTACACTTGATTCATTTCCTGTCTTTAAAAGAGTGGTAATAGCAAGTGTAGCAATGCTTCTGTTCTGGTCAAAAATTAAACTTTTCATGTCAATGTTGCAGTTAGTTACAGCCATTGGATGTGTCATTGTAACCTGCAAAATTCAAAGCAATACTAATTAGGAATCAATGCTTAGAAATAATTCTGAGGCCAATATTTAATTCAAAATAAGCAAAGGTTAAATAAGCAAATACATTTCATTATTTAGGAATAATAGAAAATATATAGCATTAGTTATTTAGAAATAAAGAAAATTTGATCCACTAATAACCACCAAAATCATTAATGAAGATTTACATATTTTCCCAAATAACCTTATCTGTTTCAATTTGAGCTATTGGTTCATCAACAGCAACCCTGTCAACAGGTCCTGTTCCCACCAAAATAGAACACATGGCGGTAAATTAACAAGAACTATTAAAAATAATTCGATCATATCACCTATAATATAATACAAGAGGCAAGTTAGCATACTCTTCAAGAATTTTGCCAGGGTTCCATCAGCAATAGATTCAGCCAAAGGAGGGACCACAACTTCAACATTATCTCCTTCATTACAAATATAAACAACATTAGATGTGGTAAAATAAGAGCATTCAAGGAGGGAGAAAAATAAAAGCAAAAGCAAAAAACAAAACTGGATACTTAAAAAACAAAGCATTAAGACCTGCATTAAAAAAAAATTTCTTTCACAAAAAGGACCATGTTGTTCCTAAACATTAGATTCTCCCAAATTTCCTGAGATATGCCCAATTGACACAGTGCACAGAAACAAAACTACTCAGATGTTATATTAAGTAATGTACTTTAAGGAAAGAGAATAAGTGACTAATGAGTTCTGAAGAGTTGGGGGACTCTAGAATTGTTCCTAACCACTGCAATATAGTATTCACTAAATTAGTTCCATCATATCCCCCCTCCTCAAAAGAAAACTCCTCTTTACAGGTGCAGTTACCAACCACGAATAAAAGAAGCACAAACTATAGATGCAATTTAAATGAGAGAAACTGATAGTCACATAATTTCACCAATGTCTGATGAAAATGGACACCTCCATGTTTGCATGGTTGCCTCTTGACAAAAAACCTCCCTACATAGCAACAAGTTAATCGGGACAGTTTCTATAAATAGGAGAAGAAGGAAGCAGGGGAAAATAATCAAGTAGATGAACATTAAGATGTAAGACAAATACTTGAAACATGTTTTGGGAATAATAATCTGGCATGCATGAACAACATACAAGAAAGGTATAAATAAAACCAAGGAAAGCAAGGAAATTATTCCAGAGGCAGATATACCATCACTCATAAGGAAAAATTAAGGCAATTTTGGTGTTGAAAAACAATGCCACACCTTCATCTTACAGAAATATTTTTTAATTGTCATTTTTTCCAGTTCTAAAAATGTTTGTTCTGATAGGAAACAGAAAAGTTTCAAATTATTTTATTTTCATCCTAGCCTTTTTCTCTGTGTCTCATTAGCTGCTTCAAGATCTGACTTAAGAAGACTATTGTACCGCTGCAGATTCATATTGTACTCATCTAATCCTTTGTACATGTTATGATATAAATTTGCCTGCAAAACTCAACAGTTTCAAAAATAAATAAATAAATAAATAACAATGAGGGAATCACCAGGAATCAAATAACTGACTAGCAGTATTAAATCAATTGAGGAATAACCCAAGAGAGAAATATTTTTGCCTGACAGACCAGTTTATCAATGACTATCCTTTCTAGAATATAGCACAGTATTACCCCATTCGCTCGGCAGCTGATTTCTTGTCCTGAATCCGCTCAAGCTCAGCTGATTTCTCTTTACAAACTTTCTCAGCCGCATTCCTTGCTTCCTTTTCTTCTCTAACGATTATCTGCTTCTTGGTTTTAAATCCAAGAAAACTTAGGCCATTAAGCAATAGGGGAAAAATAGACTCTTCAGTTGGGACATTCTTACCAACTTATCTGATTCTTCCTTTGCAATTCTCTCTTCTAAATCAGAGATTCTCTTGTTCAATTCCTCCATCATATTCTTCAATGCAATCTCTGATAAAAACATGAGTATAAAACTCTTTTGTTATCTGGTTTGATTACAGAGTATAATAAATAGGGTTTACCTGCTCTCAAAACCAGCAATGAAGCATCAATGGAAGGGCCCCTAGACGAGGAAGGAAGCGGTGCCAGAGAGAGCTGCAGTGAAAGGGTTAGGGGATAGCAACGACAGAAGGGAGCGGCAGCGGAGGGAGCATCAACGGAGGATTTGTAATGACAAGTGACCGGAGGGAGTCACCACCAGAGAGAGTTATTGCAGAAGGAGGGTTAGGGGTGCCGACGGAGGCATTGCGAGCGCGGCGACATTCTTCACGGAGTGCCATGGTACTTCGTGGAGTGCTGGGCTTCTCGGAGTACTGTCGTCGCCGGTGATTGGAGTGCTGGGGTTCTTCATGGGTGAGGCACAATGAATATTGAATAGAGGGCTTAGGGTGAGTTTATTGAACGAGTTAATGTTTAAAGAAGGAGTTTTCTGAAAGAACTTAGGAGTCTTTCAACGAGTTAGTGCTTAGGCACAATGAAGGGTTATCTGAAAGATGAGGGGTACGCGCAATTTTGAAAATTTTTTTGGGGGAACCTTTTGGCCACGCTTTTGAAGCGTGCTAAAAGACTTGTAGAAAATGGCCACACTTTAAAAACATTACAATAATAAAACTCTGTCGCCACGCTTTCAAAGCGTGCCAATTTCTCTCTATGGCTACACTTTTTAAGCGTGGCAAAAAAAACGTGGCCAAATATCGAATTAGTTGCAACCCTTATAAAAGCATGGTCATTGACCCCTTTTGCCACGCTTTTGAAGCGTAGCAAAAAAAAACATGGCAAAATCTCAATTCAATTGCCACCCTCATAAAAGTGTGGCCACTGACCACTTTTGGCCACGCTTTTAAAATGTGGCAAAAAAAAGCGTGGCCATAAGCCATTTTTCTTGTAGTGTATAAAAATATATACTGAAAATGAGTTAAATATATATATATATATATATATATATATATATATATATATATAAATTGATTTTTGATATGCCACTGGCATTATATCCTCGTATTATATCCTCAGGTTCGTTATTGGCTATTAAACTTGTTCAAAATGTTCTAGGTTACCATTTCAACGTTTAAAAGTTCATGGGCGTCTCATTGATATGTAGAGTAAGATTCATAAACTGAATTGTTATATAGGCTTTAGAAAACATGTTACTAAGGTGATTGGATCTATCTAATACAAATTTAATCGATTCCAATGATACTATGAACATGTATAAACAAGGATTGATATGATATTTATCATAGTTGGAGTGCAATAATTGGGGTACGAAAGGAGATGGTGATGTGGAGGGATCCGTCCATTTCGTGTGTACTACCAAGGATTTGGCGCCATTTCGCGTCTCCCACCCTTGCATTGCCCATTTCGTGGGCGTCAGCAGTATGTCACGGCCTTGGATACACTCCAACGCTACCGTATCGACACTCATACTTACTCAACCTCTTGAATTAAGACCAAGTCAGTCTAACCCTCAAATAGTTAGCAAAAAAGCTAAGAACACAAGATAACACAAGAAAAAGGAAGCTTTGGTGGAAAAAGTACTTTATTACTCAAGTGTTTGTTACAAGTGATTCACACATATCTCACAGTAACTCTCACCTCCTATTTATATCCATCCACCTCCTTAATGGATGGTTAGGATTAAATCTAATCAACGATCTAGATTAATCATCTAGAACTTTCACTACAAATATCTATCCTACCATATTTTAATAAATACTTCTAGATTGTTCCATACCATTCTTCATACTCCTATATACATCCACACTCTTCTAGAATACTTTACAACCTTGCATAGTCTTCTAGAACCTTTTAAGGTATTATGGAACCTTCTAGGACATTCTAGAACGTTCTTGAACTATCTAGAGCATTATCAAACACTTTAGAAAACTATACAAATACTGTTAAATTTAACTTTCTAAAATTTACCGTGACATTCTCCCCCACCTAATACGTAGACGTCCTCGTCGCATTCTGTTCATGATAGCACTCTAGGTTTTCTTGGAATTATCGCAGATTTTCACGAGCTTCCCAGCTTTCTTCAGTTATCGAAAGTCCTTTCCACTTGATCAAGTATTGGATACATGGTGGTACTCCTCTTTGTCGCACGATGCGATTAGCTAAGATCTCTTTAATTTCTTTATCAAAGGATCTAATCATCACAGGCGGAGAACGACTCGAGTCACCTCTACTCGGTTCATCTTGGTCTTCAAGATAAGGTTTAAGCATACTCATATGGAAGACCTGGTGGATCTTCATAGAGGGAGGGAGTTATACTTTATAAGCAACCTCCCCAACACGTCCAATGATCTCAAATGGCCCTTTGTATTTGCGGATTAAGCCCTTATGAACCTTGTGAAAGGCTTTGACTTGTTGTGGAAGGAAAAGGCTTTGGATTCATCCTCTTTGCAGCTTTGTTAAGGTAAGAACGAGTGACATCTGCTTGTTCTTCCCAAGACTTAATCATATGATAAGCTCCAGGGCTCTTCCTTAAGTAAGAAAAAGAAAGAGAGTGAGGTGTAACCGGCTGTTGTCCAGTCACAATCTCGAACGGACTCTTCCTTGTAGACTCACTCCTTTGTAGATTGTATGAGAATTGAGCAATGTCTAGGAGTTTTGTCCAATCCTTCTTATTAGCGCTTACAAAATGCCTCAAGTAACTCTCGAGTAAGGCATTCACTCTCTCAATCTGTCCATCGGTTTGAGGATGGAAGTTTGTTGAAAAATGAAGCTCCGACCCAAGGAGTTTGAACAGCTCTGTCCATAGCCGTGCTGCCTCCTCTGCAGTGCAATCAGTAGGGGCAGGTATAAAGGTAGTATACTTCAAAAATCGATTCACTACCACAAGAATAGATCCAAATCCCTCGGACTTCGGTAAGGCAGAGATAAAATCTAAAGAGACACTTTCCCACGGTCGCTCTGATGGAGGCAGAGGTTCCAACAACCCGCTTGGTGTCTTGTTTTCAATCTTATCTTGTTGGCACAAAATACAAGTCTTCACATAGCTCTCCACTTCATCTCTCATTTGAGGCCAATAATAAGAAGATTCAATGAGTGCCAAGGTCCTTCACTGACCTTGGTGACCAGCCCATTTGGTGTCGTGGCATTCTCTCACTAATTTTCTTCTTAGATTTTTTTTTCATTTAGGGACGTATAGTCTTCTCCCTTTAGTGTAGAGAAGGTATTTTTCTAACCAAAATCTTTTGGTCTTACCTTCTCTAGCCAACTCCACCAACTTTTTGGCTAATGGATCGTGATGTAACCCTTCCCTGATGGCATGCACAATATCTCCTTCAACCAAAGAAATGGCCGCAAACTCAGTCTTGCGACTCAGTGCATCTGCTACCACATTAGTCTTGCCTGACTTGTATTTAAATTCGGAATCAAACTCAGCTAAGAAATCTTGCCACCTGACTTGTTTGGGCTTAACTTCTTCTGAGTTTGGAAGTTGCTTGTAGCTACATTGTATGTCTTGACGATAAAGTGGGAACCAAACAAGTAGTGATGCCAAGCTCTCAGATAATGCACTACCGCAGTCATCTTCTTCTCTTGGACGGTGTATCGCCTCTCTGTATCATTCAACTTGCGACTCTCAAAGGCAATCGGATGTCCTTCTTCCATCAGAACCCCTCCAATAGCGTAGTCAGAAGCATCAATGTAGACTTCAAATACCTTTGAGTAGTCGGATAGTGCTAGTACTAGTCCTTCTGTGATAGCAGTCTTCAACTCATCAAAGGCCTTTTGACACTCCTTTGACCATTCCCAAGAGTGATTCTTCTTGAGAAGATCAATTAATGGTGCAGCCTTGGCAGAGTATCCTTTGATAAACCTCCGATAGTAATTAGCCAACCCAAGGAATGACCTCAATTCAGATAACTTGTTTGGCAGCTCCCATTCTTTGATAAACCTTTCCTTTGATCCATACAGAGAGTTCCATCTTTAATGATGTGTCCTAAGAAGTGGACTTCGTCCCTTGCGAAGAAACACTTTTCCTTCTTCACATATAAGTTATTCTCTCGCAAGATCTTAAATACAGTTCATAAGTGTTCTACATGTTTGTCCAAAGTATTGCTATAGACAACATTATCGTCCAAGTAGACCACTACAAATCGATCAAGATAAGTTCGAAAGGTCTCGTTCATCAAGGTACAGAAGGTCGCAGAAGCATTGGTCAAGCCAAAAGACATCACCAACCACTCATACGATCCATACCACTTGACTCACGTGGTTTTAGGTTCATCACCATCGGCAATCCTCACTTGGTGATATTCTGACCTCAAATCCAGCTTCGAGAACCACTTGGCTCTACCAAGTTGATCAAACAAATCGGCTATCAAAGGAATAGGGTATTTATTCTTGATGGTTATCTTGTTAAGTGCTCGATAGTCGATGCATAGTCTCAACGAACCATCATGCTTTTTTTGGAACAAGACTGGTGCGCCATAAGGTGCCTTCAATAGACGGATAAACCCAACATCTAGCAAATCCTTGAGTTGCTTCTTCAACTCCTCAAGTTCTGGCGGTGCCATCCTATAAGGTGTTGAAGCAGGCGGCTTTGCTCCTAACTCCAATTCAATCCTGTGGTCCACCTTCCTCCTAGGTGGTAGTTGTTTTGGCAACCCGGGAGTTATCACATCCTTATTTTTTTCAAAGACTTCCTTGATTTTGGGAGGAATGTCTTCTCTTTTAGGAGTTGACTCCTCTTGTAATAGAGCCAAATATGTAATCTCTCCCTTCTTGAATCCTTTCTTGAGTTACATAGCAGAGAGCATCAGTGATCCTCCAACTTTAGAGACTGTAAGGACCATGCATGGGGACCCCTTCTCCATGATGTATACTATGTCACAGTATGACATAGGTATTATATTTGCCTTCCTTTGCAAATCAATCCCAGTGACTATTTTGAAATCATCCATGTGTGCTACTGAGAAAACCACAAGGCCCTTCCAAGAACTAAGAGTCATCTCAACCCTTTTTGCTACTCCCTTGAGGGGTTTACCCTTGGTATTCACGGGTTTGAACCAACCATTCTTTTCAGTGATCTTCAAACCAAGCCTCATTGCTTCGTCAGGCGTGATGAAGTTGTGTGTAGCACCAGTGTCGATCATAGCCATGATGGATTTTTCATTGATAAAGGCTTTAACATACATCAAGTCTTTCTTTTCTATAGGGTTTACCTCTTTGCCCTTCACAACATTCATGAGTTGGACAGATCTAACACACTCAGTTACTTGAGTTTGGGCTTCTCCTTCCTCGGCGATAGATACCAAAATTCCTAACTTGGGACAATCCTTCATTTGGTGTGGTCCCTTGCACACGAAGCATCCTCCCTTGGGCACGAAAGCCTTCTTCTTTTTTCGTACTCTTTCTTTGAAGAGTATTTTCCTTCCTTCTTGGTTAAGAAGCTCTTCCCCTTGTCTTCTCCACCTTTAGTAGAACTAGGCTTGAAGGAAGACTTTGATTTAGAGTCTCCCTTATGATACTCAATGAGTGATTCAGCCGCCACGATGGCCTCATCGACATCCTTAACATTCCTTCTTTGTAATTCTTGTTTTGCCCAAGGTTGGAGTCCATAAATGAAGAAGAACAATACATCCTCTGATGCTAAGTTGGGATTTAAAGTGTGAGAGTAGTGAACTCCTTTACATAGTCGCTAATTGTACTCTTGTGCTTCAACTCCCTCAACTTCTTCCTTGCTTCATAAACCACATTCTCAGGGAAGAATTGTCTTTTCAATTCCCTTTTGAAATCTACCTATGTGGCTATGTTGCAAGTACCCTTCTCCATATCTACGCATTTTCTCTTCTACCACAAAATAGCATTATCAGAAAGGTAGAGAGCTGCAGTGCGTACCTTTATTGCTTCTTCGATCACCCCTTGGCCTTCAAAGTACCTCTCTAGTTGCCATAGGAAGTTCTCCACATTTCGAGCGCCCCTCACGCCCTTGAACTCCTTTGCCTTGGGAAGACCAATCTTTGTCGTCTCCCTTATAATGGTTGGTCGAGATTTTGCCTCCTCGAACCAAACTCAAATTTCCTCAAATAGTTTCAAGGAATTCTCAAGTTTCTCTTCAATTTAGAGCATACTTTCTGTTCATACCCAGGATCGAGCCACCCGACCTGGGATGTTTAGCGACACAGCAACCGACCTCTTCAGGTCCGATTATCCGACCTCTTCTCAAAGAGCTCGGTCAAAATTGCCAAGGAAGCCCAGTAAAGGGCCCAAATAGAGGAACACGACCCAAATACAAAGGCAGCCCAAGCCTATAGAGATAAAGGCAGTTCCCCTGAAGATACGAGGACCCCAGTCAAAGATAAGATAAGATAAGATAAGATAACTAACTTATCTTATCTAAAAAGGTCACTCCATACCATTATAAATACGCTGGAGCACCCAGGTATAACTCATACTCTGATTCTACTAAAAACCTGCTTAATACCCTTACTAACTTAAGCATCAGAGTCCCTTGCAGGTACCACCACCCTTCGGTGACGAAGGATCAGCATCACCACCAAGTCCAACAAGTCGGACACAACAGCTCCAGAAGATCTCGTCCGAGATCGACCTCCAGTTTCAGGTAACCCTCGGAACATTGGCGCCGTTACCGGGGAACCTGGAAGTCATCCCATCATCATGGCGGACGACCATGACAATGACCATGATTCAGGTCTAGAAGATAGAACGCCGCACAAAAACGCAGATACTACACCAAAAGATATCCCGCAATCTAATGGAGACAAGAATTCACCAAGCCCGAGAGCCCTTGAAACGCTTCAAGATTGTTTAAAACAACTTGAGAAAGAAGCCCAACATCAGCGAGAAGCTGGGAAGGACCTACAAAGGGAGATAAGGCGACGCTGGAAATTGGAGGACAAACTCCTAAAACTCGAAGCCGATCTCAAAGCCAAAGCGACTCGATCCACTCACGAGGATAGCTCCCGCAAGGACCAAGATCCATTTACCAAGGAGATCATGAAGACCAAAATCCCAAAAGACTTTAAGCTCCCGGATATGGCTTTATACGATGGCACGGCGGATCCCAGCCATTACCTCAGTAATTTCAGGAGTCGAATGTACCTCACTGACGCCTCAGACGCTGTCCGCTGCAAAGCCTTTCCGACTACTTTAACAAAAACGGCGATTAAGTGGTTCGACAATCTACTCCCCAGGTCCATCGCAAGCTTCGACGACCTAGCCAAAAAGTTTCTAGCCAGATTCTCCATCCAGAAAGACAAAGCCAAGCACGCCCCAAGTCTATTAGGAATCAAACAAGGAAATCGGGAAAATCTCCACAGCTAGATGGAAAGATTCAACAAAGCATGTCTAGACATACAAAGTCTGCCCACAGAAGCAGCCATCATGGGCCTCATCAATGGCCTACGAGAAGGGCCTTTTAGCCAATCCATATCAAAGAAGCATCCCACCTCTCTAAATGAGGTACAAGAACGAGCTGAGAAGTATATCAACATGGAGGAAAACGCTCGATTAGGAGAGACCTCAAAATCCGAATTCTCCTACTCCTCCCAAGATAAGGACAAATAATCCAAGAAAAAAGGAGTTCGACAGGGGGAAAAGATAAAAAAATACCACAATTATACCTCTCTCCGAGTATCCTTTGTGGATGTCTACAGAGAAGTATGCCATACTAAAAAGATACCCCCAGCTTGACCACTCAAAACCGGGCAGAGTATTGTGAATATTTCCTCCAATGAATGTTTCGACTTAAAAAATATCATAGAAAAACTGGTAAGAGAAGGAAAATTAGATTGGTATTTGGCGAACCAAGCAAACGATCCCAGAAAAAGAAGAAGGGACGAAGATATCGGACAAACAGAACGACCACGTCGTACCCCTGAGAGACACGTTCACATGATCCACGGAGGATTTGTGGGAGGCAGGATCTTCAAATTATCTCACAAAAGGTATCTCAAAGAAGTATATCATGGTGAGGGAAGAGAGGAAACACCCGACATCCCCACAATTACCTTTTCCAAAGAGGACACATCTGGTATCATCACAGAACACGTCGATCCTATGGTCATCACTATCATACTGGCAAACACAAATCTCCATCGCACGCTGATAGACCAAGGCAGCTCCGCCGACATATTATTCAAAACCGCCTTCGACAAACTCAGCCTAGAAGAAAAAGAACTCAGAGCATATCTAAACAGCCTATTCGGACTGGGAGACACCCCAGTTCAACCACTTGGATACATCTCACTACACACGACCTTTGGAAAAAAAACCAGTCAAGAACACTCAAAATAGACTACATCATGGTCGACGTAAGCTTAGCCTACAATACCTTAATAGGTCGGACAACATTGAATCAGCTCGGCGCAGTAGTTTTGACTCCACATCTATGCATGAAGTTCCCAACTACAGAAGGAATAGCTACAATAAAAGCATACCAGAAGACGGCACGCTGCTGCTACATCGAGAGCTTAAACCTTAGAGGCAGAAGGGACAAATTCCACACAATCGAACTCGGTGGAGCTCAGAGGCGGGAAGAACTCCGCCCACAACTTGAAGGTGAAGTGGAGACAGTCCAGATCGGAGATATCCCGGACCAAACAACCAATATCGGTACAATCCTAAAAGGAGACATAAAAGAATCACTTATACAGTTCTTGCGAGATAACGTCGACGTCTTTGCATGAAAGGCCCAGACATGCCAGGCATAGACCCCAAGTTAATATGCCACAAGCTAGCAGTCTACCTAGGATCTCAGCCAGTACAACAAAGGCTTAGAAAGCTCAGGCCAAAACGATCCAAAGTTGTGGAAGAACAGGTACAAGCTCTACTGGAGGCAGGATTCATTAGAGAAGTCACGTACCCACTATGGCTAGCTAACGTTGTCTTGGTGAAAAAATGAAATGGGAAGTGGCGGATTTGCACCGACTACACTGATCTCAACAAAGCCTGCCCAAAAGATCCTTATCTACTCCCAAGTATCGACGCTCTGGTAGATGCCTCCTCAGGGTATAAATACCTCTCATTTATGGATGCATACTCGGGATATAATCAAATCTCGATGTATCCACCTGACCAAGAAAAAATAGCGTTCTTAACCCCAAAAGCAAACTACTGCTACATTGTCATGCCTTTTGGGCTAAAAAATGCAGGAGCTACCTATCAGAGATTAATGAATAAGATCTTCACGGATCACATCAGAAAAATCATGGAAGTATATGTGGACGACATGTTAATAAAGACACAAAGCGAGAAGACGCTGTTGTCCGACCTCACCCAAGTATTCGACACTATAAGAAGGCATGGCATGCGACTTAATCTTGTAAAATGCACCTTCGCAGTAGAAGCTGACAAGTTCTTGGGTTTCATGCTCACACAAAGAGGAATCGAGGCAAATCCGGATAAATGCCGGGCCACACTCGACATGAAGAGTCCGACTTGTGTCAAGGAAGTACAACAACTCAACGGAAGGTTGGCAGCCTTGTCCAGATTTCTGGCTGGATCAGCAATAAGATCTCTCCCTTTCTATGCCACTCTAAAGAAGGGAAAGACGTTTGAATGGACAACGGAGTGCGAGCAGGCCTTCCAAGATTTCAAAAGATTCCTGTGACAACCCCCTATCCTAACTCGGCCTCGGGAAGGAGAACCACTTATATTATATCTCGCAGTAGGTAGTCGGGCAGTAGCCTCAGCATTAGCCCGAGAAGACGACAGTGGGCAGCAACCTGTATACTTCATCAGCAAAGCGTTGCAAGGATCCGAGCTGAACTACCAAAAAATAGAAAAATTTGCCTATGTTCTCATACTAACCTCTCGACAGGTCCGCCCATATTTCCAAGCTCACATCATTAAGGTTCGGACCAACCAACCTATAAAAGGGATTTTGCAGAAAACGGACCTAGCAGGCAGAATTTTGCAATGGGCAGTCGAGTTATCCGAATTCGACCTCCAATATGAAGCTCGGATAGCTATGAAATCACAATGTCTAGCTGACTTTATCGCAGAATTTACAGACACTCTGAAAATTCCTACAGAATGGAATCTTTATGTGGACGGTTCCTCAAACAAAACTGGAAGCGGCGCAGGCGTCATCATAGAAAGCGACCAGGGAACCCAAATCGAATATTCTCTCAAATTTGGATTCCCTGCCTCAAACAACCAAGCCGAATATAAGCCACTACTGGTCGGTTTGAAGCTGGCTAAGGAGGTCGGAGCTCAAAAGCTCATCATTTTTAGCAACTCACAGGTAGTTACTTCACAAATAGCAGGGAGCTACCAAGCCAAAGATCCCACCATGAAAAAGTACCTGGACAAAACCAGGGGACAACTCAGACAACTCGGGGAATATGAGGTCCGCCACATACCTCAAGAACAAAACGCCCGAGCTAATGCACTCTCAAAACTAGCCAGCACCAAACCAGGGGGTAACAATAGAAGCCTCATCCAAGAAACGCTACAGAACCCGTCAATCACGGAAGAAGAAAAAATCTTAGCCATAACAGATCAGGACCAAGGATAGATGACTCCCATAATCTGCTACCTTAGATTAGAAACACTCCCTACAGATGAAAAGGTAGCAAAAAGGTTGAAGCGGGAGGCACAGTATTACACCATCATAAATGACATCCTGTACAAAAGAGGAATCTCAAAACCTCTGCTAAAATTCATACAACCCCTAACACAAAAGAGGTCTTGGAAGAAATACACAGTGGTGAGTGCGGTAATTATCTTGGAGCACGAGCCCTCTTCAAAAAGGTACTCCGAGCCGGATTCTTTTGGCCGACCTTGCAGAAAGAAGCGGCCGAATTTGTGAAAACATGCCCACAGTGTCAAAAACATGCTAACTTCCACAATGCCCCACCAGAGGAACTCATTAGCGTAACCTCACCTTGGCCATTTGCAAAGTGGGGGCTGGACCTCCTCGGCCCTTTCCCCAAGGATCGGGACAGGTAAAATTCCTCATTGTAGGGGTGGATTATTTCACAAAGTGGATCAAGACAGAACCTCTGGCCAATGCCACAGCTCAAAGAAGTCAAAAATTCCTATATAGGAACATTGTCACAAGGTTTGGGGTCCCCCACTCCATAACCACAGACAATGGCACCCAATTCACCGACGTATGCTTTAGGAAATTAGTGGCCGACTTAAGAATAAAACATCAATTCACCTCTGTAGAACACCCGCAGGCTAATAGACAAACAGAAGCTGCCAATAAAGTCATACTAGCTGGGTTAAAATGAAGGCTATAGGACGCAAAAAGAGCCTGGGCTGAAGATCTTCCACAAGTCCTATGGGCATATAGGACAACTCTACATTCCACCACAAAGGAATCACCCTTCCGACTATCTTATGGAAAGGAGGCAATGATACCAGTAGAGGTTAAAGAAAGATCTCCCAGAGTAATTCTCTACAGCGACAAAGTTAACTCCCAGCTTCAAAGGGAAGAACTCGACTTACTTCCAGAAATTCGAGAAAGAGCTCGGATCAGAGAAGAAGCGCTAAAACGTCGCATGGCCTTAAGGTACAATCGAAGGGTAGTGCAAAGAAGCTTCACCAATAATGATCTTATCCTAATCTGAAATGATATCGGAACAAGTCGACCGGGAGAAGGAAAGCTAGCAGCTAACTGGAAGGGATCTTACCGAGTCATAAAAGTACTGAGAAAAGGCTACTACAAAGTATCCGAACTCGACGAGCGATAACTGCCAAGATCTTGACACGCCTGCAACCTAAGGAGATACTATAATTAAAATGTAATTGAGATCTTAGGATAAGGTGCACTCTTTTTCCTGAAAAGGTTTTTTAACGAGGCACCAAGCCAAGATCCATAAATCACTCGACTCAGAGATAAAAACTCCTACATGTATATATCTGCATTTTCTTTGAATAAATTTTTTTAGATTTTCTACAAACTCCCAAGACGCATTAGTCTGAAACGCTAAAAATTCATCGCCCGATTACAAAGCTACAAGATCGGAAAAAAGTGAAGATTAAATTCACTGTCCGACCACGATAAAAGACCAAAGGAGGTGAAAACCAAAATTTATCAAAAGGTTGACCAAACCAGGGTCAAACCTAACTTCGACAAAATCAGCAAAGATGAAAAAGCGACAAAACAGAATAATGCAAGAAGTTATCGAAAGTGATCCATAGAAAGGACCTGACGAGGTCTTAACAAAATGGGTTGCTAAAAATAACTTAAAGGACAGGCCGACGTAAAGAAGTTGGACCAGTCAACCACACTAACCAAAGTTATAAAAAGTCAATCCCTGGAAAGAGGCTTGGCCATCCCTAAAAAAGAGGATTACTAGAAATAACTTAGAAGAGACCGACATGATGAATTTGGCCTCCCACGAACAAGTTATAAAAATAATCCCTGAAAGGGACCTGACAAAGGTCCAAGAAAGAGGATTACTAGAAATATCTTAGAAGAGACCGACATGACGAAGTCCGGCCTCCCACGAACAAGTTATAGAAGTAATCCCTGAAAGAGACCTGACAGAGGTCCAAGAAAGAGGATTACTAGAAGTAACTTAGAAGAGACCGACGGGATGATGTCAGTCTCCCTCGAACAAGTTACAAAAGTAATCCCTAAAAGAGACCTGCCAAAAGTCCAAAAAGAGGATTACCAAAAGTAACTTAGAAAGGACTAACACGACGAAGTCGGCATCTCGAAAACCTAAACGTTGTAAAAGGTAAATCCTAACAGAGACCTCACGAAGGTCCAAACAAAACGGATTGCTAGAGATAACTTTGGGCCAAGGTAAGGAAGCCGACACACAAGTTGGATCCAAACATACTCAACCTCAAAGAATCAAGCCACAAGTATGAAATACAAAGGCAATCCAAAGAGGTCGACAGGACTCCAACACCCCCGCAAAACCTGAAAAGGTACCAGGCAAGTGCAGACAAACATATTATGAAAAAGCACAAGATATAAACAAACTCAAGAGGCTACCAAAATCAAGTACTACTTTGTTTTTCAAAATAAAGTTGCTAAACAAGCAACTAAAGAAGTAGCAAAAGTCAGAAGCACCATTTACAAAATAAAAAGTTCAAAAGACCACATATCGGGCTATCCACACAAATATCTAGAACAATCATTGAGGATCCAAAGACTTCTCGGCTACATCAACACAGGGTGAAAGAGGACGATTCTGAAGAGGCACATCATCCACTGTCCCATCCTCCTGATTCAAGATTTGACAGTCAGGTTCTGACTCAACTCCGGCCGAAGGAGCTGAGGAAATCGGCACAATAGAAGCTTTGGTGGCAGGCGCAGGAGGAGGTTCAACATCATCGTCATCAGGGTCGTCAGGGACAATCTTGTCGTCCTTCACAACATTATCGAGACTAAAGAGAGTAAGGTCGAGCTCGGGTGCTAGAACGCAAACCTGCTCCTTCAAGCTCTTATAAGCAGCATTCACGCTGTCCACAAGGTGACCGTGGAGCTCGGTATAGTCAGTTCGGACAGATTCCAAATCACCCCTGAGACGCATCACTTCCCTATAGGCCAAAACATAACTCTCCTTGTGCCTCAACGCCGTATCCTCAGCCAACCTCAGAGAACCTGCCAAGGCAACAGAACTAGCCTTCTCACCCTCCAACTCCTTCTCTACCTTTGCCAACTTCACCTCCAACTCCTCCTTTAAATCCTTAATCCGATCAAACTCCGACTTAGCCTCCTCTATAAAATATTTTGTAGCATGAACCGGGATACCCTGAGCAGTTCGAAAAAGAGCCGCACCCATATGATCCATCTTCACACTACTCCTAGTGATGAATTCTAGGTGGTGAAGAACGGACACGTCATTCATTGAAAGTTCACCATAGGGGGCGATCTGCTGGTCGACAAACTCGACAGCATCAAAGTCAGGAGCATCCAGGTTAAAAGGCTCAGATGTCTTTTGTTTTTTTGGAGGAGGAGCGCCAGAAGTAGCAACTGAAGTTTGTGGAGGGTTAGCCAAACGAACCCGGGGAGTTGGGATCATCCTCCTTGGCCCAGGTGAACTTAGCACGGATGGCTTCGTCTGAACCTGAGAGGACCCCTCCCCAGCCTCCTTAGCAGAGATGTTTTGAGCCGCCGTAGCCTTCTTCGCCTTCTTGAAAGTTTTCATAGAGTCAGTATTTTTAATCATCTCTGCAAGCAAACATCACAATGAAGAAACCAAGTCATGAGTCAGAAAGGAAAAGAAACAAATTTGAGAAAGCAGGCAAACGAACAGAAAAAAGGGAAGTTGACTACTACCCAGCTTGGCTCAGAGAAGTGAGGGATCCTCCAAAAACCTTTTGGTGTCAAGATAAGGAGACTCTCCCCAATTCTCCTCCAATACAGTCACAAAAGCCCGTTCGACCTCGTCCAACATTTTCCATGAATACCTTGACACAACAACATTCTTTTGCCACTCTAGAGGAAAAGTGGGCTCATCATTCTCATCCAGAAAAAATGGTCGAGCTCCTTCAACAGCTCGGATCTTGAAGAAATAGTTCTTAAAATCACGGAACAATTCGTCATACATAGAAAAAACTTTCTTCCCTTGCGAAGCTCGGAAAGAAATCCAGGCAGCCTTTTTCTTAACCACCCCAGGCTTTGTCAAGACAAACAAATAAAAGAAAAGGGATTGCGAGGCAGGGACGCCAAGTTCACGACATAGTAGTTGGAAGATCTTTATGAAGCCCCAGGAATTGGGGTGA
This sequence comes from Arachis hypogaea, assembly GCF_003086295.3. Lineage (NCBI taxonomy): Eukaryota > Viridiplantae > Streptophyta > Magnoliopsida > Fabales > Fabaceae > Arachis > Arachis hypogaea. Next base: position 125,957,743 of record NC_092038.1, read on the forward strand.
AGTTGGAACGGAGCTACATTACAAGACCACAACATATTGGTTTCAAAAGGAGTGAAAGGAAGGGTGATATTCATTTGGTCAAAAAAGAAATCATACGCATAGAAAAAAGGACGATCTCCAGCAACCCGAGTTGAAAAACAAACTCTCTCTTCTAAATTAGGGGACACAAGCTCGTAATTTTTTTCATCACTACCATTACTACAAACCCTATGAAACTTCCTAAGATGTTCACAAAACTCAGAGTCAGCCAGCGAGACACACATGAGAACCATAGAATCCACCCACTCGGCCATGCCATCAGGGACCTGGGAGGACCTCTCGACAATATTTTTGCAAGAAGACATGAGGTCAACTAGTCTTACAGCAAGAAAAAGAGAAAACGGGATCACTACCAAAACTACTCGGAAGCAAAATAAACAACAAATAGCAGACTCAACAGTAAAAAGGAAAACCCCAGGACACAACCCAAGGTACAGGGGCATCCTTTGGAGGCAGTAACAGAGTGAAGTCTCACATCATCTTTCAACAAAGAAAGCAACCCTCTTCAAACAAAGTCATCAAAAGAGCAACAAAAGCAGTAGTTCAAGCAAAACAAGAAAAAAATCCCAAACGGAGGACATCAAAGACGTAACCTTTTTTCTCCAGAAAGAATCAAACAAAGTCAAAGTCATTATACCAGAAAGCTACAAAGCAAATAAGAGACAGCAAAATGCGAAGCCCTAATAGCATCAAAACAACAAGGAAATCCACCCAAGAGCATGCATAAGGTCAGCAAAGAAAATAGAAAACATGCATCACAACAACAATTGAGCATAACGCTGTGAAAAGGTTCAGACTTTCCAGCATGCGTTCCGAATGAAAAACTAAAGCTTTATCAAAAATCAAAGGCAAAGCAACGAAAGAAAGTAAAGAAGAAGAAAGTCAAAACCAACCTGGAGAAAAGAAAGAAGCTCTGAAGAAAAGTTGAAAGACGGAGCGATGAAAGACATCCCTCGAATCAAAGCACCAACAAAGTACCAAAGCATCACAGGAAGAAATGAAAATGCAGAACGAAACAGAGAAAAAGAGGGGAAGTTACAGAAAAAAGAAAACCGTTTCTTGGATACAAAATTCAAAATAAAAGAACCAAGAGAAATGGAGCATTAAAATCAATTAATGAGGGTATTAAAACCTCACATATTCCCAAAGCCAGAGCGCTAAAGCGTGCACTTCTAAAAGAAACAAAGCGTTTCGCATTCAAAAGAAAGAAGAACATCCTACAAAGAAGAAGTCGACCAAGTGCTCGAGTTCGGCTTCATCCAAGAAGGTTTGAAGTCCTAAGACTAAGGCTCCACCTCAAAAGAAAGACCGAGCTCGAGCAGGGGCACTGTTCATACCCAGGATCGAGCCACCCGACCTGGGATGTTTAGTGACAGAGCAACCGACCTCTTCAGGTCCAATTATCCGACCTCTTCTCAAAGAGCTCGGTCAAAATTGCCAAGGAAGCCCAATAAAGGGCCCAAATAGAGGAACACAACCCAAATCCAAAGACAGCCCAAGCCTATAGAGATAAAGACGGTTTTCTTGAAGATACGAGGACCCCAGTCAAAGATAAGATAAGATAAGATAAGATAACTAACTTATCTTATCTAAAACGGTCACTCCACACCATTATAAATACGCTGGAGCACCTAGGTATAACTCATACTCTGATTCTACTAAAAACCTACTTAATGCCCTTGCTAACTTAAGCATCGAAGTCCCTTGCAGGTATCACCACCCTCCGGTGATGAAGGATCAGCACCACCACCAAGTCCAACAAGTCAGACACAGCAGCTCCAGAAGATCTCGTCCGAGATCGACCTCCAGTTTCAGGTAACCCTCGGAACACTTTCTTTGAAAGCATATAGTTCTCCTAACACGTGAGCCTCGAGGGTCTCCTTGTCATGTTCTATCCTTTGGAAGCGCTCATCCATAGAGGATAGAACATTCTCCAACATAGAAACTCTCTCTTCTAAGAAGTTAGAGTCCTTACCTCTAGGCTCACTTAAACAACGGGCCTCCCTGCCTCTCCGTTGAGAAGGAATAACATCCCTTCCCCTTTAAGACTCAACACGCTCCATGGTTACACTAGAAGCCATACCCACAAACCACTTGTGCTCCCTCTTGAACCTTGTTCTGATACTAAATTGTCACGGCCTTGGACACACTCCAACGGCCTAACCCTCAAATACTTAGAAAGAAATCTAAGAACATAAGAGAACACAAGGAAAGGAAGCTTTGGTGGAAAGAGCACTTTATTACTCAAGTGTTTGTTACAAGTGATTCACACTAACTCTTACCTCCTATTTATAGCCATCCACCTCCTTAATGGATGGTTAGGATTAAATCTAATCAACGATCTAGATTAATCATTTAGAACCTTCACTACAAATATCTATCCTACCATATTTTTCTAATTACTTCTAGATTGTTCCATACCATTCTTCATACTCCTATATACATCTACACTCTTCTAGAATACTCTACAACCTTGCATAGTCTTCTAGAACTTTTTAGGGTATTCTAGGACCTTCTAGGATATTCTAGAACGTTCCGTAACTATCTAGAGCATTCTCAAACACTCTTAAAAACTATACAAACACTGTTAAATTTAACTTTCTAAAATTTACCGTGACAGGTAGCATGGATTCTTTGTACTATTTTATAGGTGTCGGACTTGAATTGGAGGCATAATTCATTTTGTGTGTGCTGCAGTTGAGATGGTTATGCGCATTTTAATAACAATTTTCATTTATGCGTATTTAGAGAATTAATCTATTTTTTTATTTATTTAAATAAAAAAACCATTGTTCTGCTCTTTAAATTAAAATTATTGATACAAATTTAGTGAATATACTTTATTACTAAAATTGAACTAAAATCTAAGCAAAGCATACTTCATTTTACGTTAGCCTCATGCATAATGCAATAAATGGCAAATAAAGACTCAATTTTTTTACACATTTATGTGAAATGCTTTTTAAACACAAATATATTAGTGTGTTATAAAATTATAATTCTTATGTAATCAAACAATTTGTCCCAGTTGGGTATATTGTTAAAAATAATATATTTCTTTATTTAATTAAATATAAAATTCAAAATTTTTAACTATTTTTCGGTTATTATCTTTATATAAGACACTCCCCGGCTATTGTTAATTTTGTTAATGTTGATATAAGAATTTTTTGAGTGAGTGTTTAAAAAAAATATTTTTTAATTTTTAAATTATAATATTTTTTATTTATTAATTATATTTAATTATAATAATATAAAAATATTTTTATTTATTATGTTAAAATATATTTTAGTTAAAAAATATAAATTGTATTTTAAAAAAATATTTTTAATATTTTTAATTTAATTGTTAAAAATTTACTAAATATACTAAAAAATAAAGAGTAAAATTTCAATCCAACCCCTAATCATTTCACTAACCTCATTCTGTCTCCTATGGATTGAACAATGAAATTATCTCTAATGATTAATTTTATCAGATCTTCTACTTCTTCTACTTCTTCCGTTAATATTTTCGTCTAGAACTAACGGATTTTGTTAGCGTGTAACATTAATCCACTATTTAAAGGGACAAAGTCAGCACTACGCTATCATTTTGAAAATCCTAAATTGTTTAATTTTTTTTTCTTTTTTTTGTTGTCCATGTATTTAAAACCTTAAATAGAAGGATGAGCTGCATAGAGCAATCTTCAACTTCTAATTGCTGCTATTCATAGATTGTCGAAATGTAATAAGTAAAGTTAGTAGGTTAATTATATTAGTTATTTGTAATAAGGGAATACAAGTTCTATATTATTTAGGACGGTAAATTTTGTGTTATATATTAGTCCTACATTACTTAAGTAATAAAGATTTTTTTTCACTAGTATAAATAACTCATGTACTATTCTTTTATGAAATAAAATTGATTTAAATATAAAATAAGATGTGTGTTTATTTTTCTCTAAGCTCTCTGAAAGTAAGAAGTGCATCATTGAGTGGGTTTATGACTATTTTCACCAGATTGCTAATCTTGCTAAGATTGACAAATGATATCCGGGCATTAGTTTGGTTCACAAGGTCTTATTTTGATATTAAACTGATCTTTTATTCTCAAAGAATTTTAAAAAAATAAATACAATTTATTTCATATTCAAATCAATTTTATTTCATAAATAAATAATACATAAATTATTTATACTAGTTAAAAAATTTTTTATAATTTAAATAATATAGAAGTAATAAATAAGACAAAGTTTATTATTCTAAGTAATATGAGATTTATATTCTCTTATTACAAAAAACTAATATAATAAATCTAATGTGGTCAAGGTAGGACTAAAAATAACAAAACAGAGAGGATATATAACTTACTAGTATAAGACTGCATAACACTTACAATTGTAACTTGGGTGTTCGAACTTTTTTTATTTTCTTATTGTTCTCAATTTCTTGATAAATCTCATTAACCTTAGTTTTTTTTGAAAATTAAAAGTTAAAGATTGCTCTATGTAGTTCATCTTTCTATTTAAGGTTTTAAATGTATAAACAACGAAAGAATAAAAAAATAAAACGTTTTAAGCTCTCTAAAACGATAATGTTATATCGATTAGACATGGGACGTTTTATACTTTTATTTTTTTAAATAATTATTTAACACGTATTGAATTAATTTATATATAGATAAATTCGATTAGCTCTGAATAGAAATATTAACAAAAGAAATAGAAAATTTGACAAAATTAGTCATTAGATATCGCAATATAACTTTTCAAACTAAGAAGGATGGAATAAGAATTAGGGCCGTTTGAAAATTTTAGAAGTGATTTTTTTAAATTTTTGACTCATGAAAAATAATAATATTAATGTTTAGTGTAATTTTTAAAATTAAATTATAATTTTTTAAGAAATTATTTAAGAGTTTATAGAGAAGTTAAAAAAATAATTTTTTTCATAATACTTTTATTTTTTATCATATTTTTATAAAATAAGTACTTTTAAAATTAAAAATCTAAACATAAAATAATTTATTTATAAGTTATTTTTTAATAAAATTATTTATTATTTAAATTATTTTATCAAAAAAAGTTTAATTAAGGTGATTATTTAAACTGAATTTAGTGAAATTGCCAGGTTCAGATTGAGGTCTAATTAAAAAATAAAAAATAAAAAACTTTTTTAGCAACTGACTGAAACCAAACAAGCTCAGAGCCTCACAGTGTAGAAAGAAATGTGTTAGAACTTAGAACTTAGAACTTAGAACTTAGAAGAATGTAGAGTTAAAAACGTGCTATTGTTAGCGGCGACTGCACCTGTCCATGAAATATGCCATGGCCACAACTACAAGGGAACCACCCAACGCTAAGAAAATCCCTCTCTTCCCTCTTCTCTCCCTTCTCTGCTTCACCTCCATCTTCCTCATCCTCTCCCAGTTCAGGAACACTTCCTCCACCCCTTCCACCTCCCGCTCCTCTTCTCTCCGCACCTTCCAAATCGATTCTTCTTCATGCGACTACACCGATGGCACATGGATCCACGATGCGCCCGGAAAACCCAGGTATGACAACACCTGCAAGGAGATCTTTAAGGGTTGGAATTGCATCTCCGCCAACAAATCCAACGCTCTACAACTCGCCACGTGGCGCTGGAAGCCTCACCGCTGCGATCTCCCCCAGTTCGACCCACTTGCGTTCCTCGAAAACCACAGACACGTCAGCATTGGTACTCGCTTAGTTTCTTCCTGTTTTTCGATTTTGATTATCGGAACAAAGTTTTGAGCTTTTGGCATTGTCGGTAACCGGCACTTCAGGTTTTAGGGTTCTGAGAATGAAGTTGTATGCTTTATGGCATTGTGAATGATGGGAGTTGTGCAGTGCAGGGTTTGTTGGGGACTCGTTGAATAGGAACATGTTTGTGTCGCTCTTCTGCACTCTCAAGAGCGTCTCCAGTGGGCAAGTGAAGAAGTGGCGTCCCGTTGGCGCTGACCGCGGATTCACCTTTCTCAGCCACAATCTCACCATTGCCTATCACCGGACCAATCTCCTCGCACGTTATGGTAGGTAAGCTTTGTGGTTTTGTCATTCTTATGCTGTTGTAATGTTGTTGATGTCAAGTCTGCGGATTTCTTTGAAAATTGAAATGGCACTTCTGTTATGTTCTATGCTGATGTTGCATTGAGTCCAAATTTGAAAAACATTTTGGTTGCCCCCATAAAAACTGTTTGTGATTTTCTCCGGTAAGTATACTCTTGATAAGAACTAATATAGGATTCATGTCATATGTTCTCTTATTGGTTGAGATTTCATGGTTAAGGTTATCTCATGTGCCACTACTGTCTACTGGACTATGTGGAATCGTTTATTGTTCATTGTTAACCTTTGATCTTCTTTCTCTGTTTTGATCCAGATGGTCAGCAAATCAAAATGGCGGTGCCTTGGAATCTCTTGGATTTAAAGAGGGATATAGAGTTGATGTTGATGTTCCAGAAAGCACGTGGGCACAAGCTCCAAGTTTCCATGATATTCTAATTTTCAACACTGGTCACTGGTAAGCTTCCATATTCCTTTGATTGATGATATATTCTAGTTGTTTTCCTTTCTGTGTGTTGATGTTAGAAATGACTAGAATTCTAGGGGGAAAAGGTACCAATCTTTGTATCCTAAGATTGCTTTGATCATAATTTCTTCCTGTGATTGTGAATTTACTCGAGTGTTGGATTTCCTCAAGACCTCAGCAGGTTACCAGGCAGAAGTTGTATTTGTGATCATTTTTACGATCTTGATTTCATGGGTGTCCTTTAGTTTCATGATCTGCTTCTAATTTTCTTTTTATAGTTTAGCTGATGCCCGAGTTTCTTTGACGATTGATAGTATGGGAATTTTTTTTAAATGATTTATTTATTTTAACCACTAAGAGCTGCCTTTTACTGCTTGTACCTCATTTTTTGTTTTAAGTTAATATTGTTGTAGCTGTTCTTTGGAAATATCTTTTGAAGTTATGAGAAAATTTGATTTGTTAATCTGGTTTTTGGTTCATATAAACAGGTGGTGGGCCCCTTCAAAATTTGATCCCGTGAAATCACCTATGCTATTTTTCAAGAAGGGTCAGCCAGTACTCCCTCCTTTACCTCCTGATCAAGGCCTGGATATGGCTTTGGAGCACATGGTAATGTCTTTGCCCCCTGTTCTACTTTCATGGTAGAGTTTAAAAACAACTACTAACTAAAAAAGAGGAAATTTTTGTGCATGTGTTTTCATGGTGGAACATAAACATGGTTTTCTATATGACCCTGTGGAATCTTGTGAAATATGTAGGCAATCTCACCTAGTAGACTTGGATATTATTCTGTTGTATGGAGAAATTTTCCATTTTTTACATATTCATGGATGTTGTGAACATACAGAACGAATCTTCTTTCAGTAATAGGTCTTCGGTAGGTCTAAATAGCGAGTTCAATTCAAAACTTTTGATGATTGCAAATTCAATGATGGCATTGTGAACTTACAACTAGTTCAAACAGTTCTGTGCTTGTTCTGTGCACTTTAATATGGAGAATGATTCCTTCACAGATCGCATATGTCGAGGAGAGGGCACGACCAGGTACGGTCAAATTTTTCCGCACTCAATCTCCGAGACATTTTGAAGGGGGAGATTGGGATCAGGGTGGTAGCTGCCAAAGGGATAAACCATTATCAACAGAGCAGGTCGGTCCATATATCTAGTATTTTCTGAATAGAACTTTCATCCAATGAAATGGCATGCGATTCCTCATTACGGCATTAGTACCAGTTTTTACTTCTTTGATAAGCTGGTCCATTCGATCATCACCCTTTCAGGTAGAAGAAGTCTTCTCTGTGAAGAATAATGGGACAAACGTGGAGGTTAGATTGGTCAATGGACACCTCTATAAGGCTCTCAAGGGATCTACATTCATTGTTTTAGACATCACTCACTTGAGTGAGTTCAGGGCTGATGCCCACCCAGCCGCGGCTGGAGGGAAAAAACACGACGATTGCATGCACTGGTGCTTACCAGGACTCACAGATACTTGGAATGACTTGTTCGTAACACATCTGAATAGTGTCAAGGGTAGAAGTTGATGAACTCCATAGTAATATTCATTAGGAAAAATTATGATGAACGAATTTTGGTTGTTGACCTGTTTGAGATGAGTCTAATCGTATGAGTTATATTCTTCCACTTGTTCATTTGAAAATTAATGAGATAAAATAGTTCCAAGTAAAAATCTTGTGCTCCATTTTACTATCCTTCCATGTTATCCGTGTATTTGGATCTTTTTATGTCTCATTTCAACTGTATTTTGTAGCTAATTAATATTACTATATTTCAAATTACTCACCATTTCTTATATGGTAATAAAGAAGTTTGTATGATCCAAAGTATGAGTTTAATTTTAATGTATTGATTGTGTAAAATGTTTTATACAGTTGTCTAATTATATATGTTTTTATGCGATCAATGTAAAGTGTAATTTTTTTTGTTAACGTGACGTTGCGTAATTAAGTGTACTTCTAAAATTGTTTTACATTGGGACTGAATCAAAATCAAATTTTCCAATGTAAAACGAAAGATGCCTATGCGTGAAGTGGCATGGTAAAAATGTTAAATCAATCACTGAACTTAGATTCTGCCTGTTCACAGAGGCCAACAATTTAAATATTTTGAGAAAGTTCTATACCAATGCCTAAATTTCATATACATTACCGAAAAGAGATAGATGTAAAATATACAAATAATAATGTCTAAAGTGAATTACAAAAACACCAGCAACTCATACCCTGTTTTCTGGGTGAAGCTAACCAATTTACTGAATCTTATTACTCAGAATATGAGTGATCAGACTCAATCTAGACGTTTTTGGAGGAGGCTTTCGGACTTCTATTGAGAAGTTTGCAATTTTCAATACGAGAGTTCAAGACATTTAATTTAGAAAAATATTAGACGGTCAATACTTTTAGTAATAAAAAAAGCATAGAATGAGTTAGTGTTAATTCAGATACAAACCAAAACAACAGAAAAATGTTATTGGTTACCTATACTTTTCCTTAATTTAAATACCAAAGTATTTGCAACTAAACCACCATGTGAGTAATGTATTCATCTCGCACAAGAAAAAGATAAAAATGAATATAGTTGATGACATTTTCTGCTTAATTAATTACGTGTGATCTTGCCTGCTGTTCACTAGGTTAGTAAATTATAGAGTATAATATTACTCATGTATTTGCTTATTATAATCATTCAATAAATAATTATAACACCGATCAAATATATATCGTGATACATAACGTGTCAATAATTTATCAATGTCATAGAACAACAAATTTATGGTGCACCAGAAAAAATAAATAAAATTACACTTAATCTGCTATAACATAATCTTTCCAAAAAAAAAATAAATTATTATCATGTGAAGTTGTGCAGATCTAAAACTGATTATATTAAGATGCATTAATGTTGCTTTGATAGACTCTAAAATGTACTTTAATTGATCTCAAAGATGCGTTACAAATATTATAATAAATGTACCAAACTACTCAAAATTATTTGTAAATAATATTTTAATAGGCCATGCATCCGATCCTTGTTCAGTGTTTCATGCAATGGTGGTCCCTCCATTCACACTCATCAGTCATGAATTGGAAGGCGAAAAAAGAAATGAAAACAGCGTAGATATTAGCAACTAGTTCAAAACGGAAGTTATGTTTGTTAGTTGATTCAGTTAGGCTTGTAGTTGAGACTTTGTATCTGTATTACTGTATATCACACAATTCACCATTCACCATTGACTCATCTAATTCAATAATCAATTCACCATTCATCATTGATTCATTTTCATAACTGCATAATAAATAAGATTATTGTTAGTTAATATAATTCTAAATCTAAAGTACACGGACTGTCCAGCCTTTTCTGTCCTCAATGGTTCCAGTTTGAATCCCAAGCAGAGTTTTGCGCAGCTTCTGAGCCACTGTCTCTGCTCCTGTCTTGTATTCAATTCTGCATTCAACAATTATTAATTAGCAATTAGCATCATGAATTTTCATTAGGCACAAGTCTTTTTCACTATGATATTAAGATCACTTTACTTTGTATTCTTATATGTCACAGATGCAATATTGTTCACAACCACTGCAGTTCCAGTGCAAAACAATTCATCAGCAACCAGCATTTCCTCCACCGTTACGCCGCGTTCCGTTACCTGATCAACCATAATTTCAATAACCAACTCCTTAGTTTAAAATGTTAGATCATTAAATATTTAAATATCCATAGTTCTATACATAATGGAGAAAATTAAAAATACCTGGTAACCCAAATCAAGGGCAATGGCAATGACAGATTTTCTAGTGATCCCAGGCAGAATGGCTCCATCTGTTGTGGGAGTGCAGATAGCATTTCCCTTCACAAGATTATAAAAAAAAAATAACGAATTAAATCACAAATTTTTGTTTGGGATGTAAATTAGTAACTACATGTTTATGATATGTACCTTAACTACAAACATATTGCATGCAGAACCTTCCTCTATATGTTTTCCAGTTGCTGCATCCAAGAATAAGACATCGGAGAACCCTTCTGCCTTTGCTTCAGTGGTTGCTGGATAAACCTATACCAACAGAAACATAGAGCTTTGAGGGTAGGCTGTTTAGCTTAATTAGTAGTATGGTTTAGTCAATAAAATCATTTAATTTAGTTGTCATTCTCCTTTGTAGTATGCTACATAATTTAATGAGTTAAATACTTAAATTGAATAATGAAATCCCGGACCACAGTTATGTAACACAAAATTTATGGCTTCACTAGATTCCTTAAAACTTCAGTGATCTCAAAAGTCAAAACTATACCAAAGAAAATAGACATATATCTAAGTTGGAGAAAATGGTGATTAATAGGTAGTGGCTAATAATATGGTGGTTACCGGGGCATAGTTTGTGACACTCTTAATCCCTCCAGTTCCAGAGAAGCCAGATATTGCTCGATAGAGTTTCTCCTCCACTTTGAAGTTTAGAGAACCCTATATATAAATAATCAACAAAGTGATATTAGTCTTAATGAATTTCATAAGAAAAAAAAAGGTTGTGATGTATGGTCCTTCTTTTTAGTTATGTTGAAGATAAAAAGCATAACGATAGCAGACCTTGTGATAGTTGCTAACAGGAGAACAGTAAATAAGGAAAGTGTACTCAGTTGAAGGTCCCACGCCTAAGGCAGCACCTGTTCCCATCAGCAATGGCCTAAGGTACAGTGTTCCTCTCCCTGCTGGAGGCACCTGTTTCAAGTTCCAACCTCAATTTAGTTTTCATTCTTGTGTCCTCATTTTATGTTCAAGTTTTAAAATCAAAATCACAAGTATCTCGAAGTTGAAAATACATACATACCCAGCGTTTGTTGGCAAGGACTGTCTCCTTGACAGCATTAATAAACTGCTCAACGGATGGGGAAGTCATACACAATCTGTCAGCACCAGCCTTCATGCGCAGGGCATTCTCCTCTGGCCTAAACAGAAGTATAGACCCTTCTTCGGTTCTATATGCCTTTAGCCCCTCAAAGATTCCCTAACACAACCACAATTTTTCATGTATATATGTAGAGTGAAGTTAGCTAATTAAATAAAAACTGTGATGAGAAAGAAACTATAAATAGGATATGCTCCTTTGAAATTTTACCTGTCCATAATTTAAGATGCCAGCAGCAGGGCTGACCTCAAAGGTTCCATAACGAATGAGGTTTCCATGTGAAAACTTTTCACCCTTTGCACATTTCATTACATACATGTAATCAGTGGGAACTAGACTAAATCCAATGTCCTCCCAATTGATGTCAGGGTAAGTTTCACTGTGGTTCCATCACAAAAGTAATGAAAAATAAAAACAATACCAAGTCTGTGTGTATGTATATGCATTAACTAATTTGCCTTATTCTTGGGGTTATACAACTGTCATACAGTGTACCTGTTTGAATCCTCTAAGCAGTTCTCCAAAACTGAAGGGGGAGCCATTGTTGTTATGCAGTGGGGCCTTTCTGCAATATATAAAAGCAAAACAATAACAATAATAATTGTGATATTGGTCCATGGTCCTCACCATACATGGAAAGGCCACCACCAATGCTCTCTAATTGTGGTGAATGTGTTCATTACCGGCAACTCACTAAGGACGCATAATGCTCAAGTTTAAAGATAAGAGCATTCTCTTCACATATGTAAGGTTAGAGAGACTAGAGATAAAAGAGCACATAATAATATATAAAACCAAAATACCAATCGTTGTTGAGTAATGCACATATATAATATATAATATGAAAATGTAAAAGTAAGATGAAGAGAAGCAGTGGTACCTTAGAGGGAGTTAGGGTAGAGAAGAGAATGAAAGGAATATGAATGGGAGTGGAACGTAACCACTAACCACGCTGATCTTAATGCACACACACACAGCTATGATATCGGTCTTAAGGCCTTTTATATAGGAAGAACCATTGGAACAAGCTAAAAAATATGCCACGTGGCATAATCCTTCCCGTTAGTTACAACATGATTATTTTACTCCTAAAACTAACCTTAGCTTCTTCTAGAACCATAAATTTCATTTTTGAAGTTGAGAGCCTGAAATCACTTCTCTAACCCTCGTTTAAGTAAGAATATATTTTAGATTTGCTTGATTTTTTGTATACAATTCACATGACAAGATTATCATACACAAAATCTAAAAAACAAATATACCTACTTGTATAAACGGATTTTGTTAACAAGAGTTTTAAACAAGTTTCATTTTTTTTTTCCAGAATATTTCTGAGTTTCTGATGCAATCATTCAATAATGAAACAACTGTTATTAAAACACATAAACAATTACTAAAAAAATCCTTCATGAATTAAAAATTAGTTTTGAAACCCATTATAAAATAAAATAGATTTTACTTATTGACATATTTTCTTTTTATGTAATATTGATCTTATTGTCTAGTTTATTTACCTTTATATAGTTTGATTTATTTCTTATTATGAAACCTATATAAAATATTCATGTCAAAAGGTATAGCTAATATTAGTTTTCGTTAGTTATTAATTAAAATATTATAAAAGTGAATGCTTTCATAAAAATCACACTAGCAACCATTAGATTATAATAAAAATAAATAGGTCAATTAAATAATAATATAATTAATGACCTAGGTTGGGTAGTATGCATAGTGGGAAGTGAGAACTGCAAAAATGCAGAGAGCATAGTCATGCATTTACACCTGTTGTCCCTACTTGGGTTGGTTCCTTCCTTCCTACCTATCCATTTGTGATTTGTTACCCTTTTTTATTTCCAGAAACGAGCATGGTCCATCACCAAGGTAGCGTTTGTTTTGAGGTACTGAGACAGAGACTGAAAGACTGAGACTCAGTATCGTGTTTGTTAGTTTAGAGACTGGTACTAAAATTTCTGTCTCTGTCTCTAAAATTTCAGTATTTCAGTACCTCCAAAAAGTAGGGACACAGGGGACTGAAATTTTTAGAGATGGAGACTGAAACTTTAATAACATTTTATACCTAAAATACTTTCATTTCAATTAATTAATTCCAATTTTATCTTTTGTGCAAATTAAATTGGAGTTTCATTCTTGTTTCAATTCCTGTCTCCCATTTTGCACCAAACAGAATACTAAGATTTATTTCAATCCCTGTCTCTTAATCTCTGTCTCTCAGTCTTAGTCTTTCCGTCTCTGTCTCTCCACCAAACGCTACCCAAGAGTTTTCTAAATCTAACAACTCAGAATAATTTTGTTATCACATTCTAACTATAAGATCATTTTATTTCGCATTCAACTTGATAGTCATTTTTGTAACTTCGAGTTGAGTTTCCTTTTACAATTGTTGATGTTTTCACTTATACTATTTTTTTGGTGTGGAAGTTGAGTCCAATTTTTAATAGGTACGCATGTTCGGTGTGACAGTTTACTTTAGTCTGCTGTTTATAATTTATAAACATGGTCTTTTTTTTCCCTTTATATAACTTCACTAATTTTCTGACTAATTTCCCTTTATATAACTTCACTAATTTTCTGACCAATGAAACAAAATAAAATAACTACGCTAATTTTATATGCTTGCCTGCTTTGATTTTGAGAACATTTCAATATATATAGCACTTCTTCTATAGTCAAATCTATAAACATGGTTGTTAAACATTTTTTGAACTACGTATACGAAACTAATAAAATAAAAATTTCTGTATACTCAAAAGAAAAAAAAAATATTGTTTATCATAAAACAAACGTAGTTGTCACTATTGTTAGATTAATGTTTAACAATGTTGTTATATATATTAATGAACACATATAAAATTATAAAATTGTATACTAAATAATTTCTTAATATATCCAAAACTCATCCAAAAATAATTGTGTTTATTATTCTTGTTAATTTAGAATAAAAAAATTATATATACCAATCTTAAAATAAAAAAAATTGATTTTGATAATATTATTTTAATTTTAATTTCAATTTGGTTAGAGTTTAATTTTGATTTGTTATTTTTGTTTTGTTTGGTTTAAATTTAAAATTAAATACTCTAATTTTAAGAAGACATAATTTTAAATTTTAAATATATAACAAAATTTAAGACATAATATCTACAAATAATTATTACAGTAAATAATAGCTGATTAAAGGATAAATTATGATAAATATCTAATTACATCATTATATATATATATATATATATATATATATATATATATATATTTATAACACATTTAAAATAATAAAACAACACACAAAATATTTTTAATACACATCTAAAATTTGTTTAAATAAATAATAACTAATTAAAAGATAAATTATAATAGATACCTAATTATACCCATACAATAATATCAGCTGAAACTCAAATCGTAGACACCTTCGATTTATTTAGAAGCAAGCCCTTTATTTATGCTAGTGCCATTGAAAGATTAACTTATATAAATTAAATATAATTTGATATTTTGATTCATTAATTGTAAAATAATTATTTTATTGCTAAAGCTTCTATAATTTAATAATCAAATTAGGCTAGAATCTTTCGAATTTTGCTAGTCACATTAATTATATGCCATTTAAAATTTATTTGATTAACAAAATTTTCAATTACAGCCTGGAGTTAAATACATTTCTTTTGTTGGGGTCAACTTAAAACATGTTATAATAATAAAAAAAGAAAAAGAGGACTTCTACACATACAAGTCTTTTTGACTTATAAGTCTTATAAGTTGCTATATATATGAGCTTTTTAATGCGTTATTCAATTGTTTTCTATTTTCAAAGTGCTACCCTCACCATGTATTATGAACGACTCTTCTTCTTCTTCTTTTTCTTCTTCTTCCTCTTCCTCTTCCTCTTTCTCTTTCTCTTCCTCTTCCTCTTCCTTTTCCTCTTTGTTTTTTTTTTCGATTTTCATGGTTTCTGAAATCAAGTTTTGAAATCGTTTTGAAGATAATGAAATTTCAGAAATACACCCAAATGATTACAGAAATACACCAAAAGGATTACAAAAATACACCCAAATAGTTACGAAAATTCACTCAAACGATTATAGAAATACACCCAAAAGATTACAGAAATACACTCAAAGGATTACAAAACTACACCCAAAGGATTTAAGAAATACATCCAAAATTCGTTGAAGTACACCTTATGCATAATTCAGAACTCTTTCTCTTTCTCCTCTTCATCTTCTACTGCTTCTTCTTCTTCAAAAACCATTTCAGAGCTTGATGTCAAAAAACAATGAAAATCGAGAATAATGAAGAAAGAAAACAAAGAGAAAAGCACGTAAATGAAGAAGAAGAAGAGGAAGACGAAGAAAACGTGCAGCAAGAAGAAGAAGAAGGAGAAAGAGAAGGCAAGAAACGAAAGAAAAGGAGAAGAAGAAGAGTAAGAGGAAGAAGAACGTGCAGCAAGAAGAAGAAGAAGGAGAAAGAGAAGGCAAGAAACAAAAGAAAAGAAGAAGAAGAAGACGAAGAGAAAGAAGAACGGTTCGAAGCGTGTTTTGAGCGTTAATTTTAATTGGACTTGTAAGACTTACAAGCTTTAATCGCTTGTATGCGAAGAATTTTTCAAAAAGAAAACCCCAATTTCACAAAAACAATAATTCAGATGTTTTGTTAGTGTAATTAGAATCTGTGAGGCAGATTTATTACTACATTAATTAGTTCCGAAATAAAATATTCGGACATCTCATTTTTTTTTAAAAATAAGGCATTATATACGTTAGATTAATCAAACGATTAAGATTAATTATTGATTTCTAAAATAATTAATTATTTATAATTTACAAAAGAATTTAGCTAATATCTTGTAAGATATATATTCAGGTTATTAGTTAAAAAAATTTGTATAAAAAAGTATATAATTTAATTTTTAATTATTTATTGTGTATTTACTAAAAAAATAATAATAATAATAATAATAATAATAATAATAATAATAATAATAATAAGAAGGGCAAAAAACCCAAATAAATCAGGCAGAGATTTTTTTATTCAAATCAGTCAAAATAAAAATTTTTTCAGCATTCTACCAATGACCATTTTAATGTAATTCGAATCAATATGATTCGAACTTGAAATGCAGGTAATTCGAATCAACTTCATTCGAACTACATTTAAATGGAGTTGCATGTAATTCGAATCAAGTAGTATCGAATTAGACAAGCATAAATCGAATTGACTCGATTCGAATTAGTAGGCTTACGTTACTTTAGGGAGTTCGAATCATATTGATTCGAATTATTCATTGTTGGTGACATTTGGTAATTCAAATTAAGTTGATTCGCATTACTAGTGAGTTGCCTACATAAGGAGTTTAAACCAAGCTCATTCGAATCAGTTTCCCTTCCTCATACCCCACCAAATCCTAGAGAAAACGACCCAGAATCTGTTCGGCAAAGAGTCAAGAGGCATATTGACGTGATGGGGGACGATCCAGGAAGGCTGTATCGTTTGGATGGAGTCACTCATATCGCCGGGGTGATCAACGACGAGGTTAGTGGTTTTTGATAGTGGTATATGTTTAGTGGTTTTTGTTGTTACTATATGTTAATGGTTTATTAAAGTGGTGTTGCTAGTGGTTTATTATGGTGGTGTTGCTAGTGGTTTATATAAAAGGTTTTGCATGCGGTTTTGTATAGTGATTTTCTATGCGATTTTGTTGATGGTTTATGTTAGAAGTTTACGTAGGTAGTATAGGTAGTTGTTATATTGAGCAGTTTTGGCCAGTGATTTTTGTAAGTGGAGTTGCCCCTGGTTTATGCTAGTTATTTTTTGTATGCGCTTTTAGGCTGCTGTGTTTCTAGTGGTTATTTGGATGCGGTTTGACAATGGGTTTTTGCTAGTGGTTTGATACATATCGTTTTTCAAGTGGTATTTATTAGTTGTTTATGTCCTGATTTGTATTTGTAACCGGTTTTTGAATCTGTTCTAATCATGTGGTCCATGTATTACGCAGCCCCGGTGTTGCATATCGAGTATGCGGCGCCAGCAGGAAATGCGACTCGATGAGCGGTACGTTCCGTACTTGCAGATGGCCGGATTATACCATCGTAGGGTCATTTAGTTTATCAGCTGATGTGTGTGTCTGTTTCTTAGAGATTAAATTGTATCATCCACTATGAAAACTAGTTTTCTTTGCTTATTTATATTAATTCTGTTACATACCTTGCAAATTTTGTTAAACTAGAAACTTCAAATTAATGTGTTTACTACGTACTTTTTCATTTAATATTATATTATGAAAATGTTCATATTTGTTAAAAATAACAGACATACAACGCATTTCTAACTAGAATATTTTTTTCCTTAAAAACTAAAACTCCGAACAATGGTCACTGATGATTGGATTTTTGACGGTTTAGAATTTCACAAATGAAATCTCGTTGAAGTATAGTCTCTAAACCAACAATAATCCTCTCATACAAAAATTTGTTTGTCACAAGTACAAACCCCTAAAATCTATAAACCGAAGTATTTAAACCTCGGGTCGTTCTCCCTAGGAATTACAATAAAGTGTCTTGTTATTGGTTGTGAGTTATTTTGGGGTTTTGATAAGAGGCATGAAAGATAAATGGCAAGAAAGTAAACTAACAACTATAAAAGGCTCTTGGTAAGGTGTGAGAACTAGAAGTCTTATCCTAGTTATCCTTCTCAATTGTGATGAGAATTGTTCATTGCTACCACTTAGTTAACCCTTACTAAATAAAGGAAAGTCAAGTGGATGAATTGACTTGAGCCACAAGTTCTAGCCAACTCCCAAGGAAAGACTAGCTTTAGTGCACTCCAAACCAATTAGCAATCTCTCCAATTATCAATCAACAAAGGAATTAGATAACTCAAGTGTCACTAATTACTCTACCTAGGCCAAGAGGAACAAAATCTACACTAAAACTAAAAGAGATATTTCAACAAACACATAAAGTGCAATAGAAGTAAACATTATTAAATGCAAGAATTAAAGGAATCTACAACTACAAAAACAAGATATCAACAATAGAAAAGCAAAGAAGAACAATTATTATGAATTACCTCTTATTGAATTGAAAGAAAATGGAAGGAACAATGGTAGATCTACAACAAAACATAGAAACAACATAAAGGAAATTACAACAAAAGAATAGAAGAAGGTGAATCTAACAAATAGGAATTGAGAAGTAGAAGTAGAAGAATGAATGAATGAAAACCTAAATCTAAGAACTAAGTCTAATCCTAATCCTAATCTTAGAGAGAAGTGAGAGCTTCTCTCTCTAGAAACTACTTCTAAACTAATCCTAATGAGTGTGAATGAACTAATCTCCCTTTGCTCTTCAATCCTTGGCTTTAAATAGCATCTTTGGTGCCAAAGTTGGTTGGGATTGGGCCCCACAACCCTTGAGAATTTGTTGGTCACGTTTTCATTAAAAAATCATAAACCAGCACCGACGCGTACGCGCACAGCACGCGTACGCGTCCATGGGGTGAGTCGCAAGGTGCGCGCAAGCGCCAGGTGCGCGCGCGCGTCCACGGGCGAGTTCAACTTCTTTGAATTTTCATGATTTCTCCACTTTGCATGCTTTCATTCTTCACTCCTTTGATCCATTCCTAGCCTTTTCAATCTGAAATCACTAACAAACATATCAAGGCATCTAATGGAATCAAGGAGAATTAGGTTTAGCTATTTTAAGTCCTAAAAAGCATGTTTTCACATCTAAGCACAAATAAGGAGACAATCACAAAACTATGCTAATTCAATGGATAAATGTGGGTAAAAGGTGATAAAATCTCTTAAAATCAATACAAGATAAACCGTCAAAATGGGGTTTATCAGTCACTAGTAAATCAAACAACATAGAACGAATCCTACCCATCTATGACTGTATCCCTTGGCGACCTCCGACCTGTGGGCAGCTCCAACGAGTGTGTCTGGGTTGCCGACATAAACCGCATCTCTTAGGCTGGTTTGAATCTGCCTCGTCCATATTTGTCCGTATCCGAGTAGACCTGGGACGATCCTCCCTTGCACGCCTCTTGTTCGGATCCGGTATCACTGTCGGCCCATCATATGGTGGCCAGAAATCCTCTGGGATTGGAGGTCTGAATCCCATCTGATAAACATTAAAAATGTTGCTGAGTCGATAGACAGGGTGTACGTAGGAGTGCCAAGTGATTCGTGAGTAGGCACAGCATGCAAGTGCGTGCGGATAAGGGAAATGAAGTGCCTGGAAGTATCCGCAATCACATGTCTGAGATCCGAGTGAGACCCTGTAGCTACCCAGGGAGAAAGAACTAGTAGGAGTGGTCTCTACGACCGGGTACTCGGAGTTATCCCTGTCGTACAAAGTAACTGTGAAGCACCTTACCGTCTTCAAATTGGCCTCGATACATTTAACTAGGTGTTGACTGAATTGTTGTTCGGTACCCAGCTGGGCCTCGGCTTCTCTCCCCTTGCGTACAAAAAGTTTGGCCAACTGATCATACGTTGCTTTCACCAAAGAGCATACAGGAAGGTTCCTCACACCCTTGAGGATTGAATTCACACACTCAGAAATATTCGTCGTCATGTGACCAAATCTCCAGCCCTCATCGCAATACTATGTCCACAATGAATACTCAATCCGGTTTTTCCAATCACACATCGCCGGATCTTCCGAGCGAAGAATATCAAACCAGTAATCGAACTCGACCTCGGTCTTAGCATAGGCAGCGTTCATGAGAAGCCTCCTTGCATCTTTACCGTTGAAGGTTATGGCAAAATTTGCTGCTACGTGTCGAATGTAGAAAGCCCGGTACGCAGCCGGTGGTAGCCAGCCCCCGTCGGGAGCCTCAAGCGCGGCCTTGATGCCGTTATGCCTATCAAAAATAACGAGCAGACCCGGCTGTGGTGTAACTGATGATTGGATTTTTGGCGGTTTAGAATTTCACTAATGAATTCTCGTTGTAAAGTATAGTTTCTAAACCAAACAATAATCCTTTCATACAAAAAGTTGTTTGTCACTAGTACAAACCCCTAAAATTTATAAACCGAAGTATTGAACCTCGGGTCGTTCTCCCTAGGAATTACAATAAAGTGCCTTGTTATTGGTTAGAAATGTGTTTTGGGGTTTTGGATAAGAAGCATGAAAAGTAAATGGCAATAAAAATAAACTAACAACTATAAAAGGCTCTTGGCAAGGTATGAAAATTAGAAGTCCTATCCTAGTTATCCTTCTCAATTGTGATGAGAATTGTTCATTGCTACCACTTAGTTAACCCTTACTAAATAAAGGAAAGTCAAGTGGATGAATTGACTTGAGCCACAAGTTCTAGCCAACTCCCAAGGAAAGACTAGCTTTAGTGCACTCCAAACCAATTAGCAATCTCTCCAATTATCAATCAACAAAGGAATTGGATAACTCAAGTGTTACTAATTACTCTACCTAGGCCAAGAGGAACAAAATCTATACTATAACTAGAAGAGGCATTTCAACAAACACATAAAAGGCAATAAAAGTAAACAACATAAATTGCAAGAATTAAAGAGAGATCTACCTACAAAGGCAAGAGATCAACAATAGAAAAGCAAAGAAGAACAATTATTATGAATTACCTCTTATTGAATTGAAAGAGAGTAGAAAAAACAAAAGTAGATCTACATCAAAACACAAGAACAACATAAAGGAAATTACAACAAAAGAATGAAAGAAGAATGAATGTAGCAACAAAGAATTGAGAGATAGAAGTGGAAGAAAGCAAAGATTAAAACCTAGATCTAAGAACTAAACCTAATCCTAATCCTAATCCTAGAGAGAAGTGAGAGCTTCTCTCTCTAGAAACTACTTCTAAAACTAAACTATGACTAATGGTAACTAACTTCTCCATCCCTCTTCAATCCTTGGCTTAAATAGGATCAGAAATGAGTTGGATTGGGCCCACAAGGCTTGTAAATTCGCTAGCCACGAGTTTGCATGAAGTGAATCACGTGCACCAACGGCGCGTACGCGTACAGTGCGCGTACGCATCCTTATACGTATAGCAACTATGGCAAATCTTATATTATTTTGAAGCCCCGGATGTTAGCTTTCCAACCCAACTAAAACCGCATCATTTGGACCTTTGTAGCTCAAGTTATGGTCGTTTAAGTGCGAAGAGATTGGCTTGACAGCTTTCCGATTCTTTCATTTCTTCATGAGTTCTCCAACTTTTCATGCTTTCTTTCTTCATTCCCTTGATCCAATCTTTGCCTCCTAAACCTTAAATCACTTAAAAAACATATCAAGGCATCTAATGGAATCAAGGTGAATTAAATTTATTTATTTTAAGATCTAAAAAGCATGTTTTCACTCTTAAGCACAATTAAAGGAGAATATACAAAACCATGCTAATTCATTGGGTAAATGTGAGAAAAGATCTACAAAATACTCTAAATTCAATACAAGATAAACCGTCAAATTGGGGTTTATCAATAATGTGCTGACGGAGGTGAGAGAGAAAGAATGATCACGACTCAGCATTCTCACCCTCGACTAGTGCGAATGCAACAGGGAGTATGTTGGAGTTCCCGTCCTGTGCAATCGCAACAAGTAAAGTACCCCCATACTTGCCATATAGATGGGTCCCATCAATACTCACCAACGACTTGCAATGACGAAATGCCTCGATACACGGTGGAAAACTCCAGAACAATCTGTAAAAATAAGCCTGAGATTCGTCCAGCTGTCCCCCAACTCGAACAGGGCTAGTCCGAAAAACTGCAATAGAACCAGGCATGGTCACCTGCACTCCTAACACCCACCTTGGGAGCTCGTTGTAAGACTCATCCCAGTCACCATAAATGACGGCAACAGCCTTCTGCTTCGCCATCCAGACCCTCCTGTAGGTAGGCCTAAACCCATAGTGTGAGGCAGTCGCATTTAGGAGCACCTTGATGCTGACAGATGCATCGGCTCTAACCGTTGGCATAATGAATGCCGATATCACATGATAATCCAAACTCCTGTGATTGCTGGACATAGAGCTGGCCAGACAAGTATGCGGTCCATTGTACCGTTTGACCTCCCAAATGCCCTTACGCTGCCGGAGACTCTGCCGAATCAACCATGTGCACCCATTCCCGAACTTAGAACACTTGCCAACATAACGGCGATAATCAGACTCCACTACCTTGTACTGTATACCTCGGTGGATGCTGTAAGTCTTCACACTTAACAGGCATCCTCCTTATCCTGAAATTGCTGACCAACCTGGAACTCTGT
Organism: Arachis hypogaea; assembly: GCF_003086295.3. Classification (NCBI taxonomy): domain Eukaryota; kingdom Viridiplantae; phylum Streptophyta; class Magnoliopsida; order Fabales; family Fabaceae; genus Arachis; species Arachis hypogaea. The sequence goes on from NC_092038.1 coordinate 125,980,508, forward strand.
CATACCAGCTGACCCTTCTGCATCTCTAGCGCCAAATCTGACAGGCTCCCCAGGTACCCCCGCCTGCCTCATGGCATCCAGGTCCAAGGATGAAAAATATGGAGGGTACTACTGTGTGCCATAGCTAGAACCACCACCCACACCGGCAGGCTCACTCGCTCCAATATCATCGCCACTGTCATCAGCAATCATATCCGACTCGACATCATCGTCCTCTAGATCGTCAAACAATCCCTCTCCAGCCCCAACCGGTGCAGCACATTGTACAGAGGTAGGTAGAAGTTCCGCTGTTCCAATCTCGTCGCTAACACTGCCGTTGAGATCAACAGCGAACGAAGGGGAGGCGACAGGCGGGGCGGGTGGCTCGTACGCAGGGACTAAGGAAGATGCAACAGCAGGTCTTGGGCTAGAACTGGCAACCGTCGCTAAAGTGTTCGTATTCCGGTTCGAACCCCCCGAGCTGGACACCACATCAATCAGCTTTGCCAACAGTTCCGGTGTCCTCACTTCGGGAAACTGCCGGCGACAAAGAAACATGACCTGCAAGTCCGCATCACTCCCAATCGTGAAACAATCCACGCTATCTTAGAGCACCGTGATTGGAATGCGATAGAAAAACTTCTTAACCTTTTTCACACCATCCAGACCAAGTTTCAGCAGTACAGACCTAGCAAGGTCATCATAGCTTGTTGTAGAACTCACAATAATACAGAGAGGATCCTTATCGGTGAACTTCACACCGGAACGAGTTTTTCTCTTAATCGATCCTCTGTGGTGAACCAACACTATAAAACTGTCCTCACCAGCCATATGACCCCTCAATAATGAGAGCAACTCACGTTCATCACATATATATACAGGTCTGGAACACAATAATTCGAACTAACCTAATTCGCACTATATATACATAATTCGAATCAACTCAACTCGAATTAAGGTTTGCTTCTTCTTTCTTAGTAATTCGAATCGACCTAATTCGAATTTGTTTAGCTCGTTTTCCCTAGTAGTTCGAATCGACTAGATTCGATTTAACAATGTATAATTCAAACCATATTGATTCGAATTACATGCAATTCCTTTTAAATGTATTTCGAAGCAAGTTGTTTCGAATTACTTGCATTTGTAGTTCGAATCATGTTTATTCGAATTACATAAAAATAGTCATTGGTTGATTGCTGAAAAAATTTTGATTTTGACTGATTTAGGTAAAACATTTCTCAGCTTGATTTATTTGGGTTTTTTGCTCTAATAATAATTTTAACATATAGTGTTTACTCTGATACATGTTAGAGATATACAGAGATACCAAAAAAGTAGCTTAATGTTATGTTTTGTGAGTTCTTTTTCTTTTTCTTAACTTTGTTATGTGAGTGTAAACCTAATATATATTTGTTAGCTAAATCACTTAAAATTAATTAATATAGTTTGTACTTAATTAGTCTAATTTTCAAAAGACGTATGAATATTACTAACAAATATGAAAATATTATGTTAAGATTTAGATCCCAAAATGAACAACAATTATCTTAAAATTCAGTTTCTAATACGTATAAATTTTTTTTAAAAAATTCTTTTGAACATTAGAATAACTGAAGTTAGAAAATGGAAAAAAAAAAGAGTAAAAAGCCTTACTTGATGTCAAATTGATGTATTCATAATTTCATATATTAATAAAATTAATTATGTTAAATATGTATTAAAATTAGTTATCAAAATAAGTCACTGGAATAAGAATAAAACTTTATATTCAAACAAAATACTTAACTCTAACCAAATTGTTATAATAACTTTTCAAATCACGCGCTCCTTCTCCTTTTCCTTCTCCTTTTCCGTTTCCTTCTCCTTCTCCTCCTCCCCCTCGTCTTTCTTCTTCTTCCAAGTTTACGCAAGTTTTTCTTCTTCTCTTCTTCTTCTCCTCCTCTTTCTTTTTCTTCTTCTTCCAAATTCTCATACGTAGATTCTTCTTCTTTTTCTTTTTCAATGTTGCGTCTTCTTCTTTTTTTCTTTTTCAATGTTGCGTCTTCTTCTTTTTTTCGTTATCGTCATCACCAGTAATATCAACATTTTGCAAATATTTTTATTAGTTCTGATTTTTTTGCTGCTATCATTAAATAATTTCGGTTTATTTCTTAATTTATTTCAATTCATTTGTGTATTAATTGAGGTTCACTTGATGTTGTTGATAAGTATTGACCAAATTTTTATTTCTTAAGTAATTTCGGTTTATTTCTTACTTTAATTGAGATTCATTTGAATTCAGAAATGAATTCGATGTGTTTTTGTTAATGATTAAGTCTTTTTTTAGCAAAAAAGAATGAAATTATTTATTATCACTTTATTCAATTGTATTATATTTCATTCCATTCCATTTAATTTATCTTAAAAATCATTCCAACCATTAGAACAAATTATTCATCAACAACATACTTGGACTGCAAATGAACTGAAAATATTATCAAAGCGAAATAATTGTATAATACTAAATGAACCAAATATTTGGCCATTATATAAATTCGAATTCAGAAACAATTGCGTTTAGAATAAACCGAAAATATTATCAAAGTAAAATCACTGTATAATACCAAATAAACCGAACATTGTCCATTATATAAATTCAAATTCAATTCAAAAGGTTGGTTTTTGTTAGCAAAATATTATTATTGAGTTTGGGCCAACTTAGTTAGACTTGGTTGCAAAAAATACTTGAATGTGTATCTAGACTGATAAAATATATGTTAGAATATAAAACATATATTAAAAATAAATTAAATAACATATATATTTATACACAAAATATATTAGTAACTGATTTTAGTGTATAAATAGTTTTTTTACATAAAAATATCTCCATTTTATATTATATTTATATGAATATAGGTTATTGTTGGTGTTATTGTTATTATTGTTGTTGCTACTACCCTACTTATATTGTTGTTTTTAATATTGTTGTTCTATGTTGCTCCATTGATGTTGATGACGTTGTTGTCGTCGTGGTCATGGATCTCAACATGTTATATAAGAAGATAGATAAATTATACCTAGAAAAAAAAAACGAGAATTTTAATAGTAAGGATTTTATCTAATTAATAATATTGGAATATAATTTACTAAAAATAAAACATACAAACGTCATTTTAATATATATGTTAAGAAGATGTTCCGTTAAGACGCGTAAAACATTTTTTTTTATAAAAACGCTTACGTGTTATATTATTATTGGATGTATTAATAAATCGATTATTTTTGAATTTCTTAACAAATTAGAATAAAATCGATTTTTTTATAACAATAACAATAAATCTATTTTTTTTCAGAAATTTAAATGTCTACAAAATAAAAAGTTAGGAATATATTTATCTTTTTATAAAAAAATTTAAGATATTCGATTTAGATTGTGTAATTCGATCGGATCAAAGAGTCTATAATAATTATAATGCAGACAATTGAGTTTATTATTATTGCTATAATAAATCGATTTTGTTCTAGCTTATTAAAAAATAAATTATTAATTAATTTAATAAAAATATCCAATAATAATATAACATATATAAACATCTCTAAAACAAAAGACATTTTTAATATTTTTATTAAAGTGGTCTCCATATATTAAAACGGAAGAGATATAAATAAATCATTATTTTATAAAAAGTTAAAAATCGATCTTGACTGTCTGATTAATATAACATGTATGGTGTTTTATTTTTTTCTTTTTTATAAAAAAAAAAACTAGATATTGAAGTGTGTTACATTGTTACTCCCAATCTAGCATGAAAGTGAAAATCCACTCCTATGAATCTAATCCGATCCCTTAAAAAAGATTTTTAAAAAAAAATCGTATGAATATACCTAGAGACTAGAGTTGTCTTCATTTGAAAATACAAGCTTAAATAATTACAATCTCTTCGGTGGAAAAATACTTGTTAAAAAAGAAAATTAATGACCCTTCATAAAAGATAAACCACCATTCTTTGAGTTTGCACATGTGCATCTTAGTCTAGAAGTGCTGCAATAAATATAATAATAAAGAAAAGATAAGTTCTATATTGAATATAAGAAGCCACTCACATAAACACGCTTAAAACGTCTTTTTTTAAAGATATTTTTTAGTAATTAAAATTTAACATATATAATCGATTAAATCATGTTAGTTTTGTCAAAATTAGACTAGACAAATTGATATAACCGAAAAAATGGTAAATCAAATTTTGAACTGATCTAAATTAATATTTTTTTTATAAAAATTAACTACAATAACTTTATTATAGAGAATGATTAAAATACTCTTATTATATATATATATTTATATATTTTAAAACTTTTAAATTCTACCCTTACGATAGAAAAATAAAGGACTAAAATTTAGGATTCTCAAAATTAATATCTATAATAGAAGTATTTTAGTCATTTTCTATAATAGGGTATTGTAGTCATTTTCTATAAAAAATAATATTAATTTAGACCAGTTCAAGATTTGATTCACCATTTTTCGATTAAATTAATTTGTCTAGTCTAATTTTGACAAAAATAACAAAATTTAATCGATTATATGTGTTAAATTTTATAACAACAACAACAACAATAAAGCCTTGTCCCACTAAGTGGGGTCGGCTACATGAATCAAACGACGCCATTGTGCTCTGTCATGTATCATGTCTACAGAGAGACCGTTTACATGTAGATCTCGTTTGACCACCTCATGGATGGTCTTCTTAGGTCTTCCTCTGCCTTTCGCCCTTTGTCCATCTTCCATCTCATCCACCCTCCTGACTGGATGTTCTATCGGTCTTCTTCTCACATGTCCAAACCACCTGAGACGCGATTCAACCATCTTTTCCACAATGGGTGCTACTCCAACTCTCTCCCTTATGTCTTTATTCCTTATTTTATCCAATCGCGTATGACCACTCATACATCTCAACATCTTCATCTCTGCCACACTCAGCTTATGTTCGTGCTCCCCTTTAGCCGCCCAACACTCCGTACCATACATCATAGCCGGTCTTATAGCGGTGCGATAGAATTTACCTTTAAGTTTTAAAGGCACTTTTTTGTCGCATATAAAACCAGATGCACTCCGCCATTTTGACCAACCTGCTTGGATCCTATGATTTACATCCTGTTCAATCTCTCCATTATCCTGTATGATGCATCCAAGATACTTAAAACTTTTAACTTTTCGTAGGATGTTTTCTCCAATCTTCACTTCTATACTGGGGTTTTCCCTTCTCAGACTGAACTTACATTCCATATATTCCGTCTTGCTACGGCTTATGCGCAGACCATACACTTCTAGAGCTTCTCTCCATAACTCCAACTTCTTATTTAGGTCTTCCCTTGACTCTCCCATAAGGACGATATCATCGGCAAAAAGCATGCACCATGGCACATGCTCTTGGATGTGCTCTATGAGTACTTCCAAGACTAATGTGAAAAGGTATGGACTTAAGGATGATCCCTGGTGTAATCCTATACCAATAGGGAATTCTTCTGTCACACCACCTTGAGTCTTCACACTAGTTGTGGCCCCATCATACATGTCTTTAATTGCTCGAATATATGCGATCCTTACTCTCCTTTTTTCTAAAACCTTCCATAAGACCTCCCTTGGTACCCTATCATACGCTTTTTCCAAATCAATAAACACCATATGTAGATCCCTTTTATTACTACGATACCTCTCCATCATCCTTCTTAATAGGTATATCGCTTCAGTGGTAGATCTTCCTGGCATAAATCCAAATTGGTTCTCTGTTACTTGTGTCTCTTTTCTCAACCTCCGTTCTATCACCCTTTCCCATAACTTCATAGTATGACTCATAAGCTTAATCCCTCTATAGTTTTCGCAACTTTGTATATCCCCCTTATTCTTGTAGATAGGTACCAAGGTGCTCTTTCTCCACTCATTAGGCATCTTCTTTGACCTTAAAATCTCATTAAAAAGCTTGGTTAACCAGTTGATGCCTTTTTCTCCAAAACCATTCCAAACCTCAATCGGGATATTATCAGGTCCTACTGCCCTGCCATTTTTCATCTGCTTTAGAGCCTCTTTTACCTCGAAATCTCAAATCCTTCGATAGTAGTCAAAATTTTGATCTTCTTCCCTTGTGCATAATAGACCAAGGCTCGGAAGAGTCTTCTGTCCCTCATTAAATAACTCGTAGAAGTAGCTCTTCCACCTTTCATTAATCTTCTCCTCTTGAGCCAACACCTCTCCATCCTTATCCTTTATGCACCTAACCTGATCCAAATCTCTCGTTCTTCTTTCCCGGCTCTTTGCGATTCTATAAATACCTTTTTCTCCTTCTTTCGTGCTCAAAGACTGGTAGAGACCCTCATATGCTCTTGTTCTTGCTTCACTTACAGCCACTTTTGTCTCTTTCTTAGCCGCCTTATATTTTTCCCAGTTATCCGCATTGCGGCATAAAGACCACTCTTTAAAGTATTCCCTTTTTATCTTTATCTTTTCTTGTATACTCGCATTCCACCACCAGGACTCCTTGTCTCTTGGTCCTCTTCCTTTAGATTCACCAAAACTTTCTTTTGCTGTTCTTCTAATAACTTCTGCCATCTCCTTCCACATCTCTTCCGCGCTTCCATTCCCATCCCACTTTGCCTCTTCTCCTACCCGTCTTAGGAAGCTTCTTTGTTCCTCACCTTTCATCCGCCACCACCTCGTCCTTGGATTCTTCGTATGATGTCTTTTCCTCAACTTTTGCTCAACGCGAAAATCCATGACGAGCACCCTATGTTGTGTTGTCAAACTCTCTCCCGGGATAATTTTACAGTTAATGCAAAATTTTCGGTCGACTCTCCTCAACAAGAAGAAGTCGATTTAAGAGCTTGTCATGCCAGTCTTATAGGTTATAAGATGTTCGTCTCTCTTTTTAAAATATGTATTTGCGATGAGAAGATCAAAGGTTGAGGAAAAGTCCAAAATAGTTTTACCCTCGGCATTGATCACTCCAAAACCATGGCCTCCGTGAATACTCCCATATCCAGTCACTTCGCTCCCAACATGGCCATTTAAATCTCCTCCTAAGAAAATCTTATCTCCCAAAGGTATGCCTTGAACCAAACTCTCTAGATCCTCCCAAAATCTTATCTTGTGTTGTTCGTCCGAACCCACTTGCGGTGCATAGGCGCTAATCACATGGAAAACACCTCCATCCACCCCAAGTTTGATACAGATGATCTGATCTCCCACCCTCTTGACATCCACTACGTCCTTCTTCCACTGCTTATCCACAATTATTCCAACCCCATTCCTATTCTTCACCTTTCCTGTATACCAAAGTTTGAAACCAGAAGTATCCAACTCCCTAGCCTTTGCACCAATCCATTTCGTTTCCTGTAGGCACATAATGTTAATCTTCCTCCTTGTCATGGTGTTCACCACCTCCATGGACTTTTCTGTTAGAGTGCCTATATTCCATGTCCCAAATCTCAACCTTCTGTCACTTCAGCATCTTTATATGTGTTAAATTTTAGTTATTAAAAAATATTTTTATAAAAAGACGTTTTCAGCATCTTTAGCTGAGTGGCTCCCTTGAATATAGTCGAAAAATATGATTCATGAATCATGATAATGGCAGGATGATAAAAAGCAATGGCGCACACACTTAAAAAAAATTCCAAAAGCTATATTGTTTTGTTATAATAATAACAGTAACGATGCTAGATTTGCATAACCAGATAAATTACATCACCTACGCTCCATTATGTAGTATTTCAAAAGATACATTGGAAATAAAATAACAGATATGCTTCTTGCTCTGCTCAATCAACTTGGAGTGTCCATCCTCTTATGTCTTGAACAAGTCCAGTTTGAATTCCAGTTAGTGTCTCGTACAATTTTGAAGATATTGTTCCTGATCCTGTTTTATATTTGGCTCTGCATTGTGCAAATACACATTACACGACACATAATATAGTAAAACAGCATTTAAGATATAGCTTCTTAATTCTTACTTTGTTTTATTATAGGTTACAGAGAAAACAGGGTTGATAACCACAGCAGTTCCGGTGCAGAAAACTTCATCAGCTTGTAACAATTCTTCCACTGGAACACCACGCTCCTCTACCTACAAATTATTCATAGACCAAAATTTCCAATTAATTCTTGATTTCAATACTAATTGAAGGAAACAACAATGTAATAAGTCACCTGATAACCCAAATCAATGGCAATGTCAATGATGCTTTTTCTTGTGATTCCAGGAAGAATAGTTCCTACTGCTTCCGGAGTTGTGATGCTATTACCCTTCACAACATAATCCAAACATACATTATTGAATCAATAGAAAAAACTGAGAAATGATTTTACTAGTTCTTCCATAAAGATATAACAAAGAAAAGCATGGCTTCTGTTGTACCTTGACCACAAAGATGTTGCATCCCGTGACCTCTTCAATAAAATTTCCTGTTGCTGCATCTAAGTATAATATATCAGAGAACCCTTCTTCCCTTGCTTCATTCAATGCTTTATAAGCCTACAGCAAATAACATTAGACCCTAAATTTTGGCATTATATTTTTAGCACTAGAAGCAGTGATACTTCACAATCCATATATATGTTACATTAAATTAATCTGCTTGAGAACACTTTACAGTAACTTTTTACTTATTTTCTTTATACTTCAAATCAATTCATAGAATGAAGTGATCAAATCAAATGATGGGATTGTCCTACTTACTGGGGAATAGTTAGTAATGCTTTTGATCCCTCCAGTTCCTCCAGGGCCAGAAATTGCTCTATAGAGCTCATCTTTAATAACCAAGTTCAATGGACCCTAAAAAAAAAGTGAAGTTATTAGTCCAAACTCCTAACTGTACAATGAGTAAAGAAAAAGGGAATTGAAAATAATAATAAAAAAAGCACCTTGTGGTAACTCTTGACAGGAGTAGTATATATGAGAAGCATGTATTCAGGTGATGGAGACAAGCCTAACACACTTCCTGTTCCCAAAAGCAATGGCCTAATATAAAGTGAACCTTGCCCAAATGGAGGTACCCAACGCTTGTTTGCAATTACTGTCTTCTTGATTGCATGAACAAATTGTTCAACAGATGGAGATGGCATGCACATTCTCTCTGCTCCTATCTTTATGCGCCTTGCATTCTCTTCTGGTCTAAATAGCACTATACTCCCATCTTTTGTTCTGTATGCCTTTAGCCCTTCAAGCACTCCCTACATAATAACAACTTCGATATATATTGGAACGAAGGTATGATAGAGGAAGGATTATTATATGTTGTATACTGTGCCCTTTAATTTCTTACCTGTCCATAATTTAAGATTCCAGCAGATGGAGGGAGCTCTATGTTTCCATAGGGAATGAGGCTTCCATCTCCAAAGTCTTCTCCCTTTGAGCATTTCATGACATACATGAAGTCAGTTGAAACTATACCGAATCCAATCTCATCCCACTTGATTTCTGCATGCCTTTCTTCACCAGCACTACTACATGTGGGGTGGAAGAGAATTGGAAACAAATTCTATACATAAAGTTAATAGTCTTTAATTAATGGCTTTCATAAGGTACCTGGTAGCAGCAGAATCAGAGGATGTTAGAATAGGAGGAGGATCCATTTTGTGTTCAACTTGCAACAAGAAATCACCAACACTATGTTATGCCTCGTAGCAATGACCTTATATATATGCATCAAATACTGAAATATTCAAAATTCGATTATTATTTGTATTTGTAAAGGATCCTTTAATATTGAAGGAGTCCAAAGTGGCATGCCAATCACCTATTACTACCATTTTTAAAACTTATAAAAGGGATTATGATGAGAATCAAACACTTCACGTACTATTAGATATCATTGGATATTTGTATAACTTTTTCGAACGAACTGTGTATTGTATATAGAAAATGTATAAAGAATAGTGTCAAGTTACAATTTCGTTGCAAAATTGATGATCTCCACCTTAGCATGTTGATTCACTTCATCGGTGGCTTCTGAATTGTTTATTGGCCAAGTCAAGAGTCACGCGAGTAATTAATTAGGTGTGCATTGCTGCCAACTACCAAAATGGCAAACTTGTGTAAAATATTCTTACATTTTAATTTTTAATTTGACCCTTTTGGTTTTTCCAACATCCACATATACATGAAGATGAAGAGTCGTTTGTCTTAATGATGTATATCATTAATTAACTTAATAATTCCATGTACTGGTCAAATTATTGATCTCCGTACAACAATTTTGTTCTTTTCGTGAAGATAAAAAAAGTAAAAAACAAATAATCATTTTTTAACAATTAAATCTAATCCAAACTTAATAATAATTAGTAACGTAAATAAACGTTCCAACTATGTAAACGTTCTCGTGTTTCTCTTCTCCTTCTTCATCTTCTTCTCCTTCTTCTCCATGTTTCTCATTTTTTTTTGTATTTTTTCTTCTTTTTCTTCGTGTGTTTCTTTCTAATCATCATTCTTTTATTGTTGTTGTTACTATATTTTTTTATTTTCTTCCTCCTTTTCCTAATAATTTTACAGTATTATGAATTTTTTCTTCTTCTTTATTTGATTTTTAAGAAGATAAAACAAGAAGATGATGAATAAGAAAAAAAGGAGATGATGATAAATGAAAAAGAAGAAGAAGGAGTTTTGAGTTCGATGCATTTTGAATTTGAATTTTAATGCATTTTACATTTAATTTCGGTGCATTTTAGTCTTAATTTGTTTTAAATTGAATTTATTTGTGTGTCGTTATTATTAAAGAATTTTAATAACAATAACAATGATGATAATAATGATGATGGAGGAGGAGAAAAAGAAAGGAACAGATCGAAGAAATTTAAATGAGAAAAAAAGAGGAGAGGAGAAGGTGGAGGCGACGATAATGGGGAGAAAGATGGAGTAAATGGTCAAATTAGTCCCTGAAAGATCACTCATTCTTTAAATTAGTCTCCGAAAGATATTTTTAATCAAATTCGTCTTTCGAAGATTTTTTAAGTTAGTCATTTTAGTAGTTTTAATTGACAGTTATCATGATAAATTTATAAAATTAGATCAAATCAATCCCAATTTGAAAATTTTCAATGCCTCAAGTTCTTCCTTCGATTAGGCTTTAATTTGATATAATTTCAAAAACTTTTCATACTAATAGTCAATTAAAACTCTTATGTGTATTTTGTAGTATTACTTAACATACTACATTAACAAATTTTGGCATCATCAACCAAAAAAATGACAGAAAGATTAACATGATTAATTTAAAATATTTGAAGAACGAATTTGATTAAAAAAATCTTTTGATGACTAATTTAAAAAAAAATGAGTGATCTTTGAGGGACAAATTTAATTATTTACCCGAAAAAGATAAAAAAAAAAAGAGGAGAAGGAAGAGAAGAAGATGATAATAAAAAAGGAGGAGGAGGAGTTTTGAATTATCATTTAGTAATTTGGATGCATTTTAGATTTAATTTTGGTGCCATTTGGATTTAACCTATTATACATATAAGAAGAACAAAATAATGATGACAATAACAATACCGATGATGATAATAATAATGACGGAGGAAAAGGAAGGAGAAGATCGAAGAAATTCAAATGAAAAAAGAAAGAGGAGGAGATGGAAGTGATGGCGTAGTAGTGATGACAATGACAATAATAAAAAAGAAAAATGAAGAAAAATGAGAAAAAAAAATAATATTAAAGGCGAGAAGAAAAAGAAAAACGAAGTCCCCTTTTAGTGATGTATTTAACCAAAAGACAGTTAGAAATAATAGCGTGTAAATATCAATTAATTAGGCTATACCAACCTAATTAAACTTGATTGGATAATTAATTTAATTGTAGAGCATTATTTAAAAGAAAAAAAAACAGATAATAACAATAATAATAATGAACAATTTGTGGAGTTTGTTTATCAACAAATTGCTGTATGCAATGTCGGAGCAATAACCAACAAAAAGGTCAACCTACATAGCTCAATCAATCTTGACTACCCATCCCCTATTATCTTCTGTTAGACCATTTTGGATCCCTCTAATCGTTTCAAACAACTTCCTCGTCACTGTGTTCTCTCCTGTCTTGAATTCAACTCTGCACGCAAGCAAATTAACCAGTATCAATTAATTAACCAATTAATTTTTGTTACTAACTATATAATATGACGAAATTACAAATTTGAACAAGGATTACTTTTTATCCATGTAGGTTGCACTGCACACGTCAGAGATGCCAACAGCAGTTCCAGTGCAAAAGACCTCATCAGCTTCAAGAAATTCATCCACTGAAATTCTGATTTCTTCGGCCTACACAAATTTATGATTCATCACATCAATTAGAAGCATGTTTTAGGTCAATTTAATTTGAGTAATTTATAACTTGGGCAGCGTAACAGGACCTGGTAGCCCAATTCAAGAGCAAGTTGAAGGATAGATTTCCTTGTGACTCCGGGGAGAATTGTTCCAGCGGTGGGTGAAGTTGAAATCTTGTCACCCTTAACTATGAAAACATTACATGAAGAAACCTCCTCAACATACTTGTGTTCTACTGCGTCTAGAAACAGCACATCAGAGAATCCTTTGGCCTTTGCTTCCTTTACCACTTGGAATACCTGTATAATTATATATGCGAAAATGTTTATTTAACATTCATTAATTCTAATAACAATTAATGAGTGTTAAATAAAGTAAGTTCTAGCTATCTCTATAATGTTACCACTATGTACATAAATTAAACTTACCGGTGAATAATTGCTTATATTTTTTATTCCGCCAGTTCCACCGGGAAAGGCGCGAGGAAGAGAATGATGAACCAACAAGCTCAAGGAAGTAGAGGTTCCCTTGTAGGCATTGGCAATTGGATTGGTGAATATTAAGAAAGTGGTTTGTGGTGCAGGTGCAATACCCATGACAGATCCACTTCCGAATAGCAATGGCCTAATGTAGAGTGTTCCTTTTCCATGAGGAGGCACCTGCATGCATGCATGCTCGTCAAATTGAAAAAAAAAAAAAAAGGGTAAACGTGTAAAGTCATATTCATACCCAGCGCATGTTGGCACGGACAACTTGTTTGACAGCATCAACATACTGGTCAACAGTTGGTGAGGCCATCAGAAGCCTCTCAGCTCCCATCTGCATGCGAATGGCATTCTCCTCCGGCCTGAATATCTGCACCTCACCGGTTGGTGTTCTGTATGCCTTCATCCCCTCGAACAATCCCTGTCCGTAATTCAAAACAGAGGAATGGGGATTGATTTCGATGGTTCCAAATGGTACGAGAGCTCCATCGGAAAAGGTGCCGTCTGGATTGGATTTCATCACGTACATGTAATCCGTTGGGATTACGGCATAGGATAGCTGCTCCCAATCCATCGTAGCATGCCTCTCTTCGCTCTCATCACCATTTGTGGCTAATGTTGCCATGCCTGCCAACCAAGGAGACCCAAGATAAACTGAGCTACAAGGTTGAATTCAATGTTGTCCGAACTGCTGACTACAACAAAATGTACTTATATCTTTATCTTTAGGTCATGGGGAAGCCTAAAATAAGTCATGAATTTCACTCCGGATTCTGTGGATTCAAAAAACAGTAATTTGAAAATAACGGCATGCTTTATTTAGCTTGATTTTTGGGCCCAGCATCATATGCATTGTATTAGTCATTATTGGAATGAAATACACATACATTTTGTTAGCACATTGTTTCATCTATCACTTTGTACAGATAAACATAATTATAGATAAATGAACAATAAGCAACTAGGGTTTGGAGTAGAGGTTTGTTTACTTGTTTTGTAATACGTGGTCTACTATGGAGGGGAGGGCCTTAGGAAGGGAACTGTTATCCACTTAAACCTACGGGAGAGCCCAATTTAGGTAACCCAAAACTGAACTCACCAAACACAAGCATTGAGAACTTCGCATCAAATTGTTTTTGGATAAATGATGCGTGTTATTATTTAGTTTAAAAAAATAGTTTATTTTATATAAATAATTTAATTAAAAAATTAATTGATATATTTATGATATTAGATTTTTTATTATATTTTATGTTAAAAATAAATTGATTAATTTAAATAGAAAAATTATAGTTAATTGTTTATTATATAATTTTTTAACCAAAATTATAATTAAAAATCATTCAAAAATTAAAATTATCTAATATATTGGACTAATTCAATATTAATCAGGTTTTTTTCTATTATAAAATATAAAAAAATTAATTCTAAAAAAATTATGTTATTTTTTATGATTTAATTTTTTTATTGTGTTTTTATAAAATTTGCACAAAATTCACCTATCACATGGACTAAACTTATTTATTTACGTAAAGTTTGTTTATGGACTCAATAAACTTATTTACGTTTTAATATGATTTGAATTGTATTACTATATTTTTATTTTTTAATCAATTTAATTTTATTTAAATCATTAAAATTTTAAATTATAAAATTTGTATTAGTTTGTAATTTAAAATTTAAATAGATATAATTTAAATTAATAATTTATAAAATTGTATGTATTCGTATTATTGTACTCATATGATTAATTATATTTATTTGATTTAAAAAAATAATAGTTGTTAATTTTTTTATTTAAATACATTCATATTATTTTCAAATTAAAAGAATATACTTATTTAAAATAATATGAGTACATTTATTTAAATTTAAAAAGTTTTAAAATAACAAGAGTATATTTATTTAAAATATTAAAATTTTAAATTTTAAATAAATAAACTTATATTAATTTTAAATTTTATTTAAAATAATACGAATATGTTTATTTAAATTAAAAAATTAAAATAATAAGAATACAGTTATTTAAAAAAATTTAATTTAAAAATAATATAAATGTATTTATTTGTTAGTTAAAAATTAACAACTGTTATTTTTTTAAAAATCGAATAAATATAATTAATCATATTAATACAATAATACGAATACATATAATTTTATAAATTATTAATTTAAATTATATCTATTTAAATTTTAAATCATAAACTAATACAAATTTTATAATTTAAAATTCTAATTATTTAAATAAAATTAAATTGATTAAAAAATAAAAATATACTAACACAGTTTAAATCATATTAAAACATAAACAAGTTTGCTAAGTCCATAAACAAAACGTAAATAAGATGTGATAGGTAGATTTTGTGCAAATTTTATGAAAACACAAAAAAAATAAATAAATCCTAAAAAATAACATAATTTTTAGAATTAATTTTTTTATATTTTATAATAAAAATAAAAAATCTGATTAACACTGAATTGGTTTAATATACTAAATAATTTTATTTTTTTAATAATTTTTAATTATAATTTTGGTTAAAAAGAATTATATAACAAATAATTAACTACAATTTCTAAATTTAAATTAATTAATTTGTTTTTAAAATAAAATATGATAAAAAATTTAATATCATAACTATATCAATTGAGTTTTTAATTAAATTATTTGTATAAAATAAATTAATTTTTTTAAAATCAAATAATAATATATGTCATCCATCCAAAAATAACTTCGTACGATAAATTTTCACCGTCATAACAAAACCTAAAATAAGTCATAAATTTTACTCCGGATTATGTGGATTCAAGAAACCGTAATTTGAAACTAACGGCATGCTTTATTTAGCTTAATTGATGGGCCAGCCATATGCATTATATTCGTCATTATTGGAATGAAATACACATACATTTTATTAGCACATTATTTCATCCAGAGACGAATCCAAAAGTATAGTTATAGAGAATCGAAAATTAAAATTTTGTATAATCAAATATAATGTCATGTATTTAATAATAGGTATAATTATAATTAGTTTTTTAATTAAAAAATTAATAAATATTTATCAAATAAAAAAATTATCTCAATCTTTATAATTTTTTCATAATTTTTTATGATTTTATATCTAATAAAATATAAAATTATTTATTTTTAAATATTTTATTAATTAATTTACTTTAATAAGTATTTATGTACCGCAAATTAAATTTTTATCTTTTATATTATTATAAAATATGATATAAAATAATATAAATTAATCTTACTAACAATTTTGTTATGTGAATTTAAAATATATTAAAATATTTTTATATAATAATAGAGATAAAAAGTAATAAAAAAACAATTAAATTGCCAACAAAAAAATAATATTATTATAAATAATATTAAAATATATCACTTTATACAGATAAACATAAGGTGAATGTTATGATATTTAAGTTATGATGCCTAACTTACTAAAAAAGGTAAAGAAATAATATTTAATAAACTTTAACTATTTTACTTTTATTTTATATATTTTATTTTTTACTTATAAAAACAAGTTAGACAATTTAAGCATAACAATAAAAGGTACCATAGAATCTACCTAAACGTAATTATAGATATATGAGTAATAAATAATGAACGATAAATAAGATTCGAGTAAAGATTTGTTTTATCACTTAAACCTGCGAATTACGGAAGAGCCCAATTTAGATAACTCAAAACTGAACTCACCAAACACAAGCATTGAGATCTAACTATGCGTACTTTTGGACCACTAATTAAAAACAAATTGAAAAAAAAAAAAGTAGAGTTAGTTTTAATATAGAGGAACAAAACATCGACCAATTTATATAAAAGCTGGATCCAAAAATTTTAATATAGAGAAACCGAATTTTGAATAATTTTTTTTATTTTATAAAAATAATAAACATATAATTATTAGAGTTAGTTTTTTAAAAAATTTATTAAAAAATATATAATTATAATTTTTTTATAATTTTATTTTTAATATAATAATTATATAAAAAAATATAACAATATCAATAGTATATTATAAAATTATACAATACTAATAATTTATAACGTGTTTAGTTAAAAATTATCACATATTTTATTAATTAAAATTAATTCTTTCAAAAATTTTAAAAAATTTAAAAATAAATTATAAATTATTAATTATTTGAAAGACACAGTACCTTTATAAAATATAAGATATAAGATATCTTTAAAAAAAATTTCTTTTAACAACATAAATTTAGAAGAAAAATGAGTTTTTTTACAAGAAAATAATATCTAAAGTACATAATGTGATTACCAAAATATAACTGCGTAAGTCATTATTAATATAATAATAAAATATTAAATATAATAATATAAAAAATAAATAATTTTTTAAAAAATAAATATAGAGATTATTGTATAAAAACTAATTTGAAAGATACAAAGACTTGGGTATGATATTAAATTAGTTAAGTAAAAAATATTAGTGAATTAAACAATTAAAACATAAATCCATCATATAGTGAAAAATAATACATATAAAACTATTAAATTACATAATATTTTTTATTTTTTGAACACATATCTCATATATAAGTCTACGAGGCAAAGTTGTTTTGGAGGAAAAGCTCGGTATTGACGCGAAGGAAGCGACGAATACTCAGAGATATCAGGTGGCACCTGCCGTTCAGAATACGATTAAAGTTCAAACTCAACAGGAGGTTAGCGAAAGAGATCCAGGGACTAAGGTGAAAGAGCTGAGGAAAGAGGGGAAAAAGGGGACCTTCACGGCAATGGGTGGACGAAGAAGATGGGAGTGCCAGTGGCAAAAGAGAACTTGGTCTGGTTGCAGAGAAGTCTAATAGGCGGTACGACAAAGGCTATTGACTATAAGTCTCTGAGGGCCATGATAGGAAAGAACTTACCGCAAGTCGTGGAGGTATGAGAACTCGGAGCTTACAAAGCTCTCCTGACGTTTGATAGCATTTTAAGTGCGGAAGAAGCATTCACGTTTAAAATGAACAATATCTGAAGTTCTTCCATAGCGTCTGGAGATGGGAGGAGGAGGAGCGTAGTGAAACTCGAAGGGTATGGCTAGAGTGTTTCGATGTCCCGTTACATACGTGGTCTGTGGAGACGTTTAAATTGATTGGTAGTCAATGGGGCGAAGTTGTTGGGTGTGACGAAGTCACGAAATCATGTCTATCGTTCAGTGTGGGACGAATATAAATTGACACTTGTATTATGGACATTATCAGTGAGTGAATTCACATCACTGTTGGTACTAGTGGGTTCAATGTCCTAGTTAAGGAGGTTGGACACGAGAGTTATGGATCAGAGTATCAGCTTAAGGATGTTAGCACTTCTGGTCTCCCAAAAGCATGCGAGATTTTGGGTACGAGCAGGTTGAATTCGATAACACTAGTAGCAAGTAGAGATCCGGTGGTTGAGGGGCTGATGGTGATGCCAAGAGAGGAAGAAGCTGAAAAGGGTATATTGGTAATTCCCGTTAACATTTTGAATGAGTGGAGTTATTGTAACTTAATTGAATTTAAAACTACGAATGTAATAGAGGGTTTTGTTAGGGAGGGAATAGCAGATTTTAAGGGATGTCCTGATTTACTCATTGATGCTGAATTTGAAAAAAATGGTTAGTTGGGATTATGGGTTTGATGGGCTGAATTTTGGTGGCTGTTGGAGAAAAAAACAAAAATAAAACCTGCTGAAGGGCTGGCCCAATAATCAATCAGGTGGCACAAGTGATGATGGAAAGAGATTGGGCCGCTCCTCATCAACTGTAGGCCCAGAGACTGATGTGGAGGACGCGGAAGGCTGGATCAGGCGGCCGAGTCGAGCTCCTTCCAGATGGGTGCTCTCCATCTCCTGAATCAAGCGCCGCAACTCATGCTTGCCTTGAAGGAGAGAACCTGGAGGCTGTTGATGAGACTAGACCACGAGGGAAGGGAGGCGCACGAGCTGGCGAGCAAGACCGTCAACGGGCTGAGCGCAACGTGACTGATGTTGTAACTGGGCACCGTGCGGCTAAGCTGGAATCAACAGACCGTCTCCTTAAGCCTTCAACGAACTCTGCACCGGTGATGATAGGAGTTGGCTCTTCCAGGGAAGACAGGGTCGAGAGACAGACCCAGCAGACGAAGCCAGCGCCGGGGAAGGATGCTGCAGTCGGCCGGGAAGAGATCCTAAAAGATAGTGACGAAGCTTTAGAAGACGCTATGCCTCTGGCTGTTGCAAGACTTGAGGAGGGCGGGGGCGATAATGGGCTAGGGATGGATGCTGGCAGCAGAAACAAGAGACTCAGTGATATGAAGAGTCTGCAAAGAGAAGAGCAGATGATTGAAAATAGAAGGGCATGGGACCTAGCAGTAGAATCTGGAGCAGTGCAGTGCGATGAAGATGATGACATAATGGCTATTCTACAAGAACATAATGAAGCGCTCGCCCAAAAGAGGAGTTTGGCTAAGCAAAAAGAAAAGGCGCGAAGATGCAGACCAAAAAAGCTAAAAAAGGTGTGTACCAAAGATTTAAAATAATTTTTAGCTCTTGGAATGTTAGGGGGTTAGGGGGGTTGGTAAGCTGAGTATAGTTAAAGAGCTCGAAACAAAACAGAAGCTAAATATGCTAGGTTTGGTTGAGTCTAAAATGCCAGTTGTGACTAGGTATGATGTAGTACGTATTTGGGGGAGCGATGCTATGGGGTGGGAGTATGTAGGCTCGGAAGGCACCTCCGGAGGGTTGGTGTTAATGCGAGATATTATACTGTTTAGAATGAATAATTGCTACAAAGGGGAGAGATGGTTATGTGTTGAAGGAGTCCTATTGAAAAATGATTTTCCTTGGGCTTTCTGTTTGGTATATGGTGCTCATAATAGAGTAGAAAAAATTGCTGTATGGGAGGAACTGAGCTTTATATCTGGTGTATGTCAAGTACCGATATGTTACATGGGTGACTTCAATGAGGTTATACAAGTTGAAGAGAGGAAAGGACATGATAGGCTAACAGGGTCTGCAAAAGACTTCAAGTGTTGGGTACAAGATATGCAGCTAGTGGATCTACCATTGCATGATCGTAAGTTTACTTGGTTTAGAGGCCGCTCCTGCAGTCACATTGATAGAGTCCTAGTGAGTGTAGAATGGACGGAGGAGTTTCTGGAGATTCGGCTAAAAGGGGGGACCGAGAGGCCTATCAGACCACTGCCCAATTATAGTGGAAGATACCATATCCAGAGGTTGACCATGGCCCTTTCGTAGCTTAGATTCCTGGTTTACACATGACGGTTTCCTAAGGATGGTCAAGGAAGAATAGAGGAATCTTGGTGAGGCACGGTTCACAGATAAGTTGAAGGCTTTAACAGTACCTCTGGGAAGATGGCATAAAGACAATTTTGGGGACAGGGATAAGAAAATTCAGCGTTTTAAGGAAGAAACCAGGAAGATAGACGAGTTGGCAGGAAATGGAGTTTATGATGATACAGTGGAGGCTAGAAGGAAGGCACTAGTAAGCTATTGCAAGCAATGGTATATCAGAAAAGAAATACACTGGAAGCAAATGTTGTGCTCCAGGCATGCGAAAGATATCGATAAGAACACTAGGTACTTCCATAACTTGGCATCGGCAAGAAGGAGGAAGAATAGACTTGATGCTCTAGTAATTCATGGTAGGTTGATAAGAAATCAAGCTCGAATCAAGATTGCCATCAGAGATTTCTATAAAGATCTATATCACCAGGAGAGATCATCGATAGTGGGTTTTAGGAATGGTCTGGTAAATCAGATTGATGAAGAAGACTCGATAGCTCTGGAGAGAATACCAACAATGGAGGAGATTAGAGAAGCCGTTTGAGATTGTGAATCATCCAAGGCTCCAGGGAGTGATGGATATAACATGAATTTTATTAAAAAGTGCTGGGATAAGATTGGTGTGGAGTTTGTTACAGCTGTCCTGGATTTCTTTCGATCGTCACGATTACCTTCTGAGGCCAATATTACTTGGGTGGCCCTAGCACCTAAGTTTACCGGAGCTTAGGAGATCAAGAAACTTCGGCCGATCAGCATAGTTGGTTGTGTATATAAAGTACGTGATTTTCAAAGTGATGGTTAGGAGGATGAGATCAGTCAGGCCAGGTCTAGTAGGGGAGACTGAAGAGCGGATATTTTATACGCTTTTTCGGGGGCAATTTCATGTAGATTTTAGTATGTTTTAGTTAGTTTTTAGTAGATTTTTATTAGTTTTTAGGCAAAAGTCATATTTCTGGACTTTACTATGAGTTTGTGTATTTTTCTGTGATTTCAGGTATTTTCTGGCTGAAATTGAGGGAGCTGAGCAAAAATCTGATTCAGGCTGAAAAAGGACTGCTGATGTTGTTGGATTCTGACCTCCCTGCACTCGGAATGGCTTTTTTGGAGCTACATGAGTACAATTGGCGCGCTCTCAATTGGGTTGGAAAGTAGACATCTAGGGCTTTCCAGCAATATATAATAATCCATACTTTGCGTGAAGATAGATGACGTAAACTGGCGTTTAACGCCAGTTCCATGTTGCAGTCTGGCGTTCAGCGCCAGAAACAGGTTGCAAGTTGGAGTTCAACGCCAGAAATAGGTTACAACCTGACGTTCAACTCCAGAAATAGCCCAGGCACGTGAGAAGCTTAAGTCTCAGTCCCAGCACACACCAAGTGGGCCCCAGAAGTGAATTTCTGCACTGTCCATCTTAGTTTACTTATTTTCTGTAAACCTAGGTTACTAGTTTAGTATTTAAACAACTTTTAGAGACTTATTTTGTATCTCATGACATTTTTAGATCTGAACTTTATACTTTGTGACGGCATGAGTCTCTAAACTCCATTGTTGGGGGTGAGGAGCTCTGCAGTGTCTCGATGAATTAATGCAATTATTTCTGTTTTCCATTCAAACACGCTTGTTCCTATCTAAGATGTTCATTCGCGCTTCACTATGAAGAAGGTGATGATCCGTGACACTCATCACCTTCCTCAATCCATGAACGTGTGCCTGACAACCACCTCCGTTCTACATTAGATTGAATGAGTATCTCTTAGATTCTTTAATCAGAATCTTCGTGGTATAAGCTAGAATTGATGGCGGCATTCATGAGAATCCGAAAAGTCTAAACCTTGTCTGTGGTATTCTGAGTAGGATTCTGGGATTGGATGACTGTGACGAGCTTCAAATTCGCGAGTGTTGGGCGTAGTGACAGACGTAATAGGATCAATGGATCCTATTCCGACATGATCGAGAACCAACAGATGATTAGTCGTGCTGTGACAGAGCATTTGGACCATTTTCACTGAGAGGATGGGAAGTAGCCATTGACAACGGTGACGCCCTACATACAGCTTGCCATGAAAGGAGCCTTGCATTTATGAAAGTGAGAAAGCATTATGTTGCAGAAATTCAGAGGACAAAACATCTCCGAAACTCCAACATATTCTCCATTACTGCATAATAAGTATTTATTTCATGCTCTTTTACTTTTTACAATTAAAACTAAAAATTATTATTGATATTATATCCTGACTAAGAATAATAAGATAATCATAACTTGCTTCAAGCCAACAATCTCCGTGGGGTTCGACCCTCACTTACGTAAGGTATTACTTGGACGACCCAATGCACTTGTTGGTTAGTTGTGCGGATTGCAAAAGTGTGATTGCAATTTCGTGCACCAAGTTTTTGGCGCCGTTGTCGGAGATTGTTTGAGTTTGAACAACTGACGGTGAATCTTGTTGCTTAGATTAGGAAAAATTAGTCCTTTTGGTTTAGAGTCACTAGAATTACATTTATTATTATCCCTTTTAAAAACTTTTTCAAAAATATTATTTTTCTTTATTAATTTTTAGTTTTTCTGTGAAGTTTAGTGTCATGTTTTAAGTTTGGTGTCAATTGCATGCTTTTCTTTGTCTTTCAATTTTCGAATTGCATGTTCTTTATTTTTCCTTAATCTTCAAATTGTTCTTATTAATTTTTCTTATTTGATCTTTGGTTTTTCTTGTTCTGTGTGTTTTCGTGTTTTCCTTGTGCTTTTTCAAAATATTAGTTTTCAAAAATATTTTTTTATATACAATATTAAAACACGTTACATTTATAGCTCAGTTGGCTAGAGCGTTGGCTTATGTTCTTGGCAATTGGGTATCTTCCTTTTACAATTTTTTTCAAAAATAATTTTTCTTTGATTAAATCTTATGCCAAACTTTAAGTTTGGTGTTTTCTTGTTAATCTTTCTTTAATTTTCGAAAATTTTATTGTGGGTTTCTAAAAATTTTAAGTTTGGTGTTCTTTCTTTTGTTCTTGTTGTTCTTGTGAGTCTTCAAAGTGTTCTTGGGTCTTCTTTGTGTTTTGATCTTAAAATTTTTAAGTTTGGTGTTCCTTGGTATTTTCCCTCCAAAATTTTCGAAAACCAGGAGCATTAGATCTAAAAATTTTAAGTCTTGGATCTTTTGTGTGTTTTTATCTTTCATCATAAAATTCAAAATTCAAAATATATATATATATATATTTTCTAACTATTTTTAAAGCAATTATTCCGAATTTTTTTTCTAAAAAAATTTCGGATTTCATTTTTAAATTTTTAAAATTATAGCCTTTTCAAAAATATTCTAACCACTTTCTCTCTCCTCACTTTTCTGAATTTCTTCATAAAATATTTTCAAATTCTTTTTATTTTTTTATTTTAGTTTTTATTTTATTTTATTTTATTATTTCGAAACCTCCTCTATAATAATAAAATAAATTCACATCATCTCCCTTTCTCCATTATGGACTTAAGTGGAAATAAACAGTCCAAAAAGACTCTGGGGTCATATGCTAACCCCACTACTGCTTCATATGGGAGTAGTATCTGTATACCCTCCATTGAAGTTAGTAGTTTTGAGTTGAATCCTCAGCTCATTATCATGGTGCAGTAAAATTGCCAGTATTCTGGTCTTCCACAGGAAGAACCTACAGAGTTTCTGGCACAGTTTTTACAAATTGCTGACACAATACATGATAAAGAAGTAGATCAGGATGTCTACAGATTGTTACTATTTTCATTTGCTGTAAAGGACCAAGCTAAGAGGTAGGGGTGCACATGGGCCGGGTGAAGCCGGGTTTTAGGTGACCCAGACCCGGCCCGAAATATAGACCGGGTCTATTTATTAGACCCGGACCCGGCCCTAGACCCGATGAAACCAACAGTCTTTCGGGCCACAATTAAACCGGGTGAAAACCGGGCCATAACCAACCCTTCTTCAAAATTAAAACATAATCACAATCAATACCAAAGCATCATCACAATCAATAGTCCAATACTAATATTGTCTAATAACACTAAATATTTAAGTCAATACAAATAACATAATAATATGCATTAGTCTAAAGTCAATACAAATAACACAATAATATTTAAGTCAATACAAATAAAATGTTAAGGTTTACAATACATAAGAATAATCATCCTCTATCAATAGCCATTAATGTTGTCAACTTGTTCCTTGTGATGTGGATGCATTAGTGAAACCTACAAAACATATAAAATAACTCATTTTTCATATAAATGATTATTACTTGAAATAAATAAGTCACAAATAATAAAGATATCATAAATGTACCTTCAACAATCTTCTGACTGTTATCAAATTAATCAAACTCTTGATCTCCAACGTCTTGTTTAGAAGGGCACAACCAACTTTGAGTGCATATCAAAGCTTCAGCCATTAATGGTGACAAAGAGCTACGAAAGACATCAAGCACACGTCCACCGGTGCTGAAGCATGATTTAGAAGCAACAGTTGAAACCGGAATACCCAAGATGTCGCGGGCTATGAGAGAAAGAATCCTGTATTTTGAAGCATTCACTTTCCACCAAGTTAATATATTAAAATTCTCATCTTCCACAGTATCCTCGGCCAAATATCTCTCCACATCTGACTTGCTATCTACATTAGCCTTCTCTCTTTTTTGTTTTTTCCACATATTCACTCGATTTTCAGAAACGCCCTTGGCACCAGTTGAGATTTTAAAATTGTCATCCAATACAATACTAGATGAATCTCCACCATCATCTCTTCCTTTATCATCGACAACCTCTTTTTCATAAAAGATAGAAATCTTATAATAAAACATGAAAAAACAAATCAGTAAATATACAGTAAACACAAGTAAAAATTTAGAAATCAGTACAAAATCAGTAAACCCAGAAAATCGGTAACTAATTATCATAATAGATTCTTGTAAGGAATCGATGAGCATTTCTTGTGTTAGCACAAATAGGTGTCACCAATTTCACTAACAGATTCTTTCCTTTTTATATTATTTACTATGTTCCTGCTTTTTATCTACTATCACTTTTCATTACATCCTTAATCTTATCATTGTATCTGGATAGAAGGGATTGAGATTGTAACATTTAATCATTTAATGTAACACAAGAAGATCAAATAGCCACCAATTATTAAAATGCAACTAATAAATCGTGATTACTTTGTAATATTCTCCCTAGCATGGGAGTTAAAGGTATGGTTAAATCTCCTGAATTAGAGGGCAAAGATCAAGTTCAACCGCAACATATAAAATGGCTTACATACAAGTAATGATCAAGCAATCAACCAAACAAACAAAAATGATCATACAATAAAGAAAAAAAAAGATGTTTACATACAATTAATCATCAACCAAACAAACACTAGAAGGCAGAATAAGGATTATACAATATCCAATATTTCTCTTCACCATATTACACTAACAATCCCTCTTTGTCCTGTATGCAGGGGATGATGCAACTTGAAAGAGTCACAAATGGCCAAACAATGCCAAACATCTTAAACCAAGCTTTGCTTCATACTCTCAAAATATGAACATGTGAATGCGTAGTAAATAGTGAATCAGAACAAAAAATAAGCTAAACACACAATCACACATCAACAGCCACACACACCTAATCAGAGTTCTAATAATGAAAATCAACACCTACAACCAAAATTCACAAATTCTGTTTATTAAAAACCCTAATCCTTAATCAAAATATTAATGACATAATAAAATTAATTACTTACCAGAGTAGAAGACCTGAAAAGAAGATCGGAGAAGAGAGCAGAGCAGAGGAAGCAGGAATAGCAGAGCAGAGCAACGTCGCCGAGAAGCAGGACAGCACCGTACGAAGATCTTCGGCGGTGACTGGGGTGAAACACGGAGGTTTGTGAAGAGATGAGAAAGGGAGGAGTCGGCGACTGCGTGTTGGGTGCTGCGAGACTTGGAGTGGGCCGTGGGGAGAGAAGATGGGGTCAGGGTCACCGGATCAGCCTGCGCCGTGGGGAGTGGCGACTGCCAGAGCCGGAGTGGGGCGTGGGGAGTGCCGGAGTGGGGACTTGGGGTGTGGGAGTGAGCCTCAATGGCTGAGGGCTGAGGCACTGAGCTGCTGAAGGAGGCACGAGGCAGTGAATGTGATGACTGATGCGTGTTCTGTGTTGCCCTAGCCCAGCAACGCGTTTGTGTGTGTGTAATGTTTATTTGGCCGGGCCACCGGGCTGGGTCCGGGTGACCCGAGCCATGGCCCGATCCCGGCTTCACTTCCCTTTTTTGATTTCACTTTTTTTTCCGGGTCCACCCCGGGTCACTTCGGGTCCGGGTCTTAGCGGCCCAAATTCCTTCGAGGCCGGGCCGGGTCGTCGGGCCGGTCCGGGTCTGTGCACCCCTACTAAGAGGTGGTTAAATAACCAACATAAGGCCAGCTGATAAACCCCGATTTCGTGGTTTATTTTATCCTTATTTTGGGGGATTTATCCACTTTTTCCCACATTTATTCAACGAAATAGCATGGTTTTGTACTTCTCCCTTGAATTGTGCTTAAATGTAAAAACATGCTTTTTAGGCCTAAAATTGGTGATTTTAATTCACTTTAATTCCATTTGATGCCTTGATGTGTTTGTTGAGTGATTTCATATTCATAAGGCAAGTATTGGATGGAAGAAGTGAGGAGAAAAGCATGCAAAGTGGGAGAACTCATGAAGAAATGAAGGAACCGTAAAGTTGTCAAGCCCGACCTCTTCGCACTCAAACGACCATAACTTGAGCTACAGAGGTCCAAATGAGGCGGTTCAAGTTGCATTGGAAAGCTAACATCTGGGGCTTCGAAATGATATAAAATTTGCCATATATTACTTCACGTTCAGGGGCGCGCACGCGCCGATGCTGTCCGTGGCCCACTTTAATGAAATCGCCCCCGGCGATTTTGCAGCTCATTTTGGGCCCAATCCAACCCATTTCTGATGCTATTGAACCCAAGGATTGAAGGGGAAATGAACACACTTAGTCATAGTTTAGTTTTCATCATGTTTTAGGGTAGAATTCTAGAGAGAGAAGTTCTCTCTTCTCTCTAGAATTTAGGGTAGTTTAGATTTAATTTTCTTAAATCCAACTTTTAATTCTTGTTTTGATTTAGTTTCTCCTTTTAATTTCTTGTTGTTACATCTCTACTCTTCTAGTTTTTACTTGTTCATTTCTTTTATTTTGTTGCTTTTATGTTCATGAACCTTGTTGGATCTTAATTTTCCTTTAATGCAATTTTATGTTTGATGTTATTTTTATTGTTGATTTGAGTTATTGATTTTACTTTTCTTGCTATTGGTAGTTGGTAGATTTTATTATTCTTGCACATTTACTATGCTTTCCTTTTGTACCCACCAAGTGTTTGACAAAATGCTTGGTTGGATGTTAGAGTGGATTTTGAGCATTCTTGCCTTGGAAAGAGTAATTAGGCAATCTTGAGTCATGAAAACCCAACTTATGTTGGTGATCTAGAGTTGTTAGCTAATATTGTTTCCATTGACGCTAATCTTTTGCTAATTTAATTAGTGAGTTGATTAGGACTTATGGAATATTGTTTCCATTGACGCTAATCTTTTGCTAGTTTAATTAGTAAGTCGGTTAGGACTTTTGGATTGAGATTAGCTAGTCTCGTTAGATTTTCTCCCTATTTGTTGGAGTTGACGTAATGAGATAAATTCTTGTTTATCATTGTGATATGATTGATTATCTTGTTTGACTTTCTCCCTATTTGTTGGAGTTGACTAAATAAGATGAATTAATCATGCATTACTAGGATAGAAAGCCTATGATCTCAATTCATTGCCATGAATGTCTCTCTTTCTTTAATTGCTTCCTTTAATTGCTTGTTTGATTTACTTTTCATATCATTCACTCTCTTGCTTTTACATTTCCTTGCCCAATATCAAATCAAACCCCCCTTATCCCCATAGCCAATAATTAAGCACTTCATTGCAATTCCTTGTGAGACGATCCGGAGTCTTAATACTTCGGTTAATTTTCATTGGGGTTTGTACATGTGACAACCAATATTTTTGATTGGGAGGATTGTTTGTTGGTGTAGAACTATACTTGCAACGAGAATTCATTCAATTGAGGAAATTCTATACCACGACAATTTTCGTAAATCAAAATGGCGCCGTTGCCGGAGAGTTGCAATGGTGTTATGTTATTGGCTATTGTGAATATTGTGAATATGTTTGCCTTTTGCTTATTTGTTAGTTTTTGTTAGCTTTAGGACTTTGTTGCTTATTTTTGTTAGTTTTTGTTTTTATTTGCTATCATGAATTCTCACCCCTTTGGCTATGAGTTTGGTTCAAACTATGTTGTAGGAAATGAAAGCTTCAATGAGGATGTGCGTCAAGGATGGAACAATCAAAGATGGGAGGAGCCTCAAGGGATTGATCAACCTTATTGGCAACAACCGCCTCCGGTTTCTTATGGGTATAATTCTCATCCTAATGCATATCAATCTAATGGATGTGGTGACCCTTATTGTGGTTGTCAACAACCACCACCACATGCCTATGAACCACCCCCTCAACATGATTTTGAACCACCTTACTCACAAGCCCCCTACCACCAAACACATCATTATGACCCTAATCCCTATCCACCATACCAACTACCTTATGAACCATATGAACCACACATGGAACTACCACCATTCCAACACCATTACTCTAAGGAAACCACCTCAATATACACCACCTCTATACCCTTACCAAGATGAAACAACTTTCGATTATGAACCTTTCCTCCCAAATAATGAACCTTCTCTTCCACCATCACCTCTCGATGAAGCCCCCATGCAAGAACTAAGAGATCTTGAATCTCATATCTTAAGGCGACAAGAGGAGGATGAAAAGAAGTTTAAAGAGCTAGGAGCCAAGATGGCTATCCTAGTGAAAGCCGTTAGCAATATGGCCTCTTCTCAACTAAGCAATCAAGGAACTCCCATTGACGAATGTAGAGAAGCAACCAAAGAGCATAGTGAGGGAGTGAGTTTAGAGCTTCAAGGTGAAGAAGAGAAGTTGAAGAAAGAATTGCCACAAGGGGAGGAAGTTAAAATAATTGAACCGGAAGAAGTGGTTGAAGCCTTTGAAGAGGTTGACCAAGAGATGGATTCAATCATTGAAGAATTCTTATGTACAATTGAATCCTCTCCAATTGGGTTTGACATAGAGGGTAATGAAGAAGATACCTCACCTCCCATACCCTTGGTAAGCAATGAAGAAGGGATTGAATTGGAAGGAAGCCACCAAGAGGAGGAGGTTGAGCAAGAAGCAAGCTCCACCGTTGAAGATGATTCCACACCAACTAATGAGTCTTTTGGAATTGATGAATCTCCCTCATTGTGTTATGAAATTAATGACAAGGAGGACCGTGCACAACCTTCGACACATGGTTTGAGCAATGAAGGGTGTATAGAAGAAGTTGGTGAGCAAGGAATTGAAGTTGAAAAAGCTTGCAAAGAGATGGAGGTAGTCAAGAAAGAGCACAAGGGAGTAGACCTCGCACTGTCTAAGTGTGGGGAGGCCCCCCTTCCTAAGTCACCATCCTACACAACATTCAAGTGGGTAAAATTCGTATCTCTAATCTTTACTTTCCCACTTGAATATGGTTTGATTGAAAATGATGGTCAACTTAGAGCTCTTTGTGGAGTTAAGAGTAGGAGAGAGTTGTGTAGTGGTTGGAAACATCATTCTAGGTTCTTCATGGTTGCATGTTCAAAGTTTGATTGCAAGGTTTGGTGTGGAGCTAAATTGTATGGGTCTAGGAAGTTGTTTGGAGGCTTCTTTGAGAATTCCAAGGCTAAACCACCCAATTGGAGCTACGATGATCAACTTAAAGATGGGTGCAAAAACAAGATTTGGGATCCGGAAATATATGAGGATCAATTTTGGGAGCTCATATCTTGGGAAGAACCTCACCCAAGCTTGGTGAAGATGGTTGGAAATTCTGACAACCAATTGAAGAGCAAGCATTCTTGGAGGTTCAAGGATGAACACAAGCATAAGCCACCATGACAAGGAGCCTCCAAATGTCCAACTTAAGGACTTAAACTAAAAGTGCTAGGTGGGAGACACCCCACCATGGTAAACTCTTTCCACTCTCTTTTAGATTTGGTTAATAAGTGATTGGAGTTGCCATTTGTCATTTTTTATACACTTATGCATTTTGATTTTATTGATAGGTTGTTTGTTGCATTCATGCTTTGATTAGAATAGTTGTTGTTAGATTGCATTTTGTTTGTAGTATAAGTTTTGTTTTTAGTATGTTTGAAAAATTTTCAAAAACTTAAAGATTTTTGTTAAATTTGAATTTTGGTTGCTTTAGAATGTTTATAGGTTAGGAGAGTGTTAAATTCTGTTTTTATGCTTCTTAAAAGAATAAAAAAGGGCATCGGCGCCCAAGCGCACAGTGCGCGCGCGCCGATGTGGTTTCACAACTCCTAGTACTAAAACCCGAGAGTTGTGCCCACTTTATGCCTACTTTGTGCCACGCGATCCGCGCGTAAGCACGCATGGCGCGCGCGCGCCAGTTGTCCATGTCACGTCCGCGCCCAAGTGCTCATGGCGCGCGCGCACGGATTGTACCTGCTGCATCCGTGCCTAAGCACGCATGGCGCATATGCACGGATTTGCACCCTGTTTTCCTCCTTTCTCTTTTCTCCTTCTTTCTTCTTCTCTTCTTCTTTCTTTCTATTTTTTCTTCTTTTTCTATTTTCTTCCTCTCTTAAAATTTAAAAAAAAAAAAATAAATAAATAAATAATAAATAAAATAAATAAAATATATATATATAAATAAAATAAAAAAAAATTTCTTCTCTTCCAATTTCTTTTATTGCATTTGCTTAGTTTCATTTATTGCATTTTAATTTTATTTTTATAGCTTGTTTTCATTTTTTTTCTTTTCTAAGCCTCTTATTTGAATAATGGTGTTGAATTTTCTTACTCAATTGTTGAGAATTTCTTGGTTAATCTTGGTGCTTCTTGACTTGTTTGATATTGTTGGGTGATGAAACTTTTGAATCAATGCTTAATCTTGTATGACTCTTATATTCTTTGTGCATTGATATGAACTTGCATGTCTTTCATGACCCACTATTCTAGTTGAACTTGATGCTTTTGAGTGCTCTTCATGCTTTGACTTTACTCTTGCATCAAGTATTAGTTGATATGCCCTTAGCTTATATTGTTCTCTCACTTACATGCGTAGCTAACATGTAGTGAGAACCTTACTTTTATTTGGCATTAGCCCCCGCCTACGTTTTATTGCTTTGATATCTTTGATGTAGGCTTAACTTTCTTTCTTTCTCTTTCCTTTTAGGTTGGCCACCAAGAAGGAAAGAAAAGGAAAAGCTTCTAAATGGGGCAACAAACAAGTCCTTTTGCACAACCTTTTGGAGGAACTCATCAATTGTAGCAACCCGTCCACCTTGCTCTTCTTTGTATGCACCTAGGACGGTGCAAATTTCTAAGTGTGGGGAGGTCGTCCAACCGACCTCCATGGGTAACAACTTCATTTTTCAACACCAATTTTTTAATTTTTGTCTTTGTTAGTTAGGTGTTGCATTGCATGATAGGTTGCATGTTAGTTAGAATTTGTACATATTTGACCACTTTTTTCTTATTAGGACTACTTGGTTAGGGTGTTGATATCCTTTCCAAGAAAATTTGTTTTAGGGCACCCTACCAATTTGAAAAATTTTTTTGTGATAAACTTGCTTGAAGAATTTATTTTGGAACATGGTTTTTGAGCTAAGAATACAAGCATGTGAGTTTTGAGCCTAATTGTGTGGTTACATCTTATAACCACTTATTTTCCATTCTTGTGTGTATTATTCTCTCTCTATGATTGTGATCTTTGATTTGTTTGATTCTTTATGTCCATTGTTCCATGTATACATGCATTTATATGATCGAGGCCATCATTTCATTTAGCTCACTTATCCAAATAGCCTACCTTTCATCAATCATTGTTAGCCAATTTTGAGCCTATGCTTAACCCATTTGTTCTTAATTGAAGCACATTACAAGCTTAAGTGAAAAACAATAAATGTCCTTAATTTGGATCTTTGATTAGTTTAGGCTAGTGAGGGTGTGTATCATTTGGGTATGGGAAACTTGGGACATTGGTTGAGGTAAAAGTGTGATTTTTATTTTTGTTAAAAATATTGGAAATTGGGTACATATTCATGCACCATATATAAAACCATATGCATTGATATGTTTGTATCTACTTTAAATATATATATATATATATATATATATATATATATATATATATATATATATATATATATATATATGATAAAGAAAAAGAAATACAATATGTATATAAAAAAATATAGAAAAAAAAGAGAGAAAAAAGAAATAAAAAGGGGACAAAAATGCCCCAAAGTAAAGTTCAATAAAAATCAATGCATATGAGTTGTAATAAAAAAGAAAATGCATAAGTATGTGAAAAAGTGAAAAATGGATAGTTAGGATAGCTTAAATTGTATAGGTTGCTATACAGGTTAGGTGGAAAGTTTAAGGTAATCAAAGATTCAAATTTCAAGTCCACTTGACCAAATATACATCCTTACCTTAACCCTAGCCCCATTACAACCTATGAAAAGTCCTCATGATAGTTGTATGCATGCATGAAATAAATGTTGATTGTTAGATAAAAAATGAATCTTGGAAAGCATGATTAGGAGAGCATTGAGAGAATCAACCCTATACACTTGAGCGACTAGAGTGCAAACACTTCTGGTGAGGGTTCGATGCTCAACTCCATGATTCCCAGCTTTCATGAGCGTTCTTCTTGCAAGTCTACTTGAACTTCATTTTTATACTTGAATTGGTAGGATTCATGAGTCATCATATGACCTTAGCCCTACCCATTTATACATGCTCTTGGAGGATTGATTTATTTTTAACCAAGTAGGTAGAATCATTTTGCATTTAGTTGCATTCATATAGTTTAGGTTGCATATAGTTTATTTACATTGAATAAATGTTGATACCCTTTGTTCTCTCTTGGTTTAAGCATGAGGACATGCTTGGTTTAAGTGTGGGGAGATTTGATAAACCCCGATTTTTGTGGTTTATCTTGTGCTTATTTTTCAAGGATTTTATCACCTTTTTCCACATTTATTCAATGAAATAGCATGGTTTTGTACTTCTCCCTTGAATTGTGCTTAAATGTAAAAACATGCTTTTTAGGCCTTAAATTGGTGATTTTAATTCACTTTAATCTCATTCGATGCTTTGATGTGTTTGTTGAGTGATTTCATGTTCATAAGGCAAGTATTGGATGGAAGAAGTGAGGAGAAAAGCATGCAAAGTGGGAGAACTCATGAAGAAATGAAGGAACCGTAAAGCTGTCAAGCCCGACCTCTTTGCACTCAAACGACCATAACTTGAGCTACAGAGGTCCAAATGAGGCAGTTCTAGTTGAGTTGGAAAGCTAACATCCGGGGCTTCAAAATGATATAAATTTTGCTATATATTGCTTCGCGTTCAGGGGCGCGCTCGCGCACGCCGATGCTGTCCATGGCCCACTTTAATGAAATCACCCCCAACGATTTTGCAGCTCATTTTGGGCCCAATCCAACCCATTTCTGATGCTATTGAACCCAAGGATTGAAGGGGGAATGAATACACTTAGTCATAGTTTAGTTTTCATCATGTTTTAGGGTAGAATTCTAGAGAGAGAAGCTCTCTCTTTTCTCTAGAATTTAGGGTAGTTTATATTTAATTTTCTTAAATTCAACTTTTAATTCTTGTTTTGATTTAGTTTCTCCTTTTAATTTCTTGTTGTTACATCTCTACTCTTCTAGTTTTTACTTGTTCATTTCTTTTATTTTGTTGCTTTTATGTTCATGAACCTTGTTGGATCTTAATTTTTCTTTAATGCAATTTTATGTTTGATGTTATTTTTATTGTTGATTTGAGTTATTGATTTTACTTTTCTTGCTATTGGTAGTTGGTAGATTTTATTATTCTTGCACATTTACTATGCTTTCCTTTTGTGCCCACCAAGTGTTTGACAAAATGCTTGGTAGGATGTTAGAGTAGATTTTGAGCATTCTTGGCTTGGAAAGAGTAATTAGGCAATCTTGAGTCATGAAAACCCAACTTATGTTGGTGATCTAGAGTTGTTAGCTAATATTGTTTCCATTGACGCTAATCTTTTGCTAATTTAATTAGTGAGTTGATTAGGACTTATGGAATATTGTTTCCATTGACGCTAATCTTTTGCTAGTTTAATTAGTAAGTCGGTTAGGACTTTTGGATTGAGATTAGCTAGTCTCGTTAGACTTTCTCCCTATTTGTTGGAGTTGACGTAATGAGATGAATTCTTGTTTATCATTGTGATATGATTGATTATCTTGTTTGACTTTCTCCCTATTTGTTGGAGTTGACTAAATAAGATGAATTAATCATGCATGACTAGGATAGAAAGCCTATGATCTCAATTCATTGCCATGAATGTCTCTCTTTCTTTAATTGCTTCCTTTAATTGCTTGTTTGATTTACTTTTCGTATCATTCACTTTCTTGCATTTACATTTCCTTGCCCAATATCAAATCAAACCCGCCTCGATCCCCATAGCCAATAATTAAGCACTTCATTGCAATTCCTTGTGAGACGACCCGGAGTCTTAATACTTCGGTTAATTTTCATTGGGATTTGTACATGTGACAACCAATATTTTTGATTGGGAGGACTGTTTGTTGGTATAGAACTATACTTGCAACGAGAATTCATTCAATTGAGGAAATTCTATACCACGACAATTTTCGTTAAATCACCAGCATAAGGACATGGAAACAGCTGTCAGAAAAATTTCTGAATCAATATTTCCCTCCAAAACGGATGACACAGCTAAGGTTGAGCATCCAATGCTTTAAACAAGGAGATAATGAATCCCTTTATGATGCCTGGGAGAGATACAGAGAGATGCTAAGAAAATGCCCCTCTGAAATGTTTTCAGAATGGGTGCCGTTAGACATCTTCTACTATGGGCTTACAGAAAGAGCTCAGATTTCTCTAGACCACTCAGCTGGTGGATCTATACACATGAGAAAGACAATAGAAGAAGCTCAAGAGCTTATTGATACAGTTGCCAAAAATCAGCATCTGTACCTAAGCAGTGAACCTTCCATCAACGAAGAGGCTAAAACAGTAACTACTGAACTCAGTCCTATAGAACAAGTTACTAAATTCAATCAGCAACTGGATTTTCTAACAAAATAGCTAGCCAAATTCAAGGAGATACTACAAGAAACAAGAATGGCCAATATGAATATGGAAATACAGTTGAAGCAAATAGAACAGCAGTTATCAAAACAAATAACAGAAGAGTGCCAAGTAGTTCAATTAAGAAGTGAAAAAACATTAAATACCTCACTTTAAGGCAGCAGGAAGCCAGGAAATGAACAGACTGCTACCCAAAATCCCTCTGAGGACAGTCAGAGCCTAGAGAGGAATAATTATGGGGCTCGAACGCCAGAAAATGAGTGAGAAGCTGGCGTTGGACGCCCAACCCATGCTCAGTCCTAGCGTTCAACGCTAGAAACAAGCAAGGAATTGGCGTTGAACGCCCAAAGGAAGCACAGTTCTTGCGTTCAGACGCTAGAAATAGGTAAGGAGTTGGCGTCTAACGCCACTCCAGCTTTCACCCCTGGCATTCAAATGCCAGTAGGAGATCAGACACATACAAATACTGATAGCAGCCCCTCTAAAAAGGCTTCTCAACCCACATCTGTAGGTAATAAACCTACAACAACTAAGGTTGAGGAATACAAAGCCAAAATGCCTTATCTTCAGAAACTCCGCCAAGCGGAACAGGATAAGCAATTTGCCCACTTTGCAGACTATCTCAGGACTCTTGAAATAAAGATTCCGTTTGCAGAGGCACTTGAGCAAATACCTTCTTATGCTAAGTTCATGAAAGAGATCTTAAGTCATAAGAAGGATTGGAGGGAAACTGAAAAAGTTTACCTCACTGAAGAATGCAGTGCAGTCATTCTGAAAAACTTACCTGAGAAGCTTAAAGATCCCGAAAGCTTTTTGATACCATGCACATTAGAAGGTACTTGTACCAAGCAAGCGCTATGTGATCTTGGGGCAAGTATCAACCTAATACCTACATCTACTATCAAAAAGCTTGGGTTGACTAATGAAGTCAAACCAACCCGGATATGTCTCCAACTTGCTGATGGTTCCATTAAACACCCATCAGGCGTGATTGAAGACATGATTGTCAAGGTTGGGCCATTTGCCTTTCCCACTGACTTTGTGGTGCTGGAAATGAAGGAGCACAAGAGTGCAATTCTCATTCTAGGAAGATCTTTCCTAGCAACTGGCCGAACCCTTATTTACGTCCAAAAAGGGGATGTAACCCTGAGAGTCAATGAGGAAGAGTTTAAGTTGAATGTTGTCAAAGCTATGCAGCATCTAGACACCCCAAATGACTGCATGAGCATTGATATTATTGACTCTCTGGTAAAAGAGGTCAATATGACTAAGAGTCTCGAATCAGAGTTAGAGGATATCTTTAAAGATGTTCAGCCTGATCTGGAGGAACCAGAGAGAATAATAGAACCTCTGAAAATCCCTCAAGAAGAGAAGAAACCTCACAAACCTGAGCTCAAACCATTACCACCATCCCTGAAATATCCATTTCTGGGAGAAGGTGATACCTTTCCTGTAATCATAAGCTCTACCTTAGAGCCACAAGAAGAGGAAGCACTAATTCAAGTACTAAGGACATACAAGACAGCTCTTGGGTGGTCCATTACTGATCTTAAGGGCATTAGCCCAACCAGATACATGCATAAGATCCTATTGGAGGGTGACACTAAGCTAGTGGTTCAACCACAAAGGCGACTGAATCCAGCCATGAAGGAGGTAGTGCAGAAAGAGGTCACTAAATTACTAGAGGATGGGATTATTTATCCTATTTTTGATAGCCCCTGGGTAAGCCATGTCCAAGTCGTCCCTAAGAAGGGTGGCATGACAGTGGTTCATAATGAAAAAAATGAACTGGTTCCTACAAGAACAGTTACAGGGTGGCGTATGTGTATTGATTACAGAAGGCTCAATACAGCTACCAGAAATGATCATTTTCCTTTACCATTCATAGACCAGATGCTAGAAAGACTAGCAGGTCATGAATGTTACTG
This sequence comes from Arachis hypogaea, assembly GCF_003086295.3. Lineage (NCBI taxonomy): Eukaryota > Viridiplantae > Streptophyta > Magnoliopsida > Fabales > Fabaceae > Arachis > Arachis hypogaea. The sequence goes on from NC_092038.1 coordinate 126,017,770, forward strand.
CTTCCTGGATGGATATTCAGGTTATAATCAAATTGCAGTAGATCCCCATGATCAAGAGAAAACAACATTCACATGCCCATCTGGAGTATTTGCATACAGAAGGATGCCATTTGGTCTGTGCAATGCACCTGCAACCTTTCAAAGGTGCATGCTCTCTATTTTCTCTGATATGGTGGAAAATTTTCTGGAAGTCTTCATGGATGACTTTTCAGTATTTGGAGACTCATTCAGCTCCTGTCTTGACCATCTAGCACTTGTTCTAAAGAGATGCCAAGAGACTAATCTGGTTTTAAACTGGGAGAAATGTCACTTTATGGTGACTGAAGGAATTGTCCTTGGGCATAAAATTTTGAACAAGGGAATAGAGGTGGATCAAGCTAAGGTGGAGGTAATTGAAAAATTACCACCACCTGCCAATGTTAAGACAATCAAAAGCTTTCTGGGGCATGCATGATTCTATAGGAGGTTTATAAAAGATTTTTCAAAAATCGCCAAACCTCTGAGTAATCTGCTAGCTGCTGACACGCCATTTATCTTTGATAAGGAGTGTCTGTAGGCGTTTGAGACTCTGAAAGCTAAGCTGGTCACAGCACCAGTCATCTCTGCACCAGATTGGATATTACTATTTGAACTAATGTGTGATGCCAGTGACAATGCCATTGGTGCAGTGTTGGGACAAAGGCATGAAAAGCTTCTGCACGTCATTTACTATGCCAGCCGTGTTTTAAATGATGCACAGAAGAACTACACAACCACAGAAAAAGAGTTACTTGCAGTGGTTTACGCCATTGACAAGTTCAGATCTTATTTAGTAGGATCAAAAGTGATTGTGTACACTGATCATGCTGCTCTTAAATATCTACTCACAAAGCAGGATTCAAAATCCAGACTCATCAGATGGGTGTTGCTTCTGCAGGAGTTTGATATAGAAATAAGAGACAGAAAAAGGGACAGAGAACCAAGTAGCATATCACTTGTCCCGAATAGAACCAGTAGAAGGGGCATCCCTCCCTCTTACTGAGATCTCTGAAAACTTTCTGGATGAGCACCTCTTTGCCATCCAGGAAGTGCCATGGTTCGCAGACATTGCAAACTATAAGGCAGTGAGATTCATACCCAAAGAGTACAGTAGGCAGCAATCAAAGAAATTGATCACGGATGCAAAATACTATCTTTGGGATGAACCATATCTCTTCAAGAGATGTGCAGACGGAGTAATTCGTAGATGTGTGCCTAAAGAAGAAGCACAGAAGATCCTCTGGCACTGTCATGGATCACAGTATGAAGGACATTTTGGAAGTGAGTGAACAGCCACAAGAGTCCTCCAATGTGGCTTCTACTGGCCTACTCTCTATAAAGACTCCCGAGTGTTTGTACTTAATTGTGACAGTTGCCAAAGATCTGGCAATCTGCCTCACAGTTATGCCATGCCTCAACAAGAGATCTTGGAGATTGAGTTGTTTGATGTATGGGGTATTGACTTCATGGGGCCTTTCCTACCATCATACTCAAACACTTATATTCTGGTGGCAGTGGATTATGTATCCAAATGGGTAGAAGCTATTGCAACACCCACAAACGATACTAAGATAGTACTGAAATTCCTCCAGAAACACATCTTCAGCAGATTTGGTACCCCTAGAGTACTAATCAGTGATGGGGGCACTCATTTCTGCAATAAACAACTTTACTCTGCTTTGGTTCGATATGGAGTTAGCCACAGGGTAGCTACTCCATATCATCCACAGACAAATGGGCAAGCTGAAGTCTCTAATAGAGAACTTAAAAGAATCCTGAAACGGACTGTGATTAACCGTAGAAAGGATTGGGCAAGAAGCTTGGATGATGCTCTGTGGGCATACAGAACAACATTCAAGACACCTATAGGAACTTCTCCATACCAGCTGGTGTATGAAAAAGTCTGTCACTTTCCAGTGGAACTGGAACATAAGGCCTATTGGGCAACCAGATTCCTAAACCTTGATGCCAAGTTAGCTGGAGAAAAACGATTGCTCCAGTTAAATGAGCTAGAGGAATTCAGACTCAATACTTTCGAAAATGCAAAAATTTACAAAGAGAAAGTAAAAAGATGGCATGATAAGAAACTGTCATCCAGAGTCTTTGAGGCAAGGCAGAAAGTTCTGCTATTTAATTCTAGGCTCAGATTATTTCCCAGAAAATTGAAATTCCGGTGGAGAGGTCCATATGTGATTACAAGTGTGTCACCATATGGATACGTGGAGCTTCAGGATAACGATTCCAATAAAAAGTTCATTGTTAATGGACAGAGAGTAAAACATTATCTTGAAAGTAATTTTGAGCAAGAATGCTCAAAACTAAGACTTGATTAAAGCTCAGTAATAGTCTAACTAAAGACAATAAAGAAGCGCTTGTTGGGAGGCAACCCAGCCATTTACAAAGCTTATTTGTTAATTAATTGATTTTTACAGGTTTATGTCAATTATCTTTAAGGTAAAATAGCAATTGCTTGAGTTCACAAAGTTACAGAAGGATTCACAGGATAAAACAGCAAAAAGGAAGCTCACTGGTGCAAAAAAGCCAGTAAGAACTGTTTTGGGCGTTGAACGCCCAAAAGAAGCATCTACTGGGCGTTCAACGCCAGTAAGGATAGCCATCTGGGCGTTAAACGCCAGAAAGAAGCATCTTTTGGGTGTTGAACGCCAGAAAGAAGCACATTCTGGGCGTTTCACGCCAGATTTACAGCGTCCTGGGCGTTCAGAAAAATGCCCAGTGACAAAGGAGTTCCTGGCATTCAACGCCAGCTAGAAGCAACAGCTGGGCGTTGAACGCCCAGGAGAAGCTACAAATGGGTGTTAAACACCCAAAACATGCAGCGTTTGGGCATTTAACGCCAGGATTGTGAGGAGGAGGTTCCTCTCCTCAACAATTCAAAAACTAGCTCTCCTTCTATCCCTCTTCTTTCTTTTCTTTTGCTTGAGGACAAGCAAACCTCTAAGTTTGGTGTGTTTATCCGTGATCACTAAACCATACCCACTAAGATCATGGCTCCTAAAGGAAAACAACCCACTCCAAAAGGCAAGAAAGAGAGTATTCCAAAACCACTTTGGAATCAAGGGACCAAAGAACATTCAGACCATTACTACAAAATAATGGGTCTAAGATCAGTGATCCCGGAAGTTAAATTCGATCTGAAAGAAGATGAATATCCAGAGATCCAAGAGCAAATTCAAAACAGAAACTGGAAAATCCTAGCTAATCCTGAAACAAAGGTGGGAAGAAACATGGTTCAGGAATTCTACACTAATCTATGGCAAACAGACAGGCAGAGAATATCTGGAACTGCCCTCTATGACTATCGGACCTTGGTCAGAGGAAAGATTGTTCACATTCACCCTGACAAAATTAGGGAGATCTTTAAACTACCTCAGCTGAAAGATGACCCAGACTCCTTTAATAGGAGAATGATGAGAACAAATAAGGGCCTGGACAAGATTCTAGAGGACATATACATTCCTGGAACCAGGTGGACCACCAGCACCAAGGGCGTCCCAAATCAACTCAAGAGAGAAGATCTCAAACCAGTCACCAGAGGCTGGCTGGACTTCATTGGGCATTCTATACTGCCCACAAGCAACTGCTCTGAAGTCACCATTAAAAGAGCAATGATGATCCACTGCATTATGTTAGGAAGAAAAGTGAAAGTTCATCAGCTAATTTCGTGTGAACTTTACATAATTGCAAACAAGAACTCCAAAGATGCCAAATTGGCTTATCCTAGCTTAATATCTATGCTATGTAAAGATGCTGGAGTGAAGATGAGAATAATTGAGTATATCTCAGTTGAGCGACCAATCACCAAAATATCAATGGAAAAACAACAAATGCAAGATGACCCCATCAAGAGGAGAGCACAGGAATTCCTCCCGGAAATCCCTCAAATTGAATACTGGGAGCATCTTGAAGCATCTGTTCTCGAGTTGCAAGAAGCTATGGACCAAATAAAGGAAGAACAGAATAATCAAAATAGCATGCTTTGCAAATTGCTTGGGAAACAAGAAGAGCAAAGGCGTGACTTGAAGGAACTGAAGCATCAGAAATTATCTCTTGAAGGACCAAGCACCCCACAGACTAGAGGAACATCCACTTCCCAAAATAAAGGTTGTTGAGTCCTAATCTTAGCTTTACTTCTGTGATAGTTGTTCTTATAGGAATTTACCTTAGAAGTTATATAGGAGTAGTAGTAATTAGTATATCTATTTTGATTTTATTTCCAATTAAGCTATAAGTTATTTTTCTCATCATCATCAAACATGAATAAAATAGTAGGTTTTTAGAATAAAGAGGCAATTTAATTTTTTTCGAGTTTTTAATAAGGAAAGTTCTAATTATTTATATGTGGTGGCAATACTTTTTGTCTTCTGAATGAATGCTTGAACAGTGCATATTTTTTTATACTAAATTTCATGAATGTTAAAATTATTGGCTCCTGAAAGAATGATGAACAAGAGAAATATTATTGCTGATCTGAAAAATCATGAATTTGATTCCTGAAGTAAGAAAAAGCAGTGAAAAAAAAAGCAAAAGAGATAGAAAAAGATAGAAAAAGCCAATAGCCCTTTAAACCAAAAGGCAAGGGTGAAAAAGGATCCAAGGCTTTGAGCATCAATGGATAGGAGGGCCCAAGGAAATAAATCCAGGCCTAAGCGGCTAAATCAAGATGTCCCTAACCATGTGCTTGTGGCATGCAGGTCCAAGTGAAAAGCTTGAGACTGAGTAGTTAAAGTCGTGATCCAAGGCAAATGAGTGTGCTTAAGAACTCTGGACACCTCTAATTGGGGACTTTAGCAAAGCTAAGTCACAATCTGAAAAGGTTCACCCGGCTATGTGTCTGTGGCATTTATGTATCCGGTGGTAATACTGGAAAACAAAGTGCTTAGGGCCACGGCCAAGACTCATAAAGTAACTGTGTTCAAGAATTAACATACTACACTAGGAGAGTCAATAATACTATCTGAATTCTGAATTCCTATGGATGCCAATCATTCTAAATTTCAAAGGATAAAGTGAGATGCCAAAACTGTTCAGAAGCAAAAAGCTACTAGTCCCGCTCATCTAATTAGAATCTGAGCTTCACTTGAAACTCTGAGATATTATTGCTTCTTAATTTCTTTTTATCCTATTTTATTTATCTAGTTGCTTGGGGGCAAGCAAAAGTTTAAGTTTGGTGTTGTGATGAGCGGATATTTTATACGCTTTTTGGGGGCAATTTCATGTAGATTTTAGTATGTTTTAGTTAGTTTTTAGTAGATTTTTATTAGTTTTTAGGCAAAAGTCATATTTCTGGACTTTACTATGATTTTGTGTGTTTTTCTATAATTTCAGGTATTTTTTGGCTGAAATTGAGGGAGCTGAGCAAAAATATGATTCAGGCTGAAAAAGGACTGCTGATGCTGTTGGATTCTGACCTCCCTGCACTCGGAATAGATTTTTTGGAGCTACAGGAGTCCAATTGGGGCGCTCTTAATTGGGTTGGAAAGTAGACATCCAGGGCTTCTCAGAAATATATAATAGTCCACACTTTTCACGAAGATAGATGACGTAAACTGGCGTTTAACGCCAGTTTCATGTTGCAGTCTGGCGTTCAGTGCCAGAAACAAGTTGCAAGTTGGAGTTCAATGCCAGAAACAGGTTACAACCTGGCGTTCAACTGCAGAAATAGCACAGGCACATGAGAAGATTAAGTCTCAGCCCCAGCACACACCAAGTGGGCCCCAGAAGTGGATTTCTGCACTGTCCATCTTAGTTTACTCATTTTCTATAAACCTAGGTTACTAATTTAGTATTTAAACAACTTTTAGAGACTTATTTTGTATCTCATGATATTTTTAGATCTGAACCTTATTGGGGGTGAGGAGCTCTGCAGCGTCTCGATGAATTAATGCAATTATTTCTGTTTTCCATTCAAACACGCTTGTTCCTATCTAAGATGTTCATTCGTGCTTCACTATGAAGAAGGTGATGATTCGTGACACTCATCACCTTTCTCAATCCATGAACGTGTGCCTGACAACCACCTCTGTTCTACATTAGATTGAATGAGTATCTCTTAGATTCCTTAATCAGAATCTTCGTGGTATAAGCTAGAATTGATGGCGACATTCATGAGAATCCGAAAAGTCTAAACCTTGTCTGTGGTATTCCGAGTAGGATTCTGGGATTGGATGACTGTGACGAGCTTCAAACTCGCGAGTGTTGGGCGTAGTGACAGATGCAAAAGGATCAATGGATCCTATTCCGACATGATCGAGAACCAATAGATGATTAGCCGTGCTGTGACAGAGCATTTGGACCATTTTCACTGAGAGGATGGGAAGTAGCCATTGACAACGGTGACGCCCTACATACAGCTTGCCATGGAAGGAGCCTTGCATTTATGAAAGTGAGAAAGCATTATGTTGTAGGAATTCAGAGGAAAAGGATCTCCAAAACTCCAACATATTCTCCATTACTGCATAATAAGTATTTATTTCATGCTCTTTTACTTTTTACAATTAAAACTAAAAATTATTATTGATATTATATCCTGACTAAGAATAATAAGATAACTATAGCTTGCTTCAAGCCAACAATCTCCGTGGGATTCGACCCTTACTCACGTAAGGTATTACTTGGATGACCTAGTGCACTTGCTGGTTAGTTGTGCAGATTGCAAAAGTGTGATTGCAATTTTGTGCACCAGAGACCCAAAGCGCATTTGTGAAAGCGCAGAAAATTCATGATGGGACTCTTATTGCATGCGAAACAGTGCACTGGCTAAAGAGTAGAAAGAAGAAAGCGGCAATTATCAAATTAGATTTCCAGAAGGCTTATGATCGGGTAAAATAGAGTTTTGTAGATATTGTGCTGCAGAAGATGGGCTTTGGTTGGAAATGGAGGACATGGGCGAAGGAATGCATTGGCACAGCGTCTATGTCGATCTTGGTAAATGGCTCCCCATCTAAACCTTTTAAGATGGAGAGGGGTTTGAGACAAGGTGATCCACTATCTCCATTTCTGTTTGTTCTGGTTGTTGATGTGCTGCATAGGATGGTAGGGGAGGCAGTCAGAAACAAACGTATTTTGCTGTTGCTGATTGGAAAGGACAATACAGAGACATCACATTTACAATTCGCAGATGACATTATATTGTTCTGTCTACTAGAGGAGGAGACCATCAGAAACTATGCCAAGTTGCTAAGGTGCTTTGAGATGATGTCAGGGTTGGCTATTAACTTTGATAAATCAAGTTTAATTCCAATCAACTGCGAACCGCAGTGGACCTCCGACATGTGCAGCTACTTGGGGTGTAAGGAGGCCAGTCTTCCAGTAAGATATCTTGGCATTTCTTTAGGAGCAAACCCAAGACTAGTCAAAACTTGGAAACCAATTATTGACAAGGTTGAGGAGAAGCTCAGTTTGTGGAAGGAAAAACTACTCAATAAGGCGGGTAAGGTTGTCCTTATTAAATCTGTGTTAAATAGTTTGCCGGTGTACTACTTGAGTCTGTATAAGATGTCGAAGGCAGTATCAAAGAAGTTGATATCGTTGCAGAGGAGATTCCTGTGGAGCAAGGAGGAAGGTAGGAATGGTTTGGCATTAGTTAAGTGGGAGTTAGTTCAAGCCCCTAAAAAGGTGGGTGGGTTGGGGTGGGTGATGCAGTGATTAGAAACACTGCACTTCTTTTCAAGTAGTGGTGGCGGTTCTCAAAAGAGGAGTGTCCACTATGGAAGAAGGTCGTGTGTTCTTACAATGAATTGAACCCCAATGTGATGTTAACGGCTCAGACATTACTTACTAGAGGGGGTTCATGGAAGGATATCTGTCAGCTGCAGGCCAGGGATAGTGATGTGAGAGATAAGATGATTGCGGGGTTATCTATGGAGGTGGGAGATGGAAGGAGGACTCGATTCTGGGAGGATGTCTGGCTACAAAGTGGTTCACTAAAGATGAATTTTCCGAGACTTTTCTCTATTTCAAACCAAAAATGATCTGTTATAGAGGATTGTGAGTTCTGGAATGAGCTAAAGTGGATCAGGAACTTTCAGTGGAGGCGAGAGTTATACCAATGGGAGTTGGAATTAGTGGATCAATTACATGAAACTTTAAGGCTTATTAAGCTAGCACATGATAAGCAAGACAGAGTTGTGTGAAAATTTGACAATGAATGTATTTTTCAACTAACTCCTTTGTGTAGGTAATGCAGTCAGAGTCCCTCCCGGAGAAAATTATCAGCTACAATTTCACCAGAACCATTTGGAAAGGTTTGGTTCCACCACGAGTGGAGTTATTTATTTGGTTTACTTTAATAGCGATAGTGAATGCTAAAGAAAGATTGCATAGACTAGGAATTGTTGGACATGGTGATAACATATGCGTTATGTGTAAAAAGGACATTGAGTATATACATCACTTGTTTCTGGACTGTGAGTTTACTTGGCAGGTGTGGTGTCGATGGCTATCTGACTTTGGGAGATTGTGGTCTATTTCGGGCTCACTAAAAGAATATTTTGAGAGCTGGACAGGTGTTGCTAGCAGGAAAAGAGACCGCAACAAGTGGCTCATATGTTTTTTTTTTCGGTTATTTGGAACATTTGGCTAGAGAGAAATCGGCAGATCTTCAATAACATGGAAGGAGGTGCAGAGGAGGTGTTCCATAAATCTGTAATCTGTTATAGAGAATGGTGTAGTTTGGATTCCTTTTGTTGTTGATGGCAATGCCGGAGATAACACTAGGGACATGTTTCTATTCTTTGTCTTTACAGGTTACTTGTTTGTTAGCTTCTTTTCGGCTCTACTATTTGTGTTGAGCTTCCTTGTTAAATATATATATAGTTTCTTAAAATTTTGGGGGAGCTAAGGCCACTACTCGCCCCTTCTAGGTACGCCCCTTCTAGGTACGCCCCTGTATAAAAGTCGAAGTATTGTGCAAGTCGGAATGTTATAGCACATGAGTTAATCTATATTGAAAGTCTTGAACATGTGACCATAAGGAAGTGGAAGTCAACTATAAAATGAGTCAAGTCGAAACTTTCTAAAGTCGTAACGTGATAATTGCACGTGATTTTATCCAAAAGAGTTATACAGGACATAGAATTTAGAGACTAAGGTAAGAAAAGACGTGAAATGTCAAACTTTGGCGTCAAGATTCTTTATGGTTAAGATAAGGTCATGAGTCATGAAGACTCTGAGAAAAAGGAGAAAGCTAGATCGTGGAAAAAGAAACAATATGTAAAATCTATATTTATGCTCTATAAATAGAAAAAGTTCGGAAGAAGTTTAGGACTTCAATTTAAACATCTCATTATCACAAAAATTCTGCAAAAATTTAAGTCACATTGATGCGCAAAAAAAAAATCATAGAGTGCAAATATACGTCAGTATCAAGGGTCCACTTTTAATTTATCTCATTTGTTTTTGTTTGTGTGTTTTTAATTTATTTCTTTTGTTCTTTTATTTTTCCGTCAACTTATTATATTTTCTGTGAGCATTTTGTTTCTTTTCTTCAATTAATTTTATTCTTTCATTTTATTAAAGCCTTCATTTATTTTAGGTTTAATTACTCTATTGGTCCCTAATAGTTTTGCGAAAATTTTAATTAGATTTTTATACTTTTTTTTCTTTTAATTGAGTCCTTGCACCATTTTTTTTAATTTGGTCCCTATACTTTTTTTTCCTTTTATTTGAGTCCCTCTACCAATTTTTTATTTTTTAATTGGGTCCCTATACAACTAAATCAATTACTGTTAAGAGGGACCTAATTAAAAAAAATTGGTGCAAGGACCCAATTAAAAGGAAAAAACGTATAAGGATCTAATTGAAAATGTTACAAAATTATCGGAACTAACAGAATAATTAAACTTTTATTTTATTTGTGTACTTTTTTTTATTTGTTATAATTTGCTACAAACATTTCGACACAGATTGTTTCGACATAAATACTAAATAATTTTCAGGTTGAGTCCACTCTTTTTTAGAAAAATCGTATCTGCTCTTTGAACTAAGATCTTGATACAAATTTGATTCGACATCTTGTCGAAATTACCAAAAATCAAGTAGAACATAATGTATCTCATTTATGACATGGACGAGATATATGTTTAAAAATCTTTTACGAATCAAATTTTTTGAAACATAAACGTTCATAATTAATTTGTCTATCTTAAAAATGAGATATGTTTATAATTAATTTGTCCATGTTAAAAATAAAAGATATAATAAAATTTATAAATATAAATAAATCCTAATGTGTCTATTATAGTATTTTTAGTATTTATTTTATTTACTAAAGAAACCAGTTAGCACAATAAAATAGAAACATTCAAAATGATTTTATATTCAAGAAAAAAGAAAAGAAAACTCAGATGCATATTATTACTATATTTTAATTGTATTATACTTTTTTTTATGTCTCTGTAAGTGAAATCAAGCATATTCTCATTTCTTATATACTGTATATATATTTTACTATGAAGTATGGATATTAATACGGATATAATAAACATAAGATATGAGATACAATACAATGAAAAATATATGGAGACACAAATTTTAAAATTTGATAAAATATAGAGATACGTATATATAAAATATATAGTATTTTTTTAAATAAATTATAATAATATTTTAATATTTTATTAATATTAAATTATAAATTAATTTTTTAATTATTTTTAATATATTTTTTAATTATATAAAATATTTAAAATATTTTTTATTTTGATAAATAATAATATATACTATTTTTACATTTATTTTAAGAATATATATTAAAAATAAGATTATTACATATGTTGACACATGATAATATTTAAGTGTGTTTTTATTTTTTTTTTTAAAATACGATTAAATACGACAAAAACGCGTATTGAACAAGTATCATGTCTAATTCGTGTCTAATTCGTATTCGACAGATAGACACAATAAATCAATAAAGTGTCTCAACATCATAAGTGTTTTATGCGCTGATTGAATACAATATAATGATTATTATTATGATGACTAAACTTTTAATAATTTACAAAATAATTTAAATTAAAATCATATTTTTATTATTTGTTAGTATTATTTTTAATTTAAAAGATAATCAAATTAAAAAATTACTAAATACTGAAAATATAATCTTAATTTTTGCTATATTTTTAAATATTATTAAAATTTTATAGCCATTTATACCTTATTGGCTGAATAAAGTTTATTGGTCGCACATAATTGGGAATGAAAAAATCTAGGAACCACTAGGGTGTTAGCCAATTTCAACTGATTATAATGTGAGCTATAATAAAAAGATATAATTACACAAAAAAGACACTCTTAAATTTAATTTTAAAATTAAAAAATAATAATTGCACACCTCCTATTTTCTCTTCTACTCCTATTTACGTTCTTCCTTTCTGCTTCTCCTACCATAGCGCTCTCTTGCAGTATGTTAATGTTTTTTTTTAACTATTTTTAATTTTTGGATTTTTTTTACAGAATTTCTAATATATGTTTTTTTATAATTTTTTATGTAAATTACTGGATGTTTATTTTTTAGATTTTATGACCTTTATTTTTATTTTTTAACTTTTTTTTATTAAAGAGATGTTTTTTACACAGTTTTAGAAGTTTTTTTAAGTAAATAGATAATTTTTTTATGTTGATTATTGAATGTTTCTTTTTTAGTAGAGCGACAATGCGTATTTTTTAAAATTTAAAAAGCGATTCAAATGAACTGATATTTTAATTGATTAGCTACCAATTAATCGGGAATGTTCGTTACGTTCGCTTATAGGAATTTAGAGTGGGCTCAAGAAAGTTACATGTATGACTATGCACAACACAGTCGTGAGGAAAGTGAGACATTCCATACCCAATCCTATTATATCGATATTCTTTAATAATTATTTTAATATTAATATTTTTTATTTTATTAATTAAAAATAATTTAAATACATAATTAATTAATAAAAATTGTATTTTTACACAAATATTAAAATTATTTAATGTATGAATATTATTTTTGTTTTGCATATATACATAGTAAAAAAGCATAGTAATCTTTTTCATATTAGTACTTTATTACCATAAAATATAAATAAATAAGTATTTAATAATATATAAGAAAAAAAAAAGAATTTTGTCTCTCCATTCCAAAAGCTTTGTAGTGAACTTTTCAACTAATAATTAATTACTTTGGGAACAAGACAATATTATTGCAAGACGATATTTGTACAGTACATGAGTGAAGAAGTTTTAGGACCAATTACACGTTTCTGCATGAGAGGCCTAGTGTGAACATCAGACGCCATTGAAGACTATTCTGCCATTGATTGTCCGTTGTAACTCCTCTAGTCCTATATCTCCATCATTATGTTTTCTAATTAGAATGCATGCAAGTGATGGAACATCGTAGCTTTTATAACATGGGTTGGGTCCTATTATCATTATTATTATTTTGAGATATATGCGTAACGAGACAGATTTATATGATAATGCGTCAACATAATCATAATTTATTAATTTTAAACCTCATGCACTATGCCACTTAATTTTTTTTAAAATATGTAATTAATAATCTTCTTACATTGGACAAGCACATTTTTGCTGCAAAACTGATCATTACTATGAATTATTTTTAGAGAACACTTCAAGAATAGAAAAAGAAGGATGATATACATAAAATGATAAAATGAATATTTGGACCACCACTGGAAAATCAATCATCACCACAAATTAAAATTTGGAGTAACTTATTACAGTGGATATAGTATGTACTTTTAACTAGTAATTCAATACTTTTAGTTTAGCAGTTCATTATTATATTTTTAGCTAATATTTTTAAATATTTTTAGCTAATACTTTTACTGGTGGTAGAAAGGAAATTAGTCTTCGGACTCCAAGACGCATTTTGTTTTACGTAATATAAACATCATAGATCAAGTCAATGAGTAATAGTTAATACTTCTTTCTGTATCATTCTTAGACGGTGGAAATTCACCTGTAGTCAACTGCAGGTGAAGTTGTTTTTGGATCGTTTGATACGTGTTATTGTATGGTTTAAAAAAAATTAATTTATTTTATACAAATGGTTTATTTAAAAAAATCGGTTTGAATGGACCAAATAACTACTTTTAAAATAATTTAAATTCTTTTTACGTGTTATTCCTAAATTCCTAACAGATGAATTTGATATGTTCTTTTTCTTTATTCATATTGACCAATTTTTTTTTAAATTTATCTGAACTTTTTTTTATTTAATTTTTGTCAAATATATATATACAAATTATTTGAAAAAGTAAAATTTAGTATTCTGAAAAAAAAAACAAAATTCACGGTTTTTTTATAGGAATGGCATAAATGATATTATCTGTCCTTCTTTTTGTGTCTCTGTTCCTATTTTTTTGATGAGTTTTGTTTTGTTTCCATAACTTACATTTTCAGTTACTTTTAAATTAAACTGTAAACAAATTTTAAATTAAGTTGTAAAAATATGTTCAATTGCAAATTTATCGTTAAATTAAATTTTATGGTAATCAATCAATTAACTTTTATTTTACTAATAACCTATTTTCATGCAAATTATTGTTGATTTTTCAATATTATTCTATAAATAAATTATTTTTTTAAGATAATAAAACTATAATTTACTTGTCTAGAAATTATGATTTCACTATCATGCACGTTTTTGTGTTTTTACTTATCACTAGAATTTATTTTTTAATGAAATTAGAATTTATTTTCAATAAAACAAAAGTATCTAATCAAAATATTAATTTGGTCTCCTTAAATAATTGAACATAATATTATTAATTTTGTTTACAACAAAAATTTTTAATAAATTTTTTCAAAATAAAATTGATTCAAAAATAGAGAAAAAAAGAACAACTAATGAAAATATTTATTTTGACATTGCCATCAAGAATAGGATAGCCATAGAAAAAATTCAACCAAATAAAAAGGACCTAACTCATACAATTAAACTACCCTCATATCATCACAATAAACTATAACATCACCAACTAAAGAGACATATAACAAATATGAAAGAGATCATGCCAAAATTTCAACAATGTTCATGCTATCAAACTAGTATACGTTATACCATAATTACATTTTTGTCTTCTATCACATGAAATTGCCATGAATTATCTTGGTATTTATGATCCTGAACATCAAAATGGTGTGATGACATAAATATGTACGTATTTATTAAATAATTTTCATCATTCACAGAGGAATGAATAAAAACATAAATTAAAAAATACATTTGAAATAATAAATTTGATTAAGAAATATAAATAAAAGGAACATACCTAATTGAAAGTTTCATATTAGTTCTGAAAAAGGGATTGAAAGAGAACGAATTTTACGTGTGAAACGAAAAAGAAGAGAATAAAAGTAACTGTTTGGTTCAATTCAAACCAATTTTTTTTAAATAAACCGATTTTTTTTAAACTATATATAGTAACATGTGTCAGCCATCCAGAAACAACTTCACCTGCAGTCGACTGCAGGTGAGTTTCTGCCTTCTTAGATACTTATAATCGTTTAATTAGGTCATAATTCTCACTTATTTTGTTCTAATTATTCTACACATTAACCAGTAACTTGAATAGACATGCATTGACTTAAAAATATGCAATTAACGTTATTCCTTCAGTCTTTCTACATTTGTCCAATTCATAACATTACTTTCCCATGACAAAAGTTAACTAAGCTACACTACTCCATGGGAATATTAAATATTATGATGAGAAATAGTACTCTTTGGTAGCTTAGTTTATTTGTACCTATCTCAATTTTCAGAACAATTAAGTTTAAACTTATCATATTACCAAGTTAAAGATCGGTACATAAATGTATTTAATTATGTAACATCATGTCAATAAAAATATATATTTTTTATATTAATTATATAAATAATTATTTAAAAAAATATTATAATTAGACGATGCATTGGTATATTTTACACCTTTAATGTATCAAAATTAAATCCTTTAAACAAGTAGTAAACAATTTCCCTCTATAAATAAGATATTGCAAAGCATTTGGCATTAATTAAGGAAGATGAAGATAGATGAGAGACATAAAGCAGCTACTCCGGCAACACAACGCGTGTTGTGAAAAGCATTTTGGCGCATTATTAGAAAAACGATTCAATCACTCTACGGTGCCTGCATATAGTGGAAAATGACTCATGCATCATGCATGTACCTCTTATTATTATACGTCCAAATACATCATATTTTATTCGGATTTAAAATCCCTCCACAAATTACTGCCTTGGTGTAAGTTAGTATTAGTCAGGTATCCTAAAGGTCTGAATAATTGATAAGAAAGTTAAGCAAATAAATGAGCACTTGTCCATGGAAAACAAAAATAATTAAGTGAAGAAGCTTCAGATATCTATATATAATTGCTATGTCAATTACGTTTCAAAATATAATTGGTTTCCTCTATTCTTAATCAAATTTTCATTTTTTATAGTAAATTAATTATAATATTTATTTTTTCATATTCTATAACTAATAAATTATCGACATGATAAAGTGGACTCTGAATTTTATCACAAAAAAACTTATCTAAAATTGATATTATCACTCCAAACCATCAAAATAAATGAATTTAAAATAATCGTTTTGATAAGAATCAAATCGAATCGACTGATTTAATCGAATTAATAAAAAATCAGCTATCAAATTCGTCTGCTTTATGATAAAAATTGACCAATTTCGATTGAATATTAATT